>NC_092354.1:11104745-11420544 GCF_963676685.1 Mytilus edulis
TAACCTTTTTGTTAGTATTGATTTCCATCTAGATATATTTTTTAAAAGACAAGTGTTTGTAAAACAATGGCAATTAATTCAATGTATACCCAAAGAGAGATAACTCTAATGTTTTCTCAAAAGTCAAACACACCTATTTGACAATGATTTTTCGGACACTTTTCCTTTTTTCCTTGTTTTTCCAAAATTATAATGTTCTTTTAACGGTTCTAAATAAAATGTTCAGAAACTGCTAGTTAACAATTGTAATCAGTTTGATACAGATTTTATGTGTTTAAAAAAATAAAATTATTTTGTCGTCTTCAATACGCAGTAAGGAATTATTGCGTAGAAAATATTTATCGAAGATCTGTTGTTGATGTTTTATTTTGTAATAAGTGTATGCATATTCTATGTATTTTCTAATTGTAAATTTGAATAGTCTCACTGTGTCTATTTCTTTGTCATGAAACACTTTAAGATTGCGTGTTTTAAAGATGCATAATCTTGCTATACTCAGAAAAAAGTTCAAAAAATATGTGTTCACAATCTTTGAACTACCAAGGTATCCAAATATCATCAGTTCCTCATAATTTATTAAATTCACAATATCAGGGGGGTAATCAATAAAAATGTTATGTAACATATCTTTCAGAAAGTTATGTATCGGGGTCAACTTCGGACATAAGGCAAACAGGTGTAACAAGTTTTCTGTATTTAGGCCGCACGCTTTGCATGTGTTGCTGACCACTTGACCAAATTTAAACAACTTTTCTAAGGTAAAAATAGCCCTGTGAACCAACCTAAAGTTCAGACAATGACAGTCAGGAGGTAGACCATTCTGATTGGTTACTGAATATAATTTAGTAAAATTGATCGACGGATAATTCTCCTCCCAATGCTTTTCAGCTGTGGGCGTTTCAAACATTTCTGACAGTAAGAGTTTGTAAAATAATTTTGTAACTGCCCCTAAAAACGGAACTTCTCTGTCGTTTTCTAAACAAATACGTAATTTCGGAATACTCTCGGTATTTAACGGGTATATGGATTTCAGTAAAATTTTCCACGTTTCAGGAATACATCTTAAAATCTTGTCGTATGCAGCTTTTATTTCATGTGGTTTTTCGTCAGGAAAATTTTGTTGAATTATTTCTACAATCGAACCGGAAGTAAAAAAACCGGGAATTACTTCATAACAAAAGTCTTTTATCTGGATCAAACCTGAGTGAATGAATTTTTCGAAAAGAAGCATTTTACCGTTTAGCTTTATATTTGGATTACAATAAATAGGATTATCGTACACATGTTGAATTTCAATTTCAAATTTTAGCTTGGATTTTATTCTATAATAGGCATTAAACATTTCTTGATAATAAAGCGGTAAGTGTTTCAAATGCTTGGAATTCAAATACGTGAACACAATATTTTGTTTTAAATCCATATTTTCAATTTTAGTAATGAAATAATCAAGCGCACTTTTCCAAATTGATTGACAATTCGGGTCAAGATATTTTCTAAGGAATTTTAATCTAAAAGCTTGCATTTTTAGAAAAATATCTGGAATCTTTAAACCTCCTACTAATTTTTCGCCAATTATTGTTTGATACTTTACCAAATGGGACTTATGTTGCCAAAGAAATTTTAAAACTATTAATCGAATTTCGTTTTTTATGTTCTCTGGTAGCGGACATACTGTTAAAGTATAATAAAATCTAGACATTATAAGCGAAGTAAGAACAACTGCTCTACCAGGTAGTGTTAGATCTCTTTTATTCCAAAAAAATAAAATTGTTTTTATTTTTTTAATTTTATCTTTCCAATTCAATAATTCACATAACTGTTTATCTTTACCAACATAAATTCCTAGAACTTTAGTTACAGTTTCACAACGCTGAATTTGCAATGTATTTAGTTCTTGATCATTTATGCTACCAGAACCTAAGCATAAAATTTCAGATTTTTGTTTATTAATTTTAGCACCTGATGCTTCACTATATAGATTCAAAATTTTAAATGTTTCTTTTAAAGAATTTTTGTCGGCAGTAAAAATATTAGTATCATCTGCATGTTGAAAAATTTTAGCCTCTTTATTTGAATTAGGAATAACAACACCTTTAATATTTTTATTCTTTATTATTGCCTGCCCTAATGGTTCCGCCACTAGAACGTAAAGAAGAGCAGACACGGGACACCCTTGTTTTATTGAATTATTTAGTTTAACATATTTTGTTAAAAAGCCATTACATTTTACGCTACTGTTTACATTTTTATAAAATATTTTTATCCACTGAATGAATTTAGGACCAAAGCCAAATTTTTCTAAAACTAAATATAAATAATCATGATCAACTTTGTCAAAAGCCTTTTCCTGGTCAACTTTTATAAGAAAAGCTTCTAAATCATCGTTTTCAATGATTTCAATTAAATCTCTAATACTTGCAGTTGTATCTGCAATATCTCGTCCAGGGATACAACACGTTTGATAAATAGAAATCAATTTCGGCAAAACAAATTTTAGTCTGTTAGACATTATTCTAGCCATTATTTTATAATCCACACATAACAATGAAATGGGTCTAAAGTTTTTTAACATATTTTTGTCTCCTTTATTTTTATAGACCAAAGTAATTATGCCATGTCTCATAGATCTTGTCATAAGTTTTTCTTCTTCAATGGCTTTAAAAATTTTCAAAAATATTTCTCCGAACGAATGGAAGAAATGACAAAAGAATTCCACAGTTAGTCCATCGGGACCCGGGGATTTATTTTTAGACATACTAAATAAAGCGGTTTTTATGTCATCTAAACTAAATTCCGCTTCTAAATTTTCCATATCATCTTCAGAAACTTTTTCCGAAATAAAATTTAGAATTTCATTTGCTTTATCTTTGTTTATTGATGTACAAGAATATAAATCTTTATAAAATTTATGAACTTCATCAAGAATTGCCTCCGTAGATGTGACTATATTATTATCACTATTTTTTAATTCTTTTATAACATTACAGTTTTGTTTATATTTTTCAAGTTGTAAAAAATATTTAGAATTTTTGTCACCATCTATTGCCCAATGGGCTTTAGAACGCAAAATTGCGCCTTTACAAATGTTTTCTTCGTGACATTTTAATTTCAATTTAACTTCCTCAAATTTATTTAGGTCAACAATTTCATTATTAGCTACGGCTAATGAAATTTTTTCAAATTCTCTTTGAAATTTAAAATATTCCGATTTTTCGGCACGGGATTTATCTTGCGCAATTACTTTTGCTAGTTGCTTTATTTTATATTTTAAATTATCATACCAAACCAATGGTTCGTCGTCATAAAGAGGACATTGTTTTTCGGTTTCAATTAATTCATTTATTTTGTTTACAAACTCTTCGTCATCTAACAATTTGTTGTTGAATATCCATAAGCCCGGGCCTCTTTCAATTTCACTAAAATCTATATTCAGATTTACAAAAGAATGATCGCTGAACGCATTATGTTTATAATAAACGTTCTTCACAAATACAGAAAAGGACTTTGGAATAAATATAAAATCCAATCTACTCTGGATTAAATTATTTTGTACAACTCGACGCCAAGAGAATATTCGTGATGTTAGATTTCTTGCTCGCCATATATCATAAATATTAAAATTTTCGCACAACTGATTTATTGTTTTGTATGATTTGTCTTCTGTGTGTTGTGTTTTTCCGCACCTGTCAAGTTTTGACATAGATGTGTTCATATCACCCAACAAAATAATATTTTCTGTATTTATCAATTTTTCGCTCAAATTTTCGAAAAAGTTAGTTCTTTCAAGAACAGAATTAGGTGCGTAACAAATAACAATATTTATTAATTTGTCATCTTGTTGTAATTGAATATGTACACATCTACCGTCAAAACTTTGTATGTAATTTACTTCTTGTTCAACCTTTTTACTTATCAAGAAAGCAACACCTTGTCTATGTGTTTCAGCACACGAGTAAAATATTTTACCGTTCCAAAACTTAGCAAAACTAGTAACTAAATCATCTGACCAAAAAGTTTCTTGGATAGCTACAACATCATAATAATTTTCCGAACAAAAAGAACAAAACTTTTGGAATTTTGACTGATCCCTCAAACCATTAGCATTAATAGATACAATATTAACCATCAGTACAAAAAGTAAGAAAGAAAGTAATTTTATACCTATAAACTTGAATTTGATTTTTTACTCTTGGGTTCCCTCCTTAATTTTTTAAGCTCATCTGAAGTAAATTTTGGAGATGAAACCAAACGTTTCCTCCTAACTTTACTCATATTCGCAGCCAATTCCTCGTCGGTCATTTCAATATCAGCTTCCTTGGATTCATTAACTTCTTTTTTTTTACCAACAGTATCGGTCAAATTAGGCCCACGAGGAACTGGCTGTGGTTTTAATTTTGATGGGCTAGACCCCCCTTTTTTATGCATTTTATTATCAACATTTACTGTCTCTTGTTTGTTTGAATGTTCATCATCAGTCATCAAATCTAGTTCATCATTATCAACACCAGACATTTGTTTTTCATCGGAAACTGTTACATCATTGTCTTTTTTAGCGTTTTCATCAAATTGTTCATCTTTGGCATCGTCGTCAGCATTACTTTCCTCCATGGTATCATCATCGTCATCACCGTCACTTTTCGCCGTGTTATCATCGTCATCATCACTCTGCTCCATGTTATCAACATCACCATTAGCTCCGTCCGTGTGTTCGTCACCAGCTTCATTCTCTTTCATACCATCATTTTCTTGTTGTTCAGTGTTTGTTTCACGTTCAGGAATGTCAGAATTTGTTTCGTTTCTCGAGTTGTTAGCATTGATATCGTTTTCTGTGTCATTATTAGTTGTTTCATTTTCATTTTCACCCCTGTTCCATACCGGCTCACACCGACAGTATGATAACACTTTATGACATGTTTCACACGGCGGAGTTTCACAAGCTCTTGCTAGATGTCCGAAGCGTTTACACTTGTAGCAAATGTTATCAGGACAGTTTGCATAAACATGACTTGTCTCAAAACACTGGGTACAGACTCTCTTCTGCTCGTCATGAACTACTCTTATATATTCGAATGAACTCACGCCAGTTGAAAGTTTCAAAGTATATGGTAGACTTTGTCGTTCAGGGGGAAATCTAACTACTACATACCTCGTACCATTAGCGACGTCCGTACCAGGGTGCATTTTTCGCTTAATAGGCGACTTGAGTGTAACACCAAACTCTAGTAATTTCTCACGTATTTCTGAATCGGGCACATAATGTGACACGTTGAAAAAACTGACAACTTTATCACGCGAAAAAATAGCTCTGGGTATAAAATTTGAGTCATTCACCTTGAAACCTGTGTCTACAATCAAATCCAAAGCATCTTTATCAGTCAACGTCAGCTCATAGCTATTACCGCTTTTTGGAACACATGCAAGGACTGTTCCCTCACCAACTTCTTTTTCCACATTAGCGATGACATCGGCAGCTTTTATATTCCGGTTATCACCTACATCCACTAATACAGTTTTCTCTTTAATGGAACGACCATCCCCCCTTCCACCAGACATGGTGAAGGGAGATGAGAAAGTCTTAATAAGTGTCAAAAAAGCACAAAATATGGCCACAAATAGTTCTACTAAAACAATATAAGGAATAATATTGACTAACCATCAGCGGATGGCTAGTCATACAACACAAACTTATCAGATTTTTCTCTGGTTTAGAAGGCACGTCTTCGTCATCCAAATCCAAAACCGGAAGTCCTTTTATAACTTTCTTTCTATTCGTTACCGTATGAACACACTAGATATCAGATAATACGCCTAGGTGCATTACTCTACAACCAAGCTAACTGTCTTACGACCGTTTCAATCTTAGTGGGTGAAAGTGTCGGTATACATGAGTTTATTTCGGCCGATAGAAATAATTATACGTTACTTGCAAACTTAAATGCATACCCGTATTTATATAAAATTCCGAAGAAATTTTTGGCAGGTTTTTGAGTTGATCACTGTTAGGTACATACATTTCTATATTTTTGTTAACAGGTTTCATGGTGTAATGGCTAGAACTCTGGACTCTGAATCAGGAGGTTTTTCGAATGCACCCAAAGCGGAAGCATGTAGTGTTGATTGGGCCTATATTGTATTCGTAGGCTGAAATGTTTTCATTAAAGAGTGTAATCCAGAAGATATTTAGTGTACCTACAGGCCATCAAGTTTTGGTGGCCTGCTATCGTCAAAGTTACTGTTCCAAGTCAGGTATATTCTGAACTTTTAATTGTTATTTTTGAATTTTGAGTGACTTTAGACTTCCCCTTCGCCATGTCTGGTGAGAGGGGAGGCCGTCTTTTAAAAGAACTGACATTAATTGTCGACGTTGCAGACAACAAGAAGGTTGGTGCAAATAGTATAATAGAAGAAGCTGAGGTTTTGTGTGGAGAAGGTAACGTTTTAGCGGTGGTACCCAGAAGTGGTAACTTATATGAAATAACTGTAGCAAATAGTGACGCGGCTGATGAACTCAGTAATGGTCCTTTTGTAATTGGTACAACGAGATTTAATTGCAAAGCGATATATTCCAAAGATAGAGTAGTAAGCTTTATGCACTTGCCGGTCTTTATTTCTGATGATGTGATTAGGGATTAGTTGGAAGCATATAATGTTGAATTAAAATCTCCGATAAAACAACACATGTATGATGGTACGAGTGTGACCGACGGAACGAGATATGTTGTAGTTAAATTTCCGCCAAATATATCAAGTCTACCGTACACCATGAAGTTTGATTTAGGTAACAATCAACATGAATACATAAGAGTCAAACACGACCACCAATCAAAGGTGTGTTCGAATTGCTTGTCACCTAACCATTTGTATCTAAACTGTCCAAACAATAAGTGTTATCAGTGTCAGAGTTTTGGGCATATTTCCAAATATTGTGGAAGCTCCAAATGTATAAAATGTGGATTTTATCCTCGTAGATGTAAGTGCGAGTCGTCAGATAATTGTACTGCCTCTGAAAATCAAAAAAAAAAAAACGACGAAAAAAAAGACACAGAAACTAAACCAAAACAGCGTGATACCAATGAAAACGACCAAAACGATGAATCCGAACAACCCCTCCAGCAGAAAATCCGAGTTGACAATAACACACCTACAAGTGAAACTTCAGAGAAATCTGAACCCGTTATTGACAATTTAAATGCCGATACCGTTTTAACCGTTGAGGT
Organism: Mytilus edulis; assembly: GCF_963676685.1. Taxonomy (NCBI): domain Eukaryota; kingdom Metazoa; phylum Mollusca; class Bivalvia; order Mytilida; family Mytilidae; genus Mytilus; species Mytilus edulis. Next base: position 11,111,963 of record NC_092354.1, read on the forward strand.
ACACAACAATGCGGATACCGTTATAAACGTTGACGAACATAACAATGATGAATCCAATGGTGAAGACTTAAATCTAACCGAGACTGAGATGTGTGAAGCTGAAAAACCGTGTGAAACAACGACGACCGAGGTTGCTGATGAAGCAGTTGATGATGAACTTGATTTACTTATTGATAATGACAATGTTGTTAATTCTTTTGATAATAATGTGCCCAGCCCTGGGAATATATCTAAAAAGGGGGATACAGATGTAGTGTGTTGTAAAGAGTCAGTGGACATGGAACATGAAGAGTGTACCATGACCTCTGACCCTGATGTATCTATTGACAAATTGAACTCAGAAAATGAGTCTTTGGTTGAAATGACTGATGAAGAAATGGCTAATGAATTAGTGAAATATGGTGGTAGAGCCAGACGTAATCGTATTGTTGTTAGGCCAAATATTCCATATGTTAGAAGACATTCTGTCGGTAATAAGTCGAGTCCTAAAAATATTTAATTTTTCGCTTTCAAGGGACAACTTATTTGGTATTTTTTTTTCTTGATGGTGCAGTGTGCTTCCATCAAATGTTAATGGTTTGTTAGTAGTTGCTAAATTTATAAAGTTGTGTGCAATTTGTTCTGAAAATAGATATGATATTGTAGCTTTACAGGAAACCTTTTGGAATCCTGATTTTATTGTTGAAAACAAAAAACATTGGAATGGTGAAATTTTTTTTCATGTTCAGATACAAACAGACAAGGAGTAGCATTTCTTGTTAGTCCAAAGTACAAAAATTATGTCATTGAAATCATAGGTTTTGATGGTAGATTTATTTATATTCAACTTGAAGTTGATAACAAAATTATCGACATTGTAAATGTGTATTGTCCAAATGTCGTGAATGAGAAAGATCTGTTTCTGAAAAAAGTAAATGATAATATACCAAAGTCGGATGGTTTGATATTGCTTGGTGACTTCAATCAATCACTATCTCCATTGGATAGGGTGGGAAAACATTTTGAAGATAAAGCTTTTAAATCGCTTAATAATTTATTAGATAGCTTTAACATTTATGATGTGTGGCGCGCTCGATTCCCAACATCGCGGGTATTTTCTTGGAGACGTGTGATCGAGAACAAATTAGTCCAGAGTCGGATCGATTATATTTTCATTTCTAAAATGTTTACGTCGTTTGTTAAAAATGTGTATTACAAACACACAGCTTTTACGGATCATTCATTTGTTGTATTAAATATCGATTTTTCTTTAATCGAACGCGGGCCGGGTGTGTGGATTTTCAATAATATGCTCCTGGACGATGAAGTGTATGTTGAAAAAATAAACAATTTAATTATAAATGAAAAGAACTGCCGACTTTTTAATGAAGCCCCATTAATTTGGATAGATAATTTAAAATATAGAATAAAAAGAGAAACTCAAGTGTATGCTAGAGATAAAAAATGCAGAGAAAAAGCTGAATATTTTAAAATACAAAACAAGTTTGATAAGATTTCAAATCTAGCAGCAAATAATTTAGAGTATAATACGAATAAATATGAAGAAATAAAATCTAAAATGAAAGATTTTGAGGATAACATATGTAAAGGCGTTATTCTTAGATCAAAAGCTTACTGGGCTGTTGAAGGCGATAAAAACTCAGAATATTTCCTGCAGTTGGAAAAATATAGGCAAGAAAATAATGCTATTAAAGAATTAGAAAATGATCAAGGCAAATTGCTGACAAAATCTACTGATGTCTTAGATGAAATACAAGATTATGATAAAAATCTGTACTCATGTACAAATATTGATGAATCTAAAATGAAAGAAATTAGCAATTTTCTAACAAATAAAGTTTCTGAAGATGATGTAAATTTTTGTGATTCAGATATAACATTACAAGAAATCTTTAAATCTTTACATGAAATGAATAAAAACAAAAGTCCTGGTTCTGATGGTTTAACAGTCTCGTTTTATTGTAAATTTTTTCATTTATTTGGTGAAATTTTTCATAAAATTTTTAAAGTCATAGATAAAGAAAAAATAATGCCTCGTTCAATGAGATTAGGTATGATAACATTGATTTATAAAAAGAAAGGCAAAAGAAATAAAATTTCAAATTATAGACCCATATCGCTATAAAGTCTTGGCACGAATAATGGCTAATAGATTAAAACATGTACTGCCTAAAATAATTTCTTCCAGTCAAACATGTTGCATTTTAGGTAGAGATATTGCTGACACAACTGCAAGTCTGAGAGACATAATTGAATAAATTGAAAATGATCATTTAGAAGGATATTTAATTAAAATAGACCAAGAAAAGGCCTTTGACAGAGTGGACCATCAATATCTATTTCATATTTTAGAAAAAAATGGATTTGGCCCTCAATTTGTTCATTGGATAAAACTTTTTTATAAAGGAATTAGGAGGTCAATAAAATGTAATGGATTTTTGACAAACTATGTGCCAATTTTAAATAGCTTAAGACAGGGGTGTCCAATTTCTGCTCTGTGCTACGTTATAGCAGCTGAACCTCTAGTACAGGCAATTTTGAAAAATAAAAACATAAAAGGAATAGAAATTCCAAATTCAGATAAAAATTCTACCGTTTTTGCGCACGCAGATGACTTTATATTTACAGTTAAAGATAAACAGTCCATAGATGAAACTTTTAAAGTGTTGAATAATTATAGTGAAGCTTCGGGTGCTAAAATTAATAAACAAAAATCAGAAATAATGTGTTTAGGGTCAGGTTCAATTTCAAATCAGGAATTAACAGATTATGGAATAAAACAAGCTGATGAAGTGACACAAATATTGGGAATTTACATCGGGAAAAATTCTGAAATTTGTGATTATCTAAATTGGGATTCAAAAATAAAAAAGGCAAAACCATTTTATACTTTTGGTCTAAAAGAGAATTAACGCTGCACGGGCGTGCAACAGTTCTGACATCATTAATTATGTCAAGATTTTATTACACTTTAACAGTTTGTCCAATTCTGGAAAAGTATAAAAATGAAATAAAAGCAATAATATTAAAATTTCTTTGGCAAAATAATTCTCATTTAGTAAAATACAAAACAGTAGTTGCGGCTAAAATTGAAGGGGGGTTGAATATCCCTGACATTCATTTAAGAATGCAAGCTTTTAGATTAAAAAATTTCAGTAAATTTCTAGATTCTAATTGTCATGCACTTTGGAAGAGTACAATGAAATATTTTATAAACAAAATAGAAAATATGAAAATCGCCGAAAATATTGCGTATCAGATAAAAATCTTACCAAAATTTTACCAAGAAATGATCCAAGCATATTATGCAATTAAATCTAAAGTTGATTTCAACATACACGTCCAGCATATCTATGAAAATCCGTTATTTTGTAATCCGGTTATTAATGTGAAAGGCAAAGCACTGTTGTACAGAGAATTCATAAATTCCAGTATTGTTAAAATCAAAGATATTTGCTACGAATTTATTCCAGGTTTTCTTTCAAAAGATTCAATCATTGAAATAGTACAAGAAAAATTCCAAGAATTACGCAGTTAGGATATTAGAAATGCATACGGAAGAATTTTAAATACAATACCGCAATTGTGGAAAAACGAATTAACAGCAATAAATCCAGTTAATGTTGACAGATTTCCTTGTTTAACGGTCGGAACAAATATGACCGAATTCTCGAAGGCTACTACAAAAATTTTCTATAAACTCCTTCTACAAAGTTTTTCCGAGCCGCCCACATCAGAAATGTTTTGGTTGAAACACTTCCCTTCAATGTGTTTTCGTGCATTATACCGGGTTGTCAATCAATGTCATATCCCGCCTGAGTGTATTAGTCTAAATTATAGGGTGGCAACAAACACTATATTTACACTTGATAAATAACAACGTATTAACAAGGTAGATAGTAACATGTGTTTGTCATGCAAATCATGCCCTGAGGATATGTTTCACCTTTGGAGTAGTTGTCCGTTTCAGATCGATTTCAAACGGTATTTAATTGACATAATACACAATGTACTTTTAAAAGATACACAACATCCAATCATGGATTATGATCAGCTGATCTTACATGGATATTTGGTTAATACAAAAGCAGTTAACACATATTTTGTCAATTTTCTACTAAGTGTTGCAAGATTGTCAATATATAAAGCAAGACAATTAAAAATTTACGAAGAAAAAGATATAGGTACAAAAAGATTATTTATCTTTACAATACACAAATATGTTGAATATGAACACACTTATTACAAAATGACCAACAAATTACATCTTTTTATTAAATATTTTGTGGAAAAGAATCCACTGCTGCTGTACACACATGAATCGGGTAGCTACAAACTTTTAATTTAAAACGTCCATCAGTAGACGTGAAGGTATAAAGACATTAAGAGTTATTCCTCTTGTATCAATATGTGAACTCGAGTGCCTGTGATAGACGATATTTTATATTTTAAAATTGATAACTATTTTGAGCTCTCATAGACAATCAATGAACATTATTTCGAGCTCTGTATAGAAAGTAAACATACAATCTAGATGTTAAGATTTACTAACACATAACTTGGTAAATTAACAAAAATTGTTTTAAATACTAGTGAATTCGGAGACTTGTCGATTCACATTTTATTGTACATATTGTGAATAAAAATTTTATTGAATGAGAAAAAAAGCACTCTGGACTCTGAATCCAGTGATCCGAGTTCAAATCTCGGTGGAACCTAAGCTTTTTCTGCCGGTACGTACTGAAACCCGGACCGGACCGGACTCCGGACCCGGACTTTGGTATGAAACCCGGACCCGGACCCGGACTGGCCGCCGGACCCGGACTGAATGCCGGACCCGGACTGGGTAAAAATTATGAATTTTCTTAGAATCACCTTTTCTTTTTTTTATTCAGGAGAAGGAAGATAATTTTTTGAGAACTGTAACACAGTACATTATAATAATGATAAGATAATCAAATTTTGCTCTTACTCTTGTATAGTCTAGAAGAGAAGACAAGCATGCAAGTTAGCCTTGCAATGATTTTGTATCTTCAATTTACAGTTGTGCAATTACTTTAAAAAAAAAATCATACATACAGTATGAATGTTTACAAATGACTTTTAAAAACATGGAAATACTTTTTTTAAAATTATAGGGAGAAAGTGGATTTTCTTAGAAATATTTTTTCCTTTTTTTATTAAAACTATTCAGAAGGAAGTTAACTTTGGCAGAAATAAACAAGATGCATTACATGTATAATAATTATGAAAATGAATCAGACCTGTATAACCGGCCCCATATTCTGCTATATACCGTGACAGTAGTTTATATGGGCAGCAGTGACGCGATGCATGAACACGCATTACGTAATTGTGTACTATACGTTCTTTAAAGTCCAATAGGAAATCGCTCAATAACTCTTGGCAATAATTCCGTTAGTCATACTGATAATCAAATTAGGGAAGGACCGAATCATAAACAAATGTATTACATAAAAGTGTTATGAACAAAATGATATTTTGAAAACTGTTGAACTATGAAATGATTTTAATTTTTTTTTTTTTATTTATAATCCCATACATGTATTTGAATCATAAACTTAGAAAAAAAACCAGTTTAAAAACGACTGACTATATATAGTTGGCAGTAGTCCTTTTGTGACAGTTAAGGTTTTTCAAGGGTATCATTTGCGCCATTTTTTCTTTCAAATATATATATCAATTGCGCCAATATTCGGAAATTATTTGCACCAGTTTACTTGTGACAAATTTGTATCATATATAATAACGATAAACAAATATTTGATGATAGTGCGTTAGTTTCACCATCTGTAAGTGCTAAAATCCCATCTACCGAAAGACGTACAACTAATGGAGCAGAGGCATTCTACAATAATTATAATGAACTGTTTATGGATCCCATCCGTCAATATTTGTGTTTTTTGATAAAATAGGCAAGCGACAAGCTACTACATATATTAAATTGCGAAATACTAATGCAGCAGCAGTAAGAAGTAAACATGTTTCAGAGTAAATGGGGAATGTGTCCATGGGACACAGACGATGCACCCGCTTGCATATCATATAACATTTTCATTATTCATTTGTAACGGAGTATAACAACTCCGGGATCCAGAACGGTTTCAGTGACGCTACCAAAATTCGAACTTATCTCTGTGTTGTGGTACTAAGCATTGTGTATAAATTTCCTAACATTTGGTAAAGTCAAGCCTTCATGTACGTAAGAGAACGGAAACGAAAATTTCAGCATTTTTTCCATTTGTAAAAGAACATAACTCTAGAATGGTTTAAATGACACCTACAAAATTTAAACTTGATCTGTGTTTTGTGGTCACAAGCATTGTGTATACACAGTGTGTGAACGAAACTGTACGGTTTTCTCATTAGTTTAAACATATTTTATTGTCTAGATATACAATAGTATTGGATTCCAGTTATAACAACTTAAGATAATCCTCTCCAAATAAGTACAATCTACAAAGTTTCAAGATGACAGCAATTATATATTTCAGTATAGTTTGAAAAATATATACAATAAATATATTATGTTTAAACAATAACAACTGGATACGAGTACACTTTAAAATACAGTAATATTAAGCAAAGAATCTTTTGTGTATGGCGAATCACGATAACTATGTACATTTCTGAAAAGGATTGTGTTTTGTTCAACAGTAATTTCGTCTGTTCAAAATAAAATATGTTCTATGAATATATAACATCTAAGTTTTGAAAGTTTTCTAATATTTTTGTCTTTTGGGAGACTGTCAAGCATGGCTCCGACATTTGAAAAATAAGTTGCTTGGTTGAAACTTTGATGAACTCTAATATTACTTAATGACGTTTCTGCTTCAAATTTTGGTAGCTAAATCATTCTAATCTCTATGTAAATATGAAACAATTAGATAATAAAGATATTTTCATCCAAACGTTTTTCTTCTTATGGTGGAGCTCCGAGTAAAACGATTGAAACTGTCTCACAACAGCGATCAAAAATGTCAAATAAACATCGTAAAACCAATCGTTTCTATCAGAATTTTCACGTGTACCTTTTCTGATATATAGTCTCATCTGTCTGAAAGTTTCAAAGCCATTGTCCCGGAAGAATTCCAAATATATTCCTTTTCTCTATGTCAGATATTTTTATTGACTGTACAATCGCTTGCAAATCTACTGTACAATCACTTGGAGCTTTCATACACAATCGATTAACCAAAGTTTTATTAAAAACATAGCATATGCATTTCATTGGTTGTTCCTTGTCTGTCCTATAATATCCATCTATGGTGTTTGAAATGAAAATTAATTTATTACACACAGGTATAGAAAACTTCAAGCTAGTGCGGGGTCATGTCAGGTCACAGGCCGGACTCACCTGTTCAAGATTGTGTATTGCATGGTTGATTGCTGCTTTGGTGTCTTTTATTGATCATTCCGATCATAATCAAATAATTACAGAAATAGACAAATAAATGAAGAAAAAAGAAAAAGGAAAAATGGAAATGCAATCTTTCAATTAAACACTTAATTCAGTATATGTATATATAACTCGTATACTCCCAGTCCGGGGTTATTTCAGGTCATGCACGGTCCGGACTCGCCTAGTATTATTTCGTTGATTCTCGGATAAAAGTCCTTTGTTAATTTTTCCGATGACAATTTGATCAGCAAAAAGTTAAATGAATAAAAATAAAAAAATATTTCAATCAAATAATGTGTGAAGTTTTATATCTCTATCAATGTCTATTAATATATAATAGAATACACCGAGTCCGGGGTTACTTCAGGTCACCATCTGGACTCGATTACTACGACCAACGTTTGATTATTTCGTTAAATCTCGGATAAATGTCTTTTACATTTCCTATGTATTACAGGTTTAATCAAATGTTCCGTCAACATACTTTACGACAATAAACAGTTTACATACAGTTAGTCGTCGTAATGCAATACACGCAGGTATAGTAAACTTCAAGCTAGTCCGGGGTCATGTCAGGTCACAGTCCGGACTCACCTGTTCAAGAATGTGTATTACATTGTTGAACGCCCTTAAGTGTCGTTTATTGATTTTTCCGATGACAATCGAATAACTAAAGAAATAGAGAAATGAATAAAGGAAAAGTAAAAAGCAAAAAGGGGAAAAAAATCTTTCAATTAAACAAATAATTTAGTATATTTATATACAATCCGTATACTCCTGGTCCGGGGTTATATCAGGTCACAGTCCGGACTCGCCTAATATTAATTTGTTGATTCTAAGGCAAACGTCTTTTATTAATGTTTCCGACGACAATACAATAAGGAAAAAGTTGAATGAATAAAAATGAATAAGTTCGTCTCATCAAATAATGTGTGAAGTTTTGTATCTCTATCGATGTCTATAGTTTGCGAATACACCTAGTCCGGGGTCACTTCAGGTCACCATATTGACTCGCCTATTACATTTCATTTTTTCGTTAAATGTCGGACAAATATCTTATAACTTTCTTATGTATTACATGCTTGATCAAATGTCCCGTCAATATACTTTACGACAATAAACAGTTTACATACAGTTAGTCGTCGTAATGCAATACACGCAGGTATAGTAAACTTCAAGCTAGTCCGGGGTCATGTCAGGTCACAGTCCGGACTCACCTGTTCAAGATTGTGTATTACATGGATGATCTATCGCCGCTTAAATTTTATTGGAGAAACTCCAACTTTGTATCATCCAATCAGGAGCCGCAGAAGATTTTATTCAGAGTACCATCTTGGGGTAAAAAATATCCCGGTCAACGTATATGGCCTTGTAAACTTTTGCCACTCATTATATATAACACAAAATTATTTCTGTATATCATACCAAAGGAATACTATTGATACGGAGATTACGAGTGAATAATTCATAAGCGATGTATCTTAGTATATTTTGACAATGGCTGCTAAAATAAAATTATTTCACTATATTGAACATTTTTATTTATTATTTCATTATATCTCGGAGCTAATGCCCCTTTAATTCTAACTTATATACATGCTTGATTATGATTGCTAGTGTAGTCTTTGACACCCTTTGCGTGAAACATTGGATTGTTGAATTATTTTAATAGACTTTGTGATGACAATCAAATGAGCAAGTAAATCTTTTTTTTTTATTATTATTTTACGACAGAAAAAAATGGAGTAATTAAAATAACATGAAATTTGAAAAAAAAGGCAGGACAAGAGTTTTGAGTAAAATAAAATCAAATGGTAGCTCCCTTATTTAAACACCGAATTACCAATAGCCTTAATGTAATGTATTTTGTAAGTAATTCCTGGTTGTGTCTTCTTTTTTCTTTTTCTTTCAATTAAACCAATATCCTAAAGCGAGTGTAAACCTTTGTCAATAATTTATTCTGAGGAACAGTATTAGAGATCATAAGAATTTAGAGAAACAATTAAAAGTCATAAGAATTCGGAGGAACAATATAAGTCTTAGAGATTATAATAACTTGGAGGAACAATAAATTATAAAAAGTCACAAGGCTTCTGAGGAACAGCAAGAGATCATAAGAATTCGGATGAACAATCAAAAGGCATATAAGAATTCGGAGGAACAATAAAAAGTCATAAGAATTCTGAGGAACAATAAGATATAAGAATTTGGAGGAACAATAAGATATCATAAGAGTTCGGAGGAACAATAAGATATCATAAGAATTCGGAAGAACAATAAGAGATCATAGGAATTCTTATGATACTAGTTGACAATTCATAATATATGTACAATTGGCTAACGAAAGAGGTTTATATTGATGAATAGTTTAGTGACATTCACCTGCAATTTACCTGTGCACAATCGGCGCAAATGAAAGATCGAAAGGTATAGAGAAATACATATTTACAATATATACAATATTCAATAATTACAATTTGTACAAGACATGTTACAAAAATAATTACCGTAATAGGGGTGGCGTCACACTAGATAAAGCCAGGAGTTCACACAGATTTATTTATAGTTTTGATAAATTTGCAGAGTTTAATCAACTTTACCTTCTTTTTTGATGATATTAATAATTTATACTTTAAAATATTTGGCTTTGTGTAGCTATACTTTTCTATGTAATTTTTCCTCTCCTTTTAAAAAAATTGGCATTCCAAAATAAAATAAAGTTATAAGACAGAAAAGTCCTAATAATTTCAAAATCTATTTATACAGTTTCTTAGAGAAATATAAACACACCGGCGAATTATTTAGAAAAGTAGGAATTCTATTTTTCCCTTAATGTCTTGAAGAAGAAAACAATACTAAAAAAAATATAACCTCAAATGTTTCAAACTATTGCGCTTTACTCTTCCTATGAAAAGAATTTAATTTGCTTTCATTAATAATAAAAAGATTTTATTAATTTCCATAAAACAATAACGACAAAGGAATTATTATTATCTCTTTCTTACTTTACTTTACTCTTTTTTGTTCAATTTTACGCTCGGAATGTGGATTGTTTTTAATTTATATATAATGTAACTTATTATATGACAGTAATCTTAAAAAAAATGAAAGTGGTAAAAAACCCACAGTCCGGGTCCGGCATACAGTCCGGGTCCGGCGGCCAGTCCGGGTCCGGGTCCGGGTTTCATACCAAAGTCCGGGTCCGGAGTCCGGTCCGGTCCGGGTTTCAGTGCGTACCTTTTCTGACGTATAAGTCATATTTTTACAAACTTAATCAGAAAGTTCAATAAACATTGGAAACTTGTTCACTGATGGAGCCATGGCGAAATAGGAAAAGAGACGGATAGCTTAACACGTTTAAGTTCCATGTACTTATCTATTAAATTGATATACCACTGACTATGCAATTTCACCATATATATACTTGGATATTTCAAGTATGTAAATGTTGAGAAACCATGTCTAATACATGAAATAAATGATAAAATAAGGTATACTAGACCCAATTAATTAACGTGACGCAGAAAATAGACAAACTGCCAAGACAATAATGAAGACTACATCAAGTTGTTTATAAAAGAAATGTGAGTCAAAACGACTAAAAAGTAAGTCAGGTTCCACCGAGATTTGAACTCGGATCGTTTGATTCAAAGTCCAGAGTGCTAACCATTACACCATGGAACCCTATGACATATTACAGAGAATTTATATCTATATGAACATACGGGACGCACCGAGTTATCATTTTCTTCCTTTTTCAACTTTCTTTCTATTCGTTACCGTATGAACACACTAGATGTCAGATAATACGCCTGGGTGCATTGCTCTACAACCAAGCTAACTGTTTTACGACCGTTTCAATCTTAGTGGGTGAAAGTGTCGGTATACAGGAGTTTATTTCGGCCGATAGAAATAATTATACGTTACTTAAAAACTAAAATGCATACCCGTATTTATATAAAATTCCGAAGAAATTTTTGGCAGGTTTTTGAGTTGATCACTGTTAAGTACATACATTTCTATATTTTTGTTAACAGGTTCCATGGTGTAATGGTTAGCACTCTGGACTCTGGTTAGAGCGTCGTGCTAATTGACATGACAGGACGTTGTTTTTGTGTACAGTGAAAATATTACTCTATTATAAGTTTTTGCTCGGATTACCAAGCTAAAATATGGATTATTAAAATTCTAACTTGTTTAAGAAGTAAGTTTTTTTTCATTGATAATGAAAAAAGGTCTTTATTAACTGTTTGACATGTTGTAAATATTGTTGGATTGAAAGAGGCTACCCGAGGGTGAATTGTATAACTGTTTTTAACTATATTTATAATGGAAAAACTCCCGTCGTTATTAATGAGTACTATAGAAAACGCATGTAAACAATTTCGTCATATATCATTTACTGTTCATGGTGAGAATGACAGAGCCCGTGTATCTATAGTTTTTACAAATCAAGACAGTAGTAAGACTAAAAGAAAATCAAATTCTACTGTCAATCGTGATAAAAAACGGATGAAAGAATATAACAATGATGATGCAAATAATTCTAATATTGAGAATCATACAGATGTGATTTTTTCAGATCGTTTATCTGAAATTAGTCAAATACCGAGTGAAAAGGTATCAACAAATACCTTAGATATAATGGATTTTGATGATAACCCGTCTGTGGCCTCTGCTACTACAGGTAACATTGAAGTTATAGAGAGTCCAAATATAGAACTGTCAATTGATACGTGTGATGAATTGTCTTTACCATCAACCTGTTTAACGGGTAAAAATGTAAACAATGTGAATATAAGTAAACAAAGAATATCTGGTGATAGAATTAAAAAGAATAAGTGTACCGTAGAAGGAGAAAATTTAGTAACAAAATGTACAATTAATAAACCGATTGATAGTGATATTGTATCCACTACGTCATCAGGTGTAAAATCATGTGAAAAATCGAAAGAACATAATAGAATTGTACCAGAAAGTGGAATTTTAAGTAAAATCGTTTTGAAAACAAGCCGGAGTGGTTTGGATATTTAGATAGGAAAAACGGAAAGTCAAAGGACGTCTGATATTGTTGCGAATGGGCCGTGAAGAGTTGGAACTTCTCCTTCCAGGGGAACATGAGTACCTTAGATTTAACAAAGTGCTAACCGAGGACTTTCAAGATGTACGAACAACACCATTAATGAATGATGCCGTGAATGACGGAATATTGAAGATAGAAAAAATTGTAAAAATTAAAAAACTGTAACTTTTTTATTGATATTTTGTAATTTGTTTTTATAGTGAGAAAGTTGGTATGTTTCTGTGAAAAAATGCGGGAAAAAGTTTTAGCTGATTAATGATCATTATATTGTTTGTCTTGTTATTGCTGATAATTGCCCTTAGATTTAATACTTTCGATTTTTTTTTTGGCGTAGTGGAATGGAGACCAGCCCTGTGCGAACTTTTATTTTGAATGTAACAATTTGTGTCATATGTCGGACAATAAGACTATAAACACGTAACTTTGTGATTTTTTCATTGTATGCTGTGTAAGCTTTTTATAATTGTGAATGTATGAGCTGAATGGTAGATTAGATAGAGATTGAATATAAGTATAGGGATATGATATTTTCTACAGAAAATGATATGTATATGTATATAAATATGAGTATCGAAAGTAAATAATCAGACAATTATGTTCGTGACAAATATTTCAAGCTATATAGATAATGTTTCAAATGTGTTTCGTTTCAGAGAAAGGACAAAAACTATTGACAATGTTTTCACTTTTGTGTAACTGAAACTGTGATATGTATATATGAATTGTAAATTATAATAAAGATAAAAAAAAAAGCACTCTGGACTCTGAATCCAGCGATCCGAGTTCAAATCTCGGTGGAACCTAAGCTTTTTCTGCCGTATAAGTCATATTTTTACAAACTTAATCAGAAAGTTCAATAAACATTAGAAACTTGTTCACTGATGGAGCCATGGCGAAATAGGAAAAGAGACGGATAGCTTAACACGTTTAAGTTCCATGTACTTATCTATTACATTGATATACCACTGACAATGCAATTTCACCATATATATACTTGGATATTTCAAGTATGTTAATGTTGAGAAACCATGTCTAATACATGAAATAAATGATAAAATAAGGTATACTAAACCCAATTAATTAACGTGACGCAGAAAATAGATAAACTGCCAAGACAATAATGAAGACTACATCAAGTTGTTTATAAAAGAAATGTGAGTCAAAACGACTAAAAAGTAAGTCAAATTCCACCGAGATTTGAACTCGGATCGCTGGATTCAAAGTCCAGAGTGCTAACCATTACACCATGGAACCTTCTGACATATTATAGAGAATTTATATCTATATGAACATACGGGACGCACCGAGTTATCATTTTCTTCCTTTTTCAACTTTCTTTCTATTCGTTACCGTATGAACACACTAGATGTCAGATAATACGCCTGGGTGCATTGCTCTACAACCAAGCTAACTGTTTTACGACCGTTTCAATCTTAGTGGGTGAAAGTGTCGGTATACAGGAGTTTATTTCGGCCGATAGAAATAATTATACGTTACTTGCAAACTAAAATGCATACCCGTATTTATATAAAATTCCGAAGAAATTTTTGGCAGGTTTTTGAGTTGATCACTGTTAAGTACATACATTTCTATATTTTTGTTAACAGGTTCCATGGTGTAATGGTTAGCACTCTGGACTTTGAATCCAATGATCCGAGTTCAACACGTTCAATTCTCGTTGGAGCCTTAGCTTTTTCTGCCGTATATAATAAAGATAAAAAAAAAAAAGCACTCTGGACTCTGAATCCAGCGATCCGAGTTCAAATCTCGGTGGAACCTAAGCTTTTTCTGCCGTATAAGTCATATTTTTACAAACGTAATCAGAAAGTTCAATAAACATTGGAAACTTGTTCACTGATGGAGCCATGGCGAAATAGGAAAAGAGACGGATAGCTTAACTAGTTTAAGTTCCATGTACTTATTTATTACATTGATATACCACTGACAATGCAATTTCACCATATATATACTTGGATATTTCAAGTATGTAAATGTTGAGAAACCATGTCTAATACATGAAATAAATGATAAAATAAGGTATACTAAACCCAATTAATTAACGTGACGCAGAAAATAGACAAACTGCCAAGACAATAATGAAGACTACATCAAGTTGTTTATAAAAGAAATGTGAGTCAAAACGACTAAAAAGTAAGTCAGGTTCCACCGAGATTTCAACTCGGATCGCTGGATTCTAAGTCCAGAGTGCTAACCAATACACCATGGAACCTTCTGACATATTATAGAGAATTTATATCTATATGAACATACGGGACGCACCGATTTATCATTTTCTTCCTTTTTCAACTTTCTTTCTATTCGTTACCGTATGAACACACTATACATCAGATAATACGCCTGGGTGCATTACTCTACAACCAAGCTAACTGTTTTACGACCGTTTCAATCTTAGTGGGTGAAAGTGTCGGTATACATGAGTTTATTTTAATAATAATTATACGTTACTTGCAAACTAAAATGCATACCCGTATTTATATAAAATTCCGAAGAAATTTTTGGCATATTTTTGAGTTGATCACTGTTAAGTACGTACATTTCTATATTTTTGTTAACAGGTTCCATGGTGTAATGGTTAGCACTCTGGACTCTGAATCCAATGATCCGAGTTCAACATGTTCAATTCTCGTTGGAGCCTTAGCTTTTTCTGCCGTATAAGTAATAGTTTTACAAACTTTAGCAGAAAGTTCAATGCAATAAACTGTAACACTATGCAGTGCTTATATAATAACGTTAATATTCAATATAATTTTATATACAAAAGGACATATATACAAATGGACAGTAAAGTTATAATATATATTAAAGTTTAACTTGCAGATATATCATTGTTTTACAACGTGACTTAGTATGTACATGTTTTGGCTTTAAGGTAAACCTATACTTTTGGCAGGTGGTCATCGTGTAGTGGTCAGTTAATTGACATTTATTGCTTTGTATTAAATGAACTTCAATGCTTAGCTATGGAAGCAAAAGTAATGACCACTGTTTATAACATATTTATATATCGCTTTTGGCTTTCTAAAAGTAAGTACCTGTCAAAGGTAGAAACAAACAACATTCTTTCTAAATTTAAGTCACGTTGGTAGATGTATAAAAGAACTGTTTTTCTCAGACAGTTCAGATTGTAACTTGATCAGTAATAAAGAAACGTTTACCAGTTCAGCCATTGTTTGCCGTTATTGTGTGCCTTGTCTGATTTGTTGGGTTGCTGACTAACTTGACTTTTCGAGAGTCTAACAAAACATTGGAAACTTGTTAAGTGATGGAGCTATAATTCGCTATTGCGAAATAGGAAAAGAGACGGATAGCTTAACATGATTAAGTTCCATGTACTTATCCATCACATAGGTATACCACTGACACTTACGTGAATGTGTAACAACAATATCTAATACACGAAATAAATGATAAAATAAGTTATTAAAAACCCAATTATTAGTTGTTAAATAACGAAGACAATAGAAAAATTGCCAAAGTTTATGAACCGCCAATCGGGATATTTTTGTATTTCAACAAAACACTTGTGTAAAATTTATAAATTTCAAATGTTGGGACATTTGATTGATAATTTAGAAAATGTTTGCATTACAAATAAGTCATTGTTCAATCAGCTAAATTCTGTAAGCAACAGACATATTAAATGAGTAAATGTAAAAAGGTACCAGCACAAACATCAATACTATTATATTTATGATTTTATTAGTATTTGGTTATCATCATTCTACTTTTTCTTCCAAATCCAATACTCGTTATCCAGCGCATCTGTAACGGCGTATAGTAGTTTTCATTTAAATCAGAATGACAGCAATTGCTATACCACCAGCCAGATCGATTGCCTTTGGCACACGATCCAGTACTGTTGTCGTTATCTCTATCCATAGTAGAAAATGGAAAACCATTAGCTCTTCCTCTAGGCTCGACTCTGTCCATGCTGTCTCCTTTAATAAAATATATGAATGTAAAACGTAACGCAGTTTGTCAACAATAAACAGGAAAAAAAAGTATCGTATCGTGAATATCAATTATATCAAAGCATGCTGTCACGTGAGGTTTAGTCATTCTAATTCTAAATGAGTAAATTTCTGGACCTCTATAGAGTTGCCTGTTATAATTCATTGTACCTAATCAATATAAACAGATATCTTTAGAAAGCTCAGAATTTGTTTTGTTCATGCTTTCTGTTGAATGATCTATTATGAAAATAAAAAGATGATGTGGTATGATTGCCAATGAGACAACTTTCCACAAGAGACCAAATGGCACAGAAATTAATAATTATATGTCTCCGTACGGTCTTCAACAATGAGCAAAGCCTAAACCGCATAGCCAGCTATGAAAGGTCCTGAAATGACAATGTTAAACAATTCAAACGAGAATTCTGAGAGGTTATATCAAGTTTGATTTATGTACATAATAAGTTCGATTAAAAACTGCAAGTCCGATGCTTCTACTTTCCATATGCCCAGGATGTCATTTTCTTTAATTGTCCGTTTTTGTTGATATGAGTAGCGTACTAGCCGCTGAAGTGGGATGTCTATGTTCGATGCTTCTTTTAGTTCAAACAAAAGTTTAGAAGAAAAATTACTTACTCCATAATAGCGATTAACGCATCATTTCAGAGTGAAAACATATTTTTTTTGCTCGTAGCCTGAATTATGTTACTGGATATGGTACCATGTCTTTCTTTAAAAAGTTCATTTTCTGGACTAACATCATAAAACACCGGTAGCATTATAGTACAAGTATAGTTCAATTAATTTATTAATTCGAGTGTAAAATATATGTGCAATGCACAATCATATAAAATCATACGGATTCTAGTACTCAGTATTTGAGCCTGTCTTAAAACAGTCAAAGACATTACCATTAATCTGACAGGTTATATCAATCATCAACTGTAATGAACAAAACTTGTAACAGGGTTTGCAGCCTACACTCTTTTTTTTTTAAATATCAAGGATTGAACCTTAGTTGCATTTCATGTAAAATAGAAACCATCTTCCAGTGAATACCATCAACTGTAAGGTTTTGTTACATTTAATTTAATCATAATTGTAGTTTTGATAAATTGAACTTGGAAATTTATATAAGTATTCAAACACAACTGTTGTGATGGTGTTTTTGCTCTCACGTACTCTAGAAAAAAAATTGTACACTATATCTTGGTTTCGACAATTAATGTCTTTTCAGTGATGAAACGGTATTTGGAAGGCCATATTATTTACCTTCATTAAGGCCAGACTCATATGAAGCAAAAAATATAAGTCATGCACAAACAAAAAAATGTAAACAAGGGGTTTAAATACCGCAAAAAAGTACATTTCAACAACACGCATTTGACTTACAGGTCAAACAAAGGATGTTCTTAAACCCTCCTGCCTTAATTGTTGAATTATATATACCTGCAGAACCACTGTAACCCGTGACATTAATCAAATAGTTGGTGTTCTCATCTCCAACTCTAAATGTTGAATATTCAGCAATATACGATGTTCCATTATCCGATTCCAGATATATTCGTAATTTATGTCGTCCATTAGTTGATATTTTATGAATAAAGTCATTTCCTGTGAAATATCAATAAACAACAGAAATAATGCTTGGACAATGGGATAGAAAAATACATAAACAGACATATTAAAAGTACAGAAGTATCATATTTTCATTTATGGTAGATGCACTTTTTTCAAAAGGAGCAAGCTATTGGCGTCCGAGAAGAGATAAAGACAAGATAATTCATAAAAGTCGAAAACTATTTTTTATAAATACTAAATTGCAAACAGAAAACTACAAATAACGAACTTCATTTTGGTAGAATATAAAGCGTTTCAGATTTGTTTAAGATAATAGCAAATTCCTTGATTTATTGATTAATTTTCTGTGTTTCCTCCACTATACTGAAAATTTACGTCTTTTAACAAAAAATAAAAGAATAATAATAACAAATGAACAACATATAGTTACAAATTACGTAACAGCACAAAAACCTATACATTTTACATACATATGTATATCTATATCTGTATCAGCCAACAATACAGGCTCTTGCAATTTGTTAACCTCTTAACCACCGATATTTCAGGCCATGTAAGCATAATAGATTTGTTGAAAAAACGATGTTTTGGGGCTTTTTCTGCAGGGACAAAAGATATGAAAAATAACAGATACAAAGAAAATGTATTCAATATTATTTAAACAGAACAAAATCATCAAAATTGATTTAAGAGGAATTAATTCGTAGAATTTTTCAAAATGTAAAATAAAGTGATCAATATGTTATAATACACCTTAAGGGCATACGATAGAGTTTGATCCCGTATTTACATTTTGATAAAAATTTTCATATAGACTATATGTTACCTGATTAAATCAAATATGTAATAAAAAATATACCTTCATCTGCTACTTTTTGAGTAAAATGAGGTCGAAATTTTGTATATTTGCTCAAAATTCGGATTTGTGGACGTATTTTCCCTTCCGAAAGAAAGACATATTTTCTTTGTTTTGAAAGATAAACACAAATTGTTTTTTGTTAAATAATTTGTTATTTCTGTGTTTTACAAGTATTCTAAAAATTTATACATTCTTTTTTTTTCAGAAATAACTCATATTTTATCAAATGTTCATGAATGTAGAAAAAAACATAATGTTTTGCTGTATATTTATCAAATTAAAAAAAAATTGCACTATTTACGTTTTCATGAAAATTGGCACACATAATCTTCTCGCGTAATCAAACCAAATGGCATTTTTAAAAAGAGGGGTCCATGAACTTGTTTTCAAGTTAAATAAGTTTGATTGATAAAAATCAGTCGAAAACTGCATCTTTTCCCGATAAGTCATAGTTTGACGTCGCGAAAATAACAATTTACGTTAGCAACGTCATTACCTCCCCTGTAACTGTATCGTATGCCCTTAACGCCAACTGGAAATATATCCCAGTAGATTGGGGAATCTCTCCCGCTTGAACTAATGACCTTTTTCCATTGTGGCGTCAGATATTTTGTATTTTGAAGTCAAACATTTTTTTCGGGAATTTTTGTGATGTATGGCCACTTATTAGTATTTGAAATGTGTTGTGATTACAGCAAAATTAATCAAAGAGGATTTATAGGTGTATAGAGTAAACGAGGAAGAATTTCCAGGTATCAATGTCTCACATACAAACGATACAATCCTACAACTTTTATTACAATTTACTTTTTTCTAATATACATAATCATATAATGTGGTTAATAGATAAATACTACAATTACTAATCGATACTTCAACGTTAAGTTGAATAGCAACATCGGTAGTGAAGAGGTACTCGACTCATGTCTGAGTTATTGAAGCATATTAAGCCTTTTTCAACTGATTTATATAGTTAGTTCTTATGTAGTACTGTTATACCACTGTCCTAGGTTTGGGGCAGAGTTGGGATCCCGCTAATATATTTAACCCCTAGTATGTGCCTGTCCCAAGTCAGGAGCCTTTAATTCGGTGGTTGTCGTTTATTTATGTGTAACATATTTGTTTTCGCTCATTTTTTGTACATAAATTGGATCGTTAGTTTTCTCGTTTGAATTGTTTTACATTGTCATGTCAGAGTCTTTTATAGCTGACTATGCTTTATGGGCTTTGCTCATTGTTGAAGGCTGTACGGTGACGTATAGTTGTTAATTTCTGTGTCACTTGGTCCCTTGTGGAGAGTTGTCTCATCGGAAATTATACCACATCTTCTTTTTTTATAACTTGATTAACGAACAACCTATTAAAATATAAAACATTAAGTATTATACAAATAGTTTAACAAAAAATAATGTCAAATTGTTGTTATACTATTTGTTAAATACGAATATTTGCAGAATTATCGAGTGCAATCAAGATTATAGAATTTGGAAAAAAAGGTTTACAATGCTCTATATATTACATGTCTATTTATGTGTTTCTACCTAACCAGTATTCTCCATGAACACTACCAAACCCCAGCTTGTATTCGTTCCAAGTTTTATAAAAGTCAACTGAACCATTGGTTCTTCGCTGGATTACCTGAAATGAGTCCATTTTATGTAAATGAATGATATATCGTTATCAAAGACAGCAGACACATTCTTTATAAATCCCCTCACTGTACTTTTTATAATTTTTCCTGTGAATGTTAGTTTTGAGCTTACACAAGAACTCAAAATAATAGACAGTTTATAAAAAAAAAATGACTGGAAAAACATTATATCGAGTTCACTCTTTTGGGTTGACGTTACCCCGTAGAGATCATCATCTTAATGTCATATTTTGTCCTTTCTTTATTTTTATCTCTAATGTTTACATGTTTAACGGAATATGTTATGGTTCCTGAAATCCTACATTTAAACGAAAAGATTAACATGAGTCTTTTGTAGACACATGAACAAAAAGTTAAGTTTCTATCTATGCTATATGTTGACATGAATTATCATTGAAATAGCCATTATTACATGAATTATAAAGTAGCTGTTTACAAAATTTGAATGCTTCGAAACACTTAGGATTGTCAGTAATACAATATCTGAGCCTCAATTTGCAATTTTCTCCCCCAAGGGTATTACAAGCTATGTAATCAGCATTTTTATGCTGACATGAATTATATAATTGACATGAATTATATAATTCATACTGTCAAAAGTATGACTTATCTTTTTCAAAAACTGATTTTTCGAAATGCAAAGGATCTTCTACACAGGGAATAGATTACGTGAGTGGTATATTGACAAAACCTTTCAGTGTTCAACGCTCCTCATCTTCGTACTTTTTTATTGCATCTTTTATTGTTTTGATTTGAGCGTCACTGATATCTATAATGAGTTTATACGCCACCACTGCTGTTGGAGGTTTCCTACCTGGCGGTAAAACTAGCCATATAGAGTTGCCTATAATTATTAATTTCTGTGTCAGTTTGGTCTCTTGTGGAGAGTTGTCTCATTGACAATCGTACCACATCTTCTTTTTTTATATATAGTCAGTACATCTGTGTTGACATTAGTTAACATTGATACAGTCATAATAAAGATTTAACTGTTTACAAAACTGATTTTCGATGACCAGCGGATGTTATAATATTCTAATTGCCCTATAATTTAGGGTGCTGGTGGTTTCCAGATATGACAATTTACAGTGTATTTATAAAAAAATCGAAATCCTCTTCAATTAGAATCATATTATGTCAAATTATTCAACTAGTGTACATTGCGTTCTCATATTGATAATTGAAATAAAAGATGCTATTGTTCTTAAACTTTGTAAAAGCGTATTATTGCATTAATGTTTACATCCAGTTTTTATATGTTAGTTCTTGAAATGCATTCTTTGAAACAATTTTCACATGCGAAATGAAAAACAGCTCGAATAAACACATCGTTAAAACAAAGAAAAATGCACTTTGCAAGCACCTGAGCGTTCACGTTACCAGGCGTAATCGCTTACTATTAAATCACGCATTCAAGTAATTATTGATTATTGTACCATGCTGTACTGTTCAATAGACGTGCTAGTGCTATCTAACTAGCATGTGTGGATCAGATGCTGAAATGCATGAAATCGGGGGGGGGGGGGGGGGGGGGAGGGTGGAAACAATAGTCTAGACGAACTCGATTGATCAAATCTATATTGTTTCAATGTATTGTTTTATATAATATCACCGTTTATTGTATTCAGAAAGTGACTTTTTAAAATGACGTACCGTCCATCTAGTACCATCTTCTAATTTGCAAAAGACAGGTACTGGATTATCTTTTCCTTTTGGATAGATATTGAAGACGCCATCCGAATTGAAATATATATCTGCACATTCTGATGGATCTGATTAAAAATCAAACAATAGGGAAAAAAAATTGTTGAGTGAGAGAATACAAGATACTGTGCGTACTGTAGTGTGTTGGTTTATTGTACATGGGCTAGATGTAAAGAAGGAGGATTAAGATCTCACTAAAAATGTATAACCCAGCCTATTTTTTAATTTGTTTTGGAGCCTCTGGTCTTTGTTTGTCTTCTATGGGTTTTTATTTTGGCTTATTCATATATTTAGGAGTAAGTGTGACGTCTATTTTCTCTGTACTAAACGCATGTGTGTTAAGGTGCTTACTGATAACCGCCTCCGGATGCAAGGTTTTCACGCTGTGTTGAAGACCCATTTATGACCTTTGTCTGGTTATTTTTCTTTTGTCGGGTTGTTGTCTCCTTGATATTACATGTGTTTCCATTTTCAATTTTAAACAAATGAATAGAACAATTTGCAACAAATTGAAACGATTTGTAGTTACATTTGTCTTATATCATTTAAAAAGGTACATGCAGGGTTTTAAAAACTGAATCCAAAAACATAACTTCTATCAGGAACTTTCAATTAAAAAAAATACAAAACCAAATATTTCCCATGGTCACTTCAAGTTATCCCTTTGAAGATCAAGTTTCCATTCCGTTATGCAAATGGTTATATAGAATTGTTATTTTTTTTTTCTATTCTTATATTCATTTTTTTAAGCTGTATAAACATTGTAGTAAAATGAGAATCAGCATACTTACATGAGACTGCAAGTTTACATGATGCTCCATTCCAAGAATGACTTTCGTTACATTTACATGTATGGTTTAAGCAAAGAAGTGACAGTTTACAATCATTTGAATAATAGCAACCTTGGCCAACACCTTTTTCTACAATTTTAAAAATATATTGTTTATAACGTTACATAAGCTTATTTGGAATTAAGATTTCTGTTGTTAAATGCATGCAAAATAAACTAAACATTATGGTTTCTATTTGATTTTTTGATTTATTCGTTTTTATTTTTTTTCCAATTAGACGTTTTCAATTCCCATTATGCAAATTATTATTATTTACGAAATCCAAAAAGGATCTATTTCGATTCGAACAAACAATTTGGTGTAATTATATCTAAACATCGATTCGGACACAAAATTTTGTCTAATTATATCTAAACATTACTACATATATATTATTATACAATTCTTGATATACATGGTCTTGAAGACAGTGTTTTCAAAATTGAAGAAGGTCATTCCTTTTGCAGACTGTCTTGTATGTCTTCACACTGAATCAGATGAATGTGTATTAGTTGAGGTGTTGATCTGGTTAAATAGTCGTAGTGCTACCTTATATATATTCGTGAAAGATAAGCTACTTTTTGTTTCTTTGAAAAAATGAAAAAAGACGAATGATATGCGAATGCACCGTTTTAGTTCTATGTAAATTTTGCATATATTTGCTTAACGACATGGAAAATGTAAATATTATAAATGTCCTGGAACATTTGTTTTCCTATATGATCTTGATTTTTTTTTTCATTGTTCATCGAGGGTAAATACGAATAATCAATATCACCTATTACATTTGAATGTTCGGTTTGAGCAAACGCGCCTTGTTGAAGGTCATTCTTTGTGATAAAGATGATACATACAATAATTAAGACTTACTGTGTGTGCATAAAGTTCCATTCCAAAAATCATAATCAGTTTCAAAACAGGAACAACTCCCATTAATACAATGTAAAGTATCTTGACATTCGGACGACGTTTGACAGTAAGCATGTAAATCCTTCCCTTTTTAACAAAGAATGTAAAAAGAATTTAATCATTAAATTAGCCTTTTATAGCATTTTTGATTCGCACGTCACTGATGAGTAATTTGTAGACGAAACGCGCGTCTGGCGTTAATATTAAACTTTATTCCTGGTATCGATGATGAGTTTCTTTATAAATGATATTTCCTAAATCACAAACAAACGAATCAAAACTGGTTATAAATGTTAAGTTTGAACATATTGAATATCATTTTCTTTCGCAAGATTCAGGATAGAATCAATGGTTGCATTTTCAAATATTTCTTTAAAATTATATTTGCGACTTTTTGTTTCTCAATTATCAAGGAGTATATTGTAATAAAGAAGACAGAAATGACTGATGTCACTGATTTTATGTGTTATAATGTTATTTCATTTCACTTTTTTTTTTGTCTTTACCATGATATAGTTGACGGAATTTGATCAACATCACTGTTACATGTGTTTAAGATCCAAAACTTCTGGATACATTACGGATGACTGCGTAGGATAAAAATAAAAAAAACTTTTTCCAAGTTTAAAATGCCCGCATTGAGTCAGTGTTGTCGCTGAAAAGATACATAAAGGTCATGCTTTGAGATTTCAGGATCACGAAATAAAACTTAGTCAGGCAAACATACCTGTGTCAACATTTTGTCTTGACCTGCATTAGTTTTAAATTCCTAATTCCTAGTATCTTTTGTCATTTTGTGATACTGAGTGTAAATATTTTACTTGATTGATCATGATATATATGAAACTCAACTAGACGAAATTTCAAAATTTCTATTTTGTTTTTAAAAAATATTTAAGATATCTTACTTCTATAACATTTCTGTCCACCCCAGTAGTCGATTCTGTCACATTTACATATTCCATGATTGCAGTATAATGAATCAAAGCATTCATCAGATGATTTACATACAGCGTTGAATGACTTCTCTGAAATATTTATTGCGTTTTGATTAACCAATAACAGAAATGTGTTTATAACTTGCTGTTCTGTGTGAACCAAGGCTCCGTGTTAAAGCTAGTACTTTGACCTATAATGGTTTACCTTTACAAATTGTGACTTAGGTGGAGAGTTGTCTCATCGGCACTCATACAACATCTTCTTATATCTATTATAGGCACTTTGTCCTGTTGAAATTGATTTGCCTTGTTTAATGTTGCAATTTTATGTTTGATAGAACATATATATTGGTACTGATCCCAATTGACGAGAGTTGATTCTACACACAAAATAAGATATATAGTTATACGTGATTATTTCGAAAGAAAGTATTTAACTGCATTAGCAGCAGTCTAGTTAAATAACTATACATATATAGATGAGTGCACAATTACCCATTATGATTGCGATAGTAAATTTATACTGTATATAGAAAGTTGCAACTGGGTATGTTTCCGGAGAAAAACTTGCGTTCTTAATTTGGTAGCATAATACTGTTACAGTAACTATAAGGTTAACCTACCGAATTAGACTGGTCACCGGGTTTGTATTTACATAAGCAATACGACGGGTACCGCACGTGTAGCAGGGACTGCATAGCCTGTTAGAGCACCTGTAATCACCATCAGAACACTTCGTGGTGTTTGTGTTACTCAGTCTTTAGTTTTTTTTATTTAGTATTTTGCGTACTGTTGTTTGTTTATTGGGATTTTCTTGTTTTGTCATGGCATTGTAAAAAAAACCGGCCAATTGTGATATAGCCGACAATAACCACTGACTATCAGTCTCTTGGTGTGGGACAGGCATCTCTATCACGTGGCACGGGTTGACTTGAAAGCCTATGCTTCTTTATAAGGACAAATAGTTTATATAATATAATTGAGTACGCCAGACGCGCGTTTCGTCTACATAAGACTCATCAGTGACGCTCACTGTTTTATAAGGCAAATAAAACAATAGTAAATCAAACTTACTATATTTGCATGTATCTATTGACCAGTAATAATCATCTATTGGGCACGTACATTTCTCAGATTTACAGATCAAATTCCTCATACAGTCGCTTGACGATGAACAAGAATCATTTATGGAAGCCACTACAAAATATAGATGTGATAATAATGTACATAGAAAAATATTTCCAACAATGAAATTTCGGCCGTACTTTGACCTATAACTGTTTACTATTTACAAATTTTGATTTGGATGGAAAATTGTCTCATTGAAACTCTTATCACTCATTACTATTTATCTAAAGTGTTTTAAACTTTTACTATAACAGTTTACTACAGATGTCATTGCATTGTTTAGGGTCTTTTCACTGTTCTGTATTGTATTTTTTCTGGTTATTATGTTTCTTCTTCCGCTAAAGGTGTAGGTCCAGTAAGACCCCTTTTTGGCCCCAAAAAATACAAGTTTTACCAAATTGTTAAAATGAAAAACTGTTAGCTATTCATTGGTAAGTAGTATACTTCTGTTTCATATAGCTTGCTGTTTGGTGTCAGCCAAGGCTCCTTGGTAAATGCCGTACCTTGGCCTATAATGGTTTACTTTTTTTATAAATTGTTACTTGGATGGAGAGTTGTCTCATTGGCACTTATATCACATCTTATTATATCTATTTGGGTATTTGGGGCTGTTTTTTTACAATACAATACACATTTATCGGGTACTATAGCATCATTTAGTCATGTTAAATTACTGAAATCTTCACAATAATAGCATTTGAGTTAATTTTTAGACGGTTTTCGTCTTAAATGGAAATGGCCGCAATCGTGTTCATTCTTAATATTTAAATCTAAGTTGTATTTGATGATAATACACAAGATAGATAAATGTTGAGGATGAATGCAGATGCGTCCACTTTCATTTTTGACCCAAAAAAACATCTGAAAAATGTCATATTATGGCATATTTGATAGATTTTTAATGTCTAAGCTAGAACTAGAGCGTCTTTAATAACTAAGTCAGTCCAAATCTTTCACATAAACTAATTGAATCTAATAAAGTAGACACTTGTCGTCTGTTTATGTAGTTCATATGCACTTCTCGTTTCTCGTTTTTATTTGGAGAGTTTGACAATGGAAAGTTGTCTCATTGGCACTCATACAACATCTTCATGTATCTACTTAATTTTTTAAAAAGTGTCCAAAATCTTTCATCAGATGAACCTGAAATTTTAGGCCAAAATCGGCCCTTCCTACTCCTTTGTTTCGTTCCCCGTTTCGTGACTTTGTTAGATTTTTTGCATATGATTTCAAACAGTTATTGCACTTTTGAGACTGACCCCGTTTAGTCGAAGACTTTTTATTGTAAGAGTGTTTTGACCGAAGCGATACGAGAACTCCATTAAGAGAGATATTTTCCCTTCTGTAATATCTAAATTTATAGTATGAGTGGAAAGTGATAGAAACCTAAGATATATTGATTTGATGTCCTTGGTTTATTTAAACAAAATTGAGACCAAGAACAAAGATCAAGGTCATATTCTAAATGTTTACTTTTCCTTGTTCCATGATCTCCTCTCTCACTTTTAAAGATACGTTTCAAAGAACGAGTCCACAATATTTGCCTAATTGTAATTAAGATATGATCATTTGGTATTAACCAATCCAATGACTTGTTATAGGAGTTATTGTCCCTGAAATGATTTTATTTGAGGTTAGTTTATTATTACTCAAACTTGGTACATGATAAAGCCATAGGGTCTTTTGCAAACTGTTGACTGACATATGACCTTGAATATATCATCCGGAGGTGACCTTAAATAAACCTGAAGTTGCCATTTTTTAAACAAGTTCGTGGAAAATTTCTAAACAAATAAATATTTTTTTAATGCATATATAAACCTATCATTTGAGACAGGAAATGAACTTCAATGAACCGGAAGTACATATCATCTCTTTTATTACAGACAAAAGTATAAAGAAATCATATATTTCTGAAATCAGAGTAAATAAAGCTATCCTATGAGAGCAGATGTGACTTTTTTTAAACTGAAAATAGAAAATTATCTCATTTATTTTAAAGATATAGAATTTATTAAATGATTCAGTATGAAGAAACTTCTGCTTCGACGCCAACAGTAATTTTGTGTTAACCAGAGATAGTTTCTTGTTAATAATTCAGAAAATTTATGTTAATCTCTATTTATAATTGTTTTGCGTTAAATTCATAAGGCTAATTTACAAGTGTGTTTTTAGTTCTCTACATATATTTATTTAGAAAATTAATTATACCGAGAAGAATTTGGGAAATCGTCAACTGCACAATGGAGCGAAAATCCATCTCGATTATTTTGTTCCTTTTCTAAAGTTTTGCTCAATCTTAATTACATTGCCTAAGCAAAGAAAACAAGCAAGCCAACCACACCTGTAAACGACAAGCATTAGGAAAACAGCTCTTATGACGTTTTACTAGTACATTTAAGTATGTGTTGTAGAGTTAGACAGAAACCGAAGATGTCTCTGTGACTTAGATTTCCTTAACTGTCCAAAATATATGTTTTAAATGATGAAGTGTGAAAGGAAAGGATACATTTTATCCTATTGATAAATCAGGTCAAATTTTGACAGAAAATAGAATTGACTTTATCAGTAATGAATACTATTATTACCGAATTGAATGATATAGTACCTCAGACACAAAGTATGCAAATATCACCAATCATTCTGACTTCATAAATTTTGTGTTCAAGAGTCCACTTAATAACGACTGTATATGATGAAAATTAATCAATTTGCTTATGTGAAAATGCATCACATTTACAATAAAATGAATCACCCCTACAAGGAACAAAAAGTCCAGAGTCATTTCTTATCAGTAAAAATGATTCGCATAATGAAAACAGTATAGTGGAATTTGGTTTAATATAAACAAACTGAATAACAAAACCTGTTTTAAGTTATACAACATTAATAATTATGTTAAAAAAATATAACAGTAGTATACCGCTGTTCGGAAAGATACATTTTTCTGCAAATAAAACCCGTCAACATCTGTTACGTAAATCATGATTCAAGTTCTTTCATCAATTGTTTTACAGTAGATATTATGTATTTTTCTTTTTTTATTCAAAATGCATGAATTTGTCGTATTTAATTTTGTCATTCTACATTAGAAATTTATAAACGGACACAGGAAAATGGTATTGCAGGATAAGCACATTAAATATATACTGAGCATGGTTACTTTTATTAAATAAAATATTTGCAGGGATTTTAATTAAAGGGCACACCGTATATTAATTTTACTGAAAAGGATTAAATGGTAAAAAAAATATTTATAAGTTTGGTTTTTTTTTGTTTTTTTTTCAATATAATATCGGAAATTCAAAGTATAAAGCTTGAGACATAACTTTTAAAATTGGTATTATATCTTTTTCAGATCGGATTGAAATTTTCTATGATATTACTGCTTACGGTTGTGGTGACTACAAACTAAATCACGATTGCATATTGAATCGCCATAACAGCATGTTTCACAAAGTAAGTGTTTTTCTTCTTCTGTACTTCGACCAAGGACATTGGATTGCAAACGATTTGTGCACATCTGAAATAATGTAAGTAAGAAAAAAAATTATCTTGATGCGAGAAATATGCATATTAGTGGTATGTCTAAACACTCACACAAATGTTTGAACCTGTCATTTTGTTTATTTGCATTTCCAATACTAGTAGCCTGTTATCCAATGTTTGTCAATTTTTGAAAATTGGTTCTGATCAATACGGTAAACCATGCCATAGTGGTAGTACTGACTACAGACATTTTTACATTGAAAACCATGACTTTTAACAGACACTTTTTCACGACTGAATATCATACTGTTACCCTTATATTTCGTTTCTGCTTAGGTTGCCGTTTTATCGATTATTACTTCGAATTTCTTTCTTAATAATACATCTCCTATCTTATTAATTGACTTACTGTTGAACGCTTACATCCAAGGTCAAAAAGTGTTTTATTGAGCGTTGCCTGATATTTCTGCATAAAACAAACCTAAAGAAAAGAGGTGTAAGATACCGCAAAATGGTGTTTTGATCAAGTTCGTATTGCATGTGAAATACATTGCGTTTCGTTTCCATAAACAACGAATAATAGCAAATTATCAGTTGTGACAACCTATCAATTTTAAGTTATTTTATATCAATATGAATTGTTGGTCCTCAGTGCTCTTCATTTTCGTACTTGATTTGGCCTTTTAAACATTTTTTTTATTCGAGCGTCACTGATGAGTCTTTTGTAGACGAAACGCACGTCTTGCGTAAATATAAAATTTTAATCCTTGTTTCTATGATGAGTTTATTTACAATCATGAACAACATCATTATCATACGAATTTTAATTTGTTTGCATACTACAATCATCACGATGTATATGCATGGAATGACTTTTATTGGTAACAATATTGTATTGGCACAAATCTTCGAAAATTTTAAACATAGAAACTCAACATGAAGCAATGATTCGAGCTACTTTTGTTTTAAAAATCGAGAGATTCCTCAAAATACTTTTTTTTACTAAATACAGCATTTTAAAGCAAGTGCTGATTCAGGATTAAGGATTTCCGCTTATGGTAGATTGCATATTAGATGTCCTGAAATGTTGTCATACAAAAGTAATTGCAAATTACGATCAATTAGAATCATTTTAAGACTTGATATATCGAGATGTCTGCAAAACATCGTAATCAAAGAAGGACGATAATAGAACAAAAACTGTCTAAACAAAATACATGTTTTCCCTTGAACTATGTACCCCTAACCCAAAATCATAACATCGATACAGCCGTTGCTAAAGATCAATGAGAAATTGGAGTCCATTCAGAATATAGGCAAGTTTCTACAATTTGATTTTGTCCTGAAGAAAAAGTAATAATAATACAATTTCATTGCGCATTCAAAAGTAAGATTTTATTGCGAAGAAAGATAAGATTTAATTTGATAAAATAAAATTCACTTTTACCATATTTACCTCATTCGTTGCACACGTTATATTTCGATTGCATTTATCAACACTCTCAACACCACTACAGAATAGACATTGAAGCTTGTGGTCTATATTAAATGACAAATTGTAAAATAATGGATAAGGAAAGATGAACAGATGTAAAATGGAGCATTTTGTTTTATAGAAGGAACAACAGTAAACAGTAGATTTCGATATTTGAATAAATAAAAGAAATGTTCAAATCAATTACTAAGCTCGTCACCTTAGAAGAATAGTTCTAAACAAAATATCAGTAAAATTGAGAATGGAAATGGGAATGTGTCAAAGAGACAACAACCCTACCATATAACAGACAACAGCAGAAGGTCACCAATAGACCACATAGCATATAACAATTGGAAAAAAAAATGCAAAACACGTGAACGTGGGTTTGTTGTTTAATCTTTTTTTTTTACTTGAACTGTTCAAGAAAGAAAAGGTCATGCACTATGATATGAATAAAGACAATATAGCTTCCCTGTGTGCATTCAAAAATCGAATCTAAAATTACATTTCCCTTTCTTTCATGGCAGAATATATCTTATCAAATCCTATATTCATTTCTTACCAGTACTGTCGTCATCGCAGGTTGTATGGGCATTACATACACTTTCATCACAACAACGGTGACATAATATGTGTCCTCGATCTCCTGATCGTCTTCCAAATACCACGCCTAAACTGTTTTTTCGACAAAGCTTAAATACATATGATTTTCATTAAATTTGTTTGTATTTAATTGAAATACGTGTATTTATATAAGTGGTAGAGTTAACAAATACTATCAATGACTAAATATTAATTCCAAACGAACTCTGAGGTAAATTTACTAGCGGAAATTTGTATAATTCGATTTAAAGGGCTCGACCATTAAATCGCGTTATCAGAGGAAGACCAGCAAGTTCGTTAGCAGGTCAAAGCAGACGCGCATGTCTAAATTTATTACACTACTTATCAATTAACTGCTCTTGCACTCTCATCACAAATATTGCAAACGCTATCTTCAAGGATTTATATTGATCTAAGGTCAGACTATTGATTGCGTAAACCCCTGAGGGTTTACGCAGTATATATTGGACGATATATGTAGTCTTTCGGAACACCGGATGTTATTCGGAATACATCTGTCCTTTCTATTGCCACCTTTCATATACATGCGCAATAGCTTATCAATTGACCTGTTGAATAAGCATTAGCATCATGAGTTGCTATAGAGATGCAAAATTTATCATGACACAAGCTATGTTAATGAGCATTTGAATACTTCCTTGCACGCAATTGCAAGCTGCTAATATTTACCTTACATATATCCGTAATAATTATTTTAATTAGAGTCAAACGTTGAAACCTGGTTCCCAGCTGTGTTAATTCATGAGATAAGATTTCATGTAAACAAGCAATGACATAACAAATTAAATGTGCCGCTTTAATAACGATTGATAACCTTAAAATTAATCATGCATGCAATTTAAGCAAACTTAACAGGATCGACGTTAAGATATCAAATTTTTTTTATAGACACCGAATGATGATAGATGTAGACAGAGATAACCAATAATAATTTCTATCATATATGGTCAGGGAACAGATTATCTAACTATATGTTCCTATTGTAATTTTAAAGGCTCTTCAAAATGTTCGTAAAAATAAAAATAAATAATTATTATTTCTTGAAGACGATCAGATGATGAATTTTCGGTTTTAATATATATTAAGTACGACAATGTAAAATAGTGCAAGGGGATTTTGAGCCATCTCACGGATCAGTGTAGGCTACACAGTACCCCCAAATGAACAGTATAAAACTATCCAGCAAGAGAGAAAAAGATGGGTCAATATAGAAAAATTGACAAGGCAACTTCAGTTCAATTTCAATATATACAAGTCATGTATTATTATATAGATTATTCTAATGAATAAGTCATATGTCAGAGGGAATATCTTTTTAAATATGGCAGGAAAAACAATTAGACAACTCTCCATGAAGTGTTAGACACAGTGTAGTCAAAGTTAGCAGTTACATGTATACTATACATGTAACTGCTAACTTCAAACCAGAAACAAAAAGCAAATATGAACTGCACCAAAAAAAGACAACCACCAAACAACATGCTTCTTACTTGGAACATTCAGAAAATATCTTCAAAGCGAGTTAACATTTTTAATAAGTTTTTGTTTTTAACAAAAGCGTTTTGCCATCTAAAACTTTTAAGAGCAGAAAGCACACAACTTAAAATTGCCAATGCTTACTACCCTAAGCATCACAAAAATCTTGCAGAGCAGGTGTAAAGATATTAATAATGATCAATATCAAGCCATTGTTCAAATAACCATGAACATATCAAATTTTATAAAAAAAAAAAAACCACCACAGCTATTTACAGGTTCACGTACTGCATTTCTTGAACACAAGTAATCATCAATTAATTACATTTCTTCACATTTGTAATTGAACTTTAGCCTAAAATAGTAACTCTTATAAAAAACCAGCACCTTAAAATGGAACATCCAGTGGTTGACTCAGCATATTGTCTTTCGGGAGAGAGAAGAAACAAATATTCCTTGGTCGTGGGCAATGATTCCTTAATGCGGGGATCACACATTGCCGATTATTGCTCCCGTTTGAGATCAGACAGCAATACGACACGAAAAGTGAAAAAGTCGGATTACTATCCTCAATATCTGGAATGTCCTATCATTGTCTGAACGCAGTCGTTTAAATTCGTAACAGATAGGCTACGGGTCGGGAATGGTCTTGATAGTTCGGCGAAGCACCCCGACATTTAGGTGCGTCCCGTAACATTCGGGGAAACTCAGCCGACTTTGTCTAGCCGGATGACAAGCGTGACTATGTCGTGGCAGATTCTGCTGTATCGGATAAAAATTCTAACACTGTTCTGTGTTTTCTGGACGGTGTCCTGTGGAACGGGAATGATCTGGAGAAATTTTTCATTGATGTTTTTCTGCCGATTGAGTCCAGATTGCATCCAGATCTAGTCGATTTCAAACCGTCTTTGCAGAAATCGTTCCGGAACAGTCCTGTTATTAATACGAAATTCGCCAATGATACCCACCTCAGAGTCCCGACAATTACAGAATACAATACGACTGAGACCAGAAAAAGACGTTTGCAATGAGATAGAGAGGATCGTGATAGAATTCCGTTCCGACAGTACCTGATCATCCCGAGTATGTCGACAGTTTTCGAACGGATAACTTCTGTCAGCGTCGGTTCACTGTCTGGTCACTGTCTGATCTCTGTCGGATTACATTCGGTAGAATCGGGTGACCAATTCGGTCGAATTTTACTTTGCGAAAGATACAAATCGGATTAGAAGCGGATTGAGAACGCGATTATCGTGAATAAATTCTCTTGGAAACAGTTGAATATCGACGCTTCCTGAACAATATCTGATCGTTGTCGTGATTAATTAATTAAAGTTTGAATTTCCTTCCACGATTCATAGGATCTTGATCAGACTTTTGACAAATTTTAATTGGGAATGGTCCTGTCAAGGACGGCAGTAAAAATCGTGAATGTGTGATCACAGCTTTAGCGAAAGTATATCAACCCACATTGAATTGTAATTTCATTAAGTAAACAATCAATGTCAGTTTTTAATTCTTATACCACAATAATTATATAAAACAATACATCTTAAGTAAACAATTATCTAATTTTTAATACCAAACAAGCATTTGGGTTTACGATTGCATTTCTTTTTTTAAAGAAAGCAACTTGTTTAACTTATTATACACATGATTACTTGATACCCACCCAGCCTCTCCCTTTTATTTTCGATACTGCTGTTTTTGTTCTTATTTTACAGATTTATGTGTGTTGTCTGTACATATACTTCAACTTTAAAGAAAACCTGTCACGGCTTCTGGATTTGTTTGTGTTTATGTAAACACAATTAACCGTGCTACGACCTGGTGAAGTGATAATGTTTGACAATAATAATGCACTGACCAAAGATGATTTTATGACCGTCTGTTGCCAGAGGTCATGAACGGCGGACTTCATAGGCTGCACCAGTACCGATAAACTTGATTTATTATTATTTAATTTAGAACATTAATCCATTTCTTCATTTACACTTCAAACGTAGTTTTTCATGTTGATTTTGGACATCTGTTGCCAGGGTTCAATTCAGCACACTATTAATTCATAATTTCATTACATTTTAGTTTTATTTCAATTTTAATTTGAAGATTTGATTTATAATTTTAATTTACGGTTACCCAAAGACCCTTTGTTCATGGGTTGGTAACCGACAGAAGCTGTGATCTTACTTCGCCAATAAATATATATTATAATAACATGTGTTATCTCTTATAACTATCAAAAGTAACCAAACAAACGGTTAGTAAACAAGTGTCATATTTCCGATTTTAAACGTTGTCCAAAGATATAACTTTTAAAATTGACAACAATTGGTAAAATGCAGCATAAATTGTGTTAATATACATCATCATATAACATTAAATTAAACGATAAAATAACCGAAAAAAATCTTTCGATTGCAGACTATGCAATAAGAAAGCCAAAACCTTTGACATTTCAACGCAAAAAGAATCAATTGCAACTAATTATTACACCGTCTAGCCTATAGTTATGTTCAGATGAAACAGAATAAAAAAGGCTTGCTTTCAATTTCGATATATTGAATATAGTAGGTTCGCATTTAAGATAAGTTTCCGCTTATAACTCACATAAAACCTTTTTTATTCGTGGTCCAAGATATTCAAATATTAAAAAAATTGTATCATTTCTGTTGATTAAAAGGAGAATGACAAATGCATTGCAGAAAATAGAATACAAAAACGTAGCTGATGAACTCATGTGCTCTGGAAGGGGGAATATCTAATGTTGATTTTATATTTCGTGAATTTATATCGGATAGTTTTAGCCATTGCTCGACAGCTTTCTTGACACCTCTTTATAGCAAAATCATACTGATTTTCATTAAGATATATTGTTTTGTGAATTTATAGGAATAAATTTATTAAATCATTCACAGGACAAATACATGTTACATTTAAAAAAATGTTACAAAAATATCAAAATATCAATTATACATACTATTTCATTTCATAATAATAACTTTAGATAGATATAGGAAGATGTGGTGTCAGTGCCAATGAGACAACTTTCCATCCAAATAACAATTTATAAAAGTAAACCATTATAAGTCAATGAACAGCCTTCAACATGGAGCATTGGCTCACACCGAACAACAAGCTATAAAGGGCCCCAAAATTACTAGTGTAAAACCATTCAAACGGGAAAACCAACGGTCTTATCTATATAAAAAACGAGAAACGAGAAACACGTATAAATCACATAAACAAACGACAACTACTGTATATCAGATTCCTGACTTAGGAAAGGTATACATTTGCAGCGGAATTAAACGTTTTAATGGTACCAAACCTTCTCCCTTTTTCTGAAACATTAGTATAACATCACAAAATACAAAAATACGATAAAATATCAATTGGAAGGATTAACTCAATCAAAAAACGTAAATTAACAGATGTATGTTTCATTATATAATAAATTTTGACTGGCTTACAGCAATCTTACAAAATGCATTGTATCATTCATGATGATACACATTTCCTCCACAATAAAGTGCACAGTTAAATAAAAGAAAAACTTATTAGTATCCGTGTTTTCATAATCAAAACATAGTGCAAAATATGTAATTTCAAGTATTTTATGCTTCTTTTATTAATTTCTTAGGGTTGTAAAAGCGTTGACCATGTTTACAGTTTTAAAAAAGAGGGACAAAAGATGCAAAAGGGAAGGTCAAACTCTTAGATCGAAAGCAAACTGACAAACCCATGGCTAAAAAAAAAAAAACAGCCAAATAATAGTACACAAGACACAACACAGAAATCTAAAGACTAGGCAACACGAACCTCACCAAAAACTGGGGGTGATCTCAGTTGCTCAGAATAAATGTAGTCCCGCAAAATGTACTTCAGTCAATGCTTTTACACCACTATGAATTTACAAAAAGACTCATTTAAATCTTAAATGTTTTCCACCAGATGATTCATACTCAGAAAAATTAAGTTGTGTGTTATTGTTCTCATGTTTGTAAATAATCTTATAACAATGACTAAGACATGAAAGAAGACACAGAATAATTTGAATTCGAAATATTTTTCTATTATAAACAAGTGCTTTATTTTCATTTTAGGATGCAGAGAAATCGACCATACTAAAAAATTAATTACTTACCTCTGGATATGAACATCCAACATCGTAAAGTGTCCTGTTGTCCATTGTCTGGTACTTTTGTGTAAAACATACCTGAAATTATTAACTATCTGACAAGAAATGTACTGTCTATGTTCTTATGTTGTACTGTTATACCACTGTCCCAGGTTAGGGGGAGGGTTTGGATACCACTAACATGTTTAACCCCGCCACATTATTTATGTATGTGCCTGTCCCAAGTCAGGAGCCTGTAATTCAGTGGTTGTCGTTTGTTTATGTGTTACATATTTGTTTTTCGTTCATTTTTTTTATATAAATAAGGCCGTTAGTTTTCTCGTTTGAATTGTTTTACATTGTCATTTCGGGGCCTTTCATAGCTTACTATGCGGTATGGGCTTTGTTCATTGTTGAAGACCGTACAGTGACCTATAGTTGTTAATGTCTGTGTCATTTTGGTCTCTTGTGGACAGTTGTCTCATTGGCAATCATACCACATCTTCTTTTTTTATATTTCTAGTTTGTTATGGTATTTGTTACAATTGCCGTATCTATAATGTGACCTACCAAATAAGACTTTGATCAGGGTTTGTATATATATGATCAACAGTACGGGTTCAACATGTTGAGAAGGATCTTCTGTTTCCCAACACGTTGAACCCGTAGGATGGCATCTGTTCTGCTTTGTTCGGTTTTTAAATGCACCGCAGCGTCTGTTTGATGCATGAAGAGATTTCGACATCAATTATATATTATCTTACCTCCTATAGATTTATAGAGATATGATTGGTTAAAGGACTACACTTGGTGACTATGTATATTTGATATAGGGTGTCCAAAAAGATATAGGGTTAGCAACCATACATGGTTAGTTACCATGTGGGTTAGTAATTAATGAGTTACTTCCCTTTCAAAACAAAAATGATGCCATAACCCTCCATAAAACACTACGGTGTTGAGGATGAAGACGAAGAAATTGATAATGAAAGGTAGAAATAAGTTCATAAAACATAGTTAAAGCTAACAAGTTGTTATTGTTGGCACAACGGGGTTACTTCCCTTTCAAAACAAAAAAAGAAATCTGAAAGGATTCAGTAGATGAAGTAATTGAAATACATGTAATGAACGATTGAAATGAATTCATAAAACAAATTTAAAGCTTAAAAGTTGCTATTTTGGCATTTGTTTTCTGTATATACAAATGGAAGTAGGCTCTTGATACTAAGTATTGAAGACTTGATCATTTTGATAGGCCGCTAGTCAAAATACCACATGCAAAGATAGTCGGTAAGATAAATTCGTTACACGGTGTGCTAGTGACCTAATACAATATATATGGGGTCAGTAAATTCCATATGGAATTTGGAATTTACTGACCCCATATATATCGTATTAGGTCACTAACACACCATGTAACTAATAATATCGGGACATTGATATGATTGTTTGAAGATAAGAACTATATATAACTTGTTTAAATACATATTTTCTTTGGCAATGACTATATTACTAGTAAGTCAAGTTTTTACCCACAACAAATGGTTGTTATAATATTTAAAGATAAATATTGACATTCGCGGTAATACTATCTGCGAAGATGGATATTTTGGCATTTCACAATGTCATGATTTTCTTTTGTTGAATATTATTGACATGTAAAAACTAATTTCCATGGATATTAGATGTAAAATTGAGAATAGAAATGAGATATGTGTCAAAGAGACAACAACCCGACCATAGAGCAGACAATAGCTGAAGGCCACCAATGGGTCTTCATTGCAGCGAATACTCCTTTACCCTGACGAATCCTTCAGCAGGCCCCTAAACAAATATGTACACTATGTACTGATTGATATTTTAGTCTTAGATGCATGATTTTTTATCAGTTGTTGTTGATAATGGACTAGCTGGCAGCAACTGCGAGTACTCCAAGATCTGTACTTTCTGGGTTGTGAAGGATGTATAAATACCCTGTAATTCTTTTTTTTTTTATTGAATTGTATTGATTTGATGAATTAAGCCCTTTTCGTCTTATTCAATAGTGTGTTCTTAAGTTTTCCTGCTATGCAATTATCCAAGGTTTGGGGATGGTTATTACCTTCAACATGTTTAACCCAGCCACATTATATATGTGAATGTCCCAAGCCAGGAGCGTGTATTTCTTTGTTGGTCGTTGGTTCATGTCTGTCAAAACATATATATGTTTTCTATTTTTTTATGTTATTATTAGTCCGTTATATTTCTATTTTGAATTGTTTTATAATGTTTATGTCTTTTATAGCCGACTATACGGTATTGTTTATTCATTCATTTACTGATCAAAATGAATTAAACATGTTAAAACTGGATCAATATTTCTAATTCGTCACAATTTCAGTAACACAAAAGACGTGCGTAATCATAAAATCTC
The DNA here is from genome assembly GCF_963676685.1 of Mytilus edulis. Lineage (NCBI taxonomy): Eukaryota > Metazoa > Mollusca > Bivalvia > Mytilida > Mytilidae > Mytilus > Mytilus edulis. Next base: position 11,151,642 of record NC_092354.1, read on the forward strand.
TGTTTCGTGATATTGGACATGTTTCAATTTTAACAAGTAACTGACCTTAACCATTTGTGTTGATTTAGACAGCCAAGGACCACAGAAAGAAGTTCTATAATATATGGAGTTACTGAGTGAATTCAAAGACGTTATGGTGTGAAAAAAGGGAGAATGCGCACCACAAAAGGCATTTCGAGGTGTGCTAAATTATAGAAAAACGAATATCACTACGTGCCGCGAAAATATAACCTTATAAATATGTGAAAATGTCACAGCTACAAAACGAGCCATCATAAATATTCATGTTTACGATATGAACAGAGGAATTGAGAAAAAGGCTACCACTATCGTCTACCTAAAATAAAATATCTGTACTCAACCAAATTCTATCTTACCTCGTTTTCTCTGCATTGAATAGCATTGTGACACATTTCATTTTCCAATAACTCTGAACACGATAGACATATTTTAGAACAATCTAAAATGAATAAAACACATTAACGTTAACAAAGAAAACATTTTCCAGGACTTGTTATTTCTTTATGTTTCATAATGATAAACAACAATTCATCATCGACTCATGTTTCATAATGATAAACAACAATTCATCATCGACTCAACCCGTGTGTTTCATATTGAGAAATTTTATTACCGACCTATGCATTTTCCTAAAAACGTAACTTTTAAAAATGTATACAAAGTTTTCCAAAATTTTTCAAATCAAACACTAAAAACGTATAAACTTATTAATTCTTACATGATAAAAATTTAAAGAAAAAATGTATTTTTATTTATTACGTGGTTCTCCAGATTCCAGCCTTAATTTTGTGAAAAATAAAATTACGTATACATAAAATAATATTCCTAACTTATCATACGAGCTTTGAATTATCTTTCATGGTTTTAAATATACTTTGCAGATGACGTTCCATTACCCAATATCTTAGTTTGTGTTATGCGTTAATTTAGCCAAAATCTTACCATGTCTCCAAAACAAGCAAACGAAAAGTATAAACAATACGTCTGAAAAAGTATGTATTCAATCATTAGAAATTGAGTCTCACAAACATGATTTGTTTTATAACTTGTCATTGGTTGGAACTCGCTGTACGTACTTATAAATGTTAGGGGTAAGGGATGTTATGTACCCTGCACGTCCGGTTTAAGGTTGTGTTTAATGTTTTCCTACTTTAATCTATCTGATCAGCCTTTTTCATGTTTTAAACAGATTTTTCTAGTTTCTTCTTACATTGTGCTGTTACACTACTGTTAAAGAATCAGGGGGGGGGGGGGGAGAAAAGCTCTCACAAACATGTTAAAATAAGGCATATTCTTTATGTGCCTGTCCAATGTCAGGATCTCGTTCGTTCATATTATTTTTTGTGAATTGTTTTTCCGCAGTACCACGATTTCCCGAGAAATACGAAAAAAACATTATATCCCCAAAACAAACTGATATATCCCGAGAAAAAGATTTGTTATGGTGTTATGCTACTTTTCATGGTGTTATACTACTTTTAACAATATCAAAGAATATTAATTAGAGATATTACACGTTTTTATTCAATAAAAGTGTAATTTCATTGAAAAAAATCGATTTGTATGTCTTGTATGCAAAATCCTTGTTGGAGACAAGTTATATGGCGGACATTCTAAAGGTGAACAACTTAAGAAAATCAAAAGTATTGAAAGAATAGATTCTATTATAAAAAAGATGAAATAATAAATGGGTTCTGTCGGTTACACTAATTTAAGCAGTATAACACCTATAACACCATTAAAAATCTTTTTCTCGGGGTATATTAGTTTGTTTTGGGGATATTACGTTTTTCTCGTATTTCTCGGGAAATCGTGGTACCCGTTTTTCCGTAATATTATAATACGAAAAGTATGTTTGTGGGCCTGTGTGTATTAAGAGAATGCCATACTCCATCGTACGTTAAAGAAGAAACTTTTGTAGATTGGAAAACGAAATCCACAACAGAGGGTTAGCTTTCCCCTCTACAACAATCACTTTATGTTGCCCGTAATTAAGTGATAATAAACCCCTTACAAACTGTTCCTTTCAAACAAATTGACCTTTTCGTCGACATGAAAAACATTGAAAATACAGTTTATGTAGTCAATCATACTTCAGCTTTACCACCAACTTACTTCAGCGTAACTATCAACAAGATAGGGTCACAATGGCTTCATCGTACTTCAGCACTTCATCGTTGTGATCAACATTTCAGTGTCCACCTATTGCACTTCGGTGTTACAGTCGCGGTTCGGAGTACCAAACGACATTAAAAGTCATACAAAATTTGAAAAAAAAACGTGGGGGTTCCAATTCTCCACTGCAGTGATGTATTTCGTAAACTTACCTGTGATATTTGTACAAAAGAGGGGCGAAATATACCAGAGTGAAAGTCAAACTCATAGATTGAAAATAAACTAACAACGCCATGGATAACAAAGAAAAAGACATATAATAGTACAGAAGAACACAACATAGAAAACTAAAGACTAAGCAACACGAAACCCACCAAAAACTAGGGGTGATCTTAAGTGCTCTGCAAGTGTAAGCAGATTCTGCTTCACATGTGACACCCGTCGTGTTGTTTATGTTATTACAAATCCGGTAAATAGTCTAATTCGGTAGGTCACATTCGTGAAAAGGTAATGGTGTTGTAGTTACGACATAAGGAACATATCCGATAACATCTGTGAAACGATTACTAGTAAACCATAAGGGTCAATCAACTCGTGATGGCGTCAACTGACAATTTAGAATCGAAATGTACAACCAGTAGATGTCTATTTTCATAATATATAGTATTACATCGTTAACATAGTTTGGACTTACAGAAAATATTGTTAGAATCCATATATTCTATCGTCTACTAACAACGTAAGAACTATGTATGATATACCAGATGGATTGATGACCTCGTTTCCTTATCGTCTTGTTTCATTGTTATAGTTACAATGTAAGTGCAGTTCAGTACACAATAACGTTTATAAAGATAAATCCGTATGACAACAATGACAAAATGAATGAAACAGTGTAGTTTTTGCAAATCTTTTTTGCAGCTATATCAACAAAGTAAGATTTGTTAAGATCTTTGTATTAATTTCCCCATTTATATTGAATTCATGGTAACTGCTTTTTATTTAGTAAGTAGCTAAAAGACATTATCGATGACGCTCAAAGCAATGCAAATTGAAAATGAAAATAATTACATGGTTGAAAATCCCTTATATTAAAATCCTTATTCTGTTCAGAAAAAAACAGCGTAGTTTTGTTTAGTAAAGTAAATGAGAAAATCATTTTATGAACGACAGAAATGAAGAAAATCAATTAAATTACATGTCATCCTACCAGTACTGACTAATGGGGGCGAAATGCTGTTAGGGACATTTCATCCACTAGCAGTAGTTTCGAACCACTAAACATATCATTTCACCAGGTTGTATCGAATTTATCGTCAACAAAGCCTAATTAATTATGGTAAAAGAGTTCTAGACAGAAAATTTGTGTCCCCAACCTTGTTTTAATAAAGGGCTGCGCTTAAACGCATGATACGCCCGTTGTTTGAAAGACGACGGGCGTATAAAAATGGCAAAAAAGACTACAATGACAATGAGGAGCAGCCAGAAGATAACGAGGAAAGTGAAGATGGTGAAAGTGACTCTACTGAAAGTTATGATCTAAATGAGGAAGTAGGTGATGAAAGTAAGGATTTCATTGATGATGAAGATAAAGATTTCATTGATGATGGAAATGAGGATTTCATTGATGATGAGGATGAGGATTTCATTGATGATGAGGAGGCCTCTTCTGAGAATGAAGATGAGGATTTTTCTGATGATGAGGACAGTGATTACAGTGAAGAAGACACTGATGATTAAACCTAGTTCAGCTTTGCAATATTAAGCATAAAAACAAATATCATTAACATTGGCATATAACATAGAAGTCTTCAATGCAATATAAGGAAAGTGATATATGATTATGGGTTTTAGTAATTCTATGGCTGATTTCCAAATTTTATAGTAGTTTGAAAGAAGGTAATTTTCTTGGGGTATATTGCTCAAAGTTAGATTCTGTTGAACACAGTAAGGAATCCATACTAAATTAATCAAAGATGTATGCAAAAGTTGTTCAAATGGTGCTTAATATGGTGAATAATGATTATTACCTTTTTATTGTTTAGAATATTCACAAGATGATCATATTGATAAATGTTTAGTAGACTTGATTTCCTTATATTTTTCATAAAATGACACCCTTTAACATTTAAGGAATATTTAGTCACATGTTAGGATTTTTCATGTTGTCACTTGTTCACTTATTATGTGCTATTGTAGACTAGTTATGTTTTATAACATTTTTTATTGCGCTCAACCCTTCCACCGAAACCGAGCTCTATAAAAAAAAAGCTGCAATGCTAAGGTATCATTTGTGATTTCAATTGCAACCAATTTTAACAAGAGTAAAACATCCTATATGCAAAAACAGTATTTGATTTTTATCCATAGCTTAGATAGTAAAAATGTTATCATAAAATGATATATGCCTCAGGGAACAGTTAGTATCTCAGGGACTGCTAATGTGCTTTCATCCTTGTAACCATTCAATAATAGTACAAACGTATGACATTCATGGAACCTATTTTTTACAAGAAATTTAATGTTTTAAATTGAACTAACGATTTTACAAATTTTATGTTTTCATCAGATTTTATTAAATATTATTTGTTACATCAACAGATATAAACAATTCACCAAAGTTTCATGGACATTGGTGAAAGCCTTTTTGAGTTATTGTCCGAAGTGTTGAAAATCCCCCCTTTTTATGAATAAAGTCCCATAAATCCAAAACTTAAAATCTGAAATTAAAAAAAAACGAAAGGGAGCTTACGTCAATAGATATAAACAATTCACTTAAGTTTCATGGAAATTGGTGAAAGTGTTTTTGAGTTATTGTCCGAAGTGTGGACGACGGACGGACGAACGGACAACGGTATACCATAATACGTCCCATCTAAAAGACGGGCGTATAAAAACCATTAATGTTTCATCTGATTGTAAAATTTTATATCTATAGAACAAATAATATTGCATGTCAGAGCTGGCCTAATGGTGGCTACGGAATACTTTAACGCATGACGAAATGTCCTCTACAATTTGCATTGGTTAAAGATGTAACTCTTTTAAATAAAGGAACCCCTAAACAAAATGTGTACTAGTTCAATGAAAATGGCCATCACATCAAACTCAAAAACAAAATAAATTAACTAAATTTAAAAAAAAGTACGAGTCCGACAAAGAAGAAAAATAAGCTCTTTATTATCGGACTTTATCTGAGTTTAACTAACAATAAACTTTTCCATTTCTTTTAATAGTGTCATGACGATACATGAGAAATAAACGGCAAGCTCCAAATGTTATACGTATATAGAAGACAAGACAATTTCTATCTTTGTGCTGAGTATCTTGCCTTAGTCGACTTTTTTTTATCCTTTCTCAAATGTCTTTATATTGTGTAAGAAGCACGAAAATATTAATAACATTTATATCAAAATGACTCGTTAGGCGGAGATTTATTCGTTCATCACATCAGCTCCGTTTTGTTCATGATCTTCTTTTGGTGATGCTTATTACAAGGGATCCTATTAGCATTGCTATAGCTATTCACTTTGCCCCCTGCTCTAGTAGATAATTGACAACGTCACAATGGCCTCGTTCCGATGCTATACTTAATGGGGTCTTATTATTTCCATTACACTGGTTAACAATTGCTCCGTTCAGTACTAGATGTTTGACAATGTTATAATGTCCTCCTTCTGAAGCTCGATAAAATGGAGAAATGCTATTTTCATCACATTGGTTAACATTAGCGCCTTTCTGTAGTAGATATTTTACAACGTCACAATGACCTTTATATGATGCCCAATATAATGGTGACTTGCCTTTTAAATCACATTGGTTAACATTGGCTCCGTTATCACCAAGATATTTGACAACGTCATAATGTCCTCCGTACGATGCCCAGTATAATGGGGACTGGTTATCATCATCATACTTGTGAACATTGGCTCCTTTCTGTAATAAATATTTCACAATGTCTAAATGTCCTTTCTTTGATGCAATTAGCAGAGGGAAACGATGATAACCATCACATGCATCTATATTTGCATTGTTTGTCAGAAGACATTGTACAACTGACACGTGACCTGAATCACAAGCGGCAGTAAGTGGTGTATATGTTCTATGCTCACTGAAAATCTTAACATAATCATATTCAAATACAGACTCCTTCAATGACGTTTTATTTACACAATCAGCATTGACATGTTTTAGTGCCAGTCTGACCATATCTTGATTACCACTGTAACATCCAAGAGTAAGTAATCTTGTCTGCTCTATGATACCTGATCCAAAGATCATGTCGGTAGAATCGTTTTGTTCTAAAATTAAATTGACAAGGTTCTGTAAAAGACATGTGTGACCATAATAGATTATCCAACTTATGACCCTAATAGGATATGAACAATTCGCGTTCATACCAAAGACAATGTCCAGTAGTAATTTCTGTCTTCTTTGCTCCTCATATTTGTCTTGCATTTTTACATCTTTATCGTAAAATCTACTCATAATGTTTGGTGCATTCACCTGAAGAAAAAGTAATGCGCATAAATCTTTGTACGGCTTATTTTTTAATATTTTCCAGAAAACCTCAAGAAAAGGGAGATATGATAACGATTGGTTCTTAAAAACATCAAATAATTCAAGAGACAGTAAATCTGTATACAGTCTTTCAGCCATGTTTTCATAATGATCTTCACCTATCACTATTGATAGATCAGTAATCAAATCAACATTGTTTTCTCTACGGATTGAGACCTTATTAGATATAAAGTTGCTGTTCATATATTCTAAAATTACTAAGGGATTTTTGTTTCCATAATGATATGCAACTATCTCATATATTATATCATGAATGAAAGTGAAGTTACTTTCATTTTGTACGAGATAGGTACCCACCAGATATGAAAGTGCGTTTTCTATCTCTTTATCTGAGGTGCCTATATTAACTCCACACGTGTTTAATGCATCTTTTTTCCTTCCATCAATATGATCAATTTGCATTTGCTTCATCGATAGTTTATTGTTACTGATTACACAAAGTACTAGGGCTGAATATTGATGAGGAGAATTTGATTCTAACTTGTCCAGCTCGTTGATAAGGCATTCAAAAGGATTCGAAAAAAATCTTTTCACTGAGCAATCTATTCCGTGTTTTGTAGAAAATATCTTGCAGAGCAATGGGAACATTATGATTGAGGACCCTAATGGTATATTACAATATATGTGTTTGCTTATGCCTTTGTGGCTACAATGATTTGTAAGAATTTTTTCTTTTTCTTCTTTGCTCAATGTGTTGTCCGTACTTTCAAGGTCTAACACATTCTCTAATATAAATGATTTAAGCTTTACCGCTTCCTTAAAGACAGACTTTCTACATGTAAATAACAATACTGAATCTTTACTCATTGCAGTTATTATACCTTCTCTGAGGTTATTTACATTGTTATACATTGACATATCTACAGCAAATATTCCAAATATGTCATCTATTAAAAAGATCTGTTTACGTTCAACATCTGCATAATGTAAAATATCTTCAACTTTAAACGCTGGAACTATTTCCCATTCCTTTTCACCATACTTCAGTGCTATATGTCTTGCCGTAGCAGTTTTACCACACCCTGGTCCACCAACTAGGCCAACGACAGAAGAAGACTGCACTATGTTTTTGGTAGCTTTGTACGCATTTGTTTCATCATAAAATAACTCATCATCTTTTTTCCACAGATTGAGAAGTTTTAAATGTGTTTCTGAAAATGAAATATTAAAAAATCATAGTACTAGATTCATCATGTTCAATGAACAAAAACTTCTTCCACAAACTTAAAATCTGTAAAATATATAATTGATTTGCAAAAACACTGTTCTTAAACTGAAATACCTAATTGATTTGCAAAAACACTGTTCTTAAACTGAAATACCTAAGTGCAATGTTTCATTTAAAAAATGCCAGTAAGGAAGATCGATAACTAACTATGAACACTTATTTGATAAATTGTATCAACTACACAAATAATACACGATGATCTTGAAGTATATATTCTGGGTATTGACGTTGTTTATCGCCTGATAACATGTTATAGTATTCTTTTATTTGTCTTTATAAATATTACTTTTACTAGTTACTAGTCTGGTTCTGTACTTATACATTCCATCATTGTGTTATTGATCTATGATAATGTTTGTATGTTTGTCTTTCATCATTGCGTATATGCTTTGTCTACATAAAATTGAGAAAGGAAATGGGGAATGTTTCTTTATGCCTTTTTGTGGGTTTTTTTTTTGTTGTTGTTACGTTTGACATGGTTCTGTACTTATGAATCCCTTCATTGTGTTATTGTGCAATGGTAAATGTTTGCTTACATATTTGTTTGTATTATAGTGATTTAGATTATAACTCAATGTTGACTGCTGTACCCCTTTTTTGTGACATTTTAACCTATAATGTTTGTTTGTTTTGTTCACACATCGTTGTCAATATAATTTTATGCTACTGTCATACAAGTGAGAGGTTGAGCTAGCTATACAATCAAGTTTAATCAATCATTTTCTACTTAAGAAAATGTATGTACGAATTCATGAATATAAGAGTTGTCCGTTCGTTTGACGTGTTTTAAATTTTGATTTTACTAAATTGATAAGGGACTTTCCGTTTTGAATTTTCCTAGGAGTTCAGTATTTTTGTGATTTTTCTTTTTACTACCCAAGGAAGTTATTTAAGGATGTTTGCTCCTCCATGTTTAGATTTTTTCCCAGATTTTCGGAATCCTCTGGTTTTATCCATGTATTGTCATTAAAAAAAATTGCCCACAAACCCCTACTTTCCTTTTCATAATTCTAATACATAAAGTTTAAAAAGCCATATTTCAAAATTTTATAAAATTCTTGTTATGTTTTCATAGTTTTTGAAACATAGAAGGTGGCATGGTAAATATATGAAAATTCTAGAGAGAATTATTTCCCGCCAAATTTTCAATGGCTTATATCTTGAAAACGAGCACACGGACCCTTTATTTTTTTTCTACTTTTTTAGTTTCTTTAATTATATACTATCAATTCATAATAGTCTTTTAAAAAGCTTGTTATTCTTTAACAGAGTAGCGAACATCCTTAATCAATAAGTTGTAATAACCCTTCTTAAACATATATTTTGTTGAAGCAACATTCCTAGATTGATATGAATATTTTTTTTGAATTTAAGTGAATACAATACTGTTGTTTAAAGTATAAATTGTGTGTTAATAAAGATACACGCGATGTCAATTGTAATTCTAGATTATTTTTTCTTGGTTCTTTGAACATATTTTCATGGGTACACTCTGATGTTTAAGAACAATAATACATAATTATTACTTCTGACATTAGGCGGAATATGCTGATCCTCGATTGTACTGATTCTTCTTTCAAATTTATTCATACCATGATGCAATATATCTATTTCACCCTTTATCTTATTAAGATTGTCTAATATTTCAGAGTTTGATAGTTTATCTAAGTATCGCTTTGAAAGGTTGCTGACATCCTCATCTAGTGCTCTACAGCTTAATCTGGAAATAGCCTGAAAATAGAAAGATCCATAACAAACTAACAAAGCAAGAGAACATTTTGATATACATAACTGTTTCAATAAAAGCGTTGGACGTCTGAAATTTTATTATGTGATTATTTATTTTTTTACGTTTATAGATGTATAATTTATGACAAAACTACGTATTGGCTTATAATAATCTTGCAATAACAGTTATACATTTGTACAAAAAAGGGACGAAAGATACCAGAGGGACAGTCAAACTCATAGATCGAAAATAAAGTGACAACGCCATGGCTAAAAATGAAAAAGACAAACAGACAAACAATAGTATACATGACACAACATAGAAAACTTAAGACTAACCCCACCAAAAACTATACAAAAGTGTTATTTAAGGAAGTATGCATATTGCCGAAACATTCACAGTAAATTGTGATGATAAATTGAATATTTAATATTATAATAACATGTTATATAAATAACATATTGCAATGTGGATGATACAGTATTACCCCTATTTTCAACAATATCTTTAGGTGGTAACAATATGCTCTACAATCCTCCAAGTAATGTTTTATTATATTCTAATCATTGTACTAAATAGTCTGTTATTGTCTTTTTTTTTTAAATTTAATCATTATGTAGTATGTGCGACATCTTTCTTTTTATATAACAACGAGGGGGGCTCGGTGGCCAAGTGGTCCAAATACTTCTACCACTGTGATCACTAGACAGTCAAAAGTGAGGTCGTGAGTCTGAACACCGCCCGTGTGACTCCAATCTTAATTGACTAGGATTGTCAGTTTTTCTATCGCTTGTCTGTTGTTTTCTCCAGCTTTCTGCACACAAAAACTACAAGTCGTTGTAAGAGTTTAATCATAGCCTGTTGCCAAAACGCTGAAATTCATTGGTCTTAAGGTTTCAATAACTGAGTTGTTTTATGTACACATGTATCTCCCCGCTGAGCCACATGTAAGAGTAAAGTTTCTCCCTTGTATTTAAGTAGAGAATATGGCATTACAAGAGCGACGAAAGATACCAGAGGGTCATTCAAAGTCATAGATCGAAAATAAGCTGACAACGTCATGGCTAAAAACGAAAAAGACAGACAGACACATACTAGTATACAAGACAAAAAAAAACCTTAAGACTAAGAAACACGAACCAAAGCAAAACCTGGGGGTGATCTCATGTGCTCCATGGAAAGGTAAGCAGATCCTTCTCCACATGTGGCACCCATCGTGTTGCTCATGTTATAACAAAACTCGGTAAATACAATAATTCGGTTGGTCACATAACTAAGGGAACGGATTGTAGTTACGACATAAGGAACATATCAGATGTCATCTGTAAAACTGATATTCCATTACAATACATGGGGACGAAGTCATCATGAACAGTAAGAGAGTCAATCAAATAAAGAATGTCTTATTGTTATGTATAATACCTCGGATAATTCAGTCCACAAATTCTTGAAGTCAGAATCGTTTAACTTTAATTTTGTGTTGTGGGCCAATGTGTTTCTGTTATGTCTGATCCGTTCTATGTCGTCTTCTTCTGTGATGTCTCCTGGTAATGGAGAGGAACCCCAGCCACGTGTTGGTGTTGACGGAGGGGTTATAGTGTTCCTGATGAGTTTGTAAAGAAGAGAGAAATCGAACTCGCTGGACTTTACATTACCTGTTTGAGCTGAAATGATAACTTTACTTGTAACATATGTGACTATTAGAAAATCGAATGTTTAAACATGTTATATATCCTCGGATTTCAATTTCGGCTTTGAGCGTTCCTGATGAAGGTGAATCCAGAAAAGTGCTTCGGACGCCTTGTTTTCAATTATTTTTTACACTATTTTCCACTCATGTTCTTAAATGTATGATCTAATGGTTAATATCGAACTTAATTTAAAAACATTACAAAAAAATACCAAGATATTGGACGAAAAATATATCTGTGTATCGAAAGAAAGAGGCATAGAATATACCAAAGCTATATATTCAAACCATTTAGTTGGTGGCAAACTGACAACGCTATAGCAAAAAGAGACATAGTTCGACACTTACCCCATTAAAACTTGTAAACCGGGGTTGTTGCCACCTGTCATGTTGGTTATGTAACAATAATATTGGTGATAAGTCTGATTCGGCAATAATTCATATAAAAAAAGAGGGCGGAAGTCTGGTTACGACAATTGAAACATACCCGTTGTCGATATATATATATGTCGAAACAGACATTCTATAAATGTCAAACAAATTGTAATAGGGTTCTTGAAACTTACACATTAGAGCAACACAACGGGTGCCACATGTGGAGCAGGATCTCCTTACCCTTCCGAAGTACCGGGGATCACCCCTAGAATTTTGTAGGGGTTTGTGTTGCTTAGTCTTTAGTTTTCTATGTTGTGTCTTGTGTACTATTATTTGTCTGTTTGTCTTTTTCATTTTTATCCACGGCGTTGTCAGAGTATTTTCGATCTTTTAGTTTGACCGTCCCTCTGGTACCTTTCGCCCATCTTTTGGACCCCTTGATTCAAAAGCTCCCTCACAAAAGTTATTCGCAGCTACTTCTATCACGGAAATCATGAAAAAAAATCCCGACTTTGGAAAAACGCTATCAACTGGGAGTTATAACCCATATGCAAATTTTACAGGAATGTACTTATAAATGATAAATGCACATAATTGAGAGGCTGAAATAATTTTCTTGTGTCGTAAAGTTTGTTCTTTACCAACCATCGTTGTCAAGTTTAGTTGTAGGTCAAGATAAAAAGCGGACTATACTTTATCTATTGTATCCTTTACATCAAGTTCGATTGGATACATATGTTAATCATAGGCACCTAATTTTGAATTGTTACGATTTAAGACTGTCCATATTGCGGAAAGTGAAGTAAAATATAAATGATTTATTTACCTTTGTTTCACTTTCAATGCTTACATTCTTTTTCTTAACCCAACACGTACAATTCATGCGTTATCAATCTCTAGCTAATTTTAAATTGAAATTCACATGAATACGGATTCAATGCTGTTGGTTTATTCACTTGCAAGTGACTAATTCATCATCAATGTTTCTTAGCTTATTTTGAAAAAATTGAAACATACTGGCAGCTAAAATCAAATTATTATTTCACTATTTCACTTTCATTAATGTTTAAACAATAAAAATACATATTTATATTTTTATATATGTCGTATCTAGTGCTACTTTAATGGGTTTTTTTCAGCTTATTGTTTTCTTATCGGAAGCAAATCTATATCTGGCTTCATCTTAAGGAGCGTCATACCTAGGTATTTATTTTAAAAACAAAAATACTCAGCACAGTCAAACTGGTTTATTTGTATTTCAAAAGGAAATAGTTGGTTGGTATCATTTCATTTGTTTGTAAAGGTATTTATGTTCATAAAACTGAAGGTTCTATCAAATATGTTTATATCTGATATGTGTTACCTGGAAACAGCACAGCTAATTGATCAGGTGTACATTTCCAATGACTAAGTTTTAAATCTTTAATATGACGATTTAAGTGCGATGCTAGATCCGATTCTGGAACTTTTCTCGTGAAATACAATCCAACAGATTTCGTGGCTATTGTCGAACAAAGTAGGTAGTATCGAAGAAAATGTGTCTCCTCTTTCGACAATGAATTACCTGGATCTGAAAAAGAATAACATCATTTAGAAAAAGACTCTAGAATCAAACATGAATATGAACAACAATCATGTTTTGACAAAATGTCAGGACAACCAAACTGTAAAAAGATGAGCAAAAAGGGTAAAAATGTTCCGTTAATTTATTGTGTAAAATATTTAATATTAGTTTAGCAGCTTCATGTAAGAACATATCTTTTCGATGTCAAAAAGAAGAAGCAAGAATTATTCTGACTGGCTGTGTATTACTGTACAGTTCTAAACATGTAGTCTTGTCGAGATTTTTGTATTTTAGCATAACATGAGGTCAGCCATTTCTGATGTGTTTACACACAATCCATTGTATATGTACTGATTTACATTTATCATGTTTATGTTCACAAGTAAAATAACAAGTATACAAAATAAATTGCTTCGTCAAGCACAGCTAGATACGACCACAGAGGACCAACCCTGAACAGTTGGAACAACTAGAGGCTCTAAAGAGCCTGTGTCGCTCACCTGGGTCTATGGAATATTAAACAATGGACACAGATGGATTCATGACAAAATTGTGTTTTGGTGATGGTGATGTGTTTGTAGATCTTACTTTACTAAACATTCTTGCTGCTTACAATTATCTCTATCTATAACAGTACTTTCTGTGGAAAATGTTATTGAAAATCTTCAAATTTTAAGAAAATTGTTAAAAATTGACTATGAAGGGCAATAACTCCTTAGGGGGTCAATTGACTATTTTGGTTACAGTGACTTATTTTTAGTTCTTACTTTGCTGTACATTATTGCTGTTTACAGTTTATCTCTATCTATAATAATATTCAAGATAACAAAAAACCAGCAAAATTTCCTTAAAATTACCAATTCAGGGGCAGCAACCTAACAACCGATTAACCGATTCATCTGAAAATTCCAAGGCAGATAGATCGTGACCTGATCAACAATTTTACTTCCTGTCAGATTTGCTCTTAATGCTTTGGTTTTTGAGCTATAAGCCAAAAACTGCATTTTACCCCCATGTTCTATTTTTAGCCATGGCGGCCATCTTGGTTTGTTGGCCGAGTTACCGGACACATTTTTTTAACTAGATACCCCAATGATGATTTATATGGCCAAGTTTGGTTAAATTTGGCCCTGTTGTTTCAGAGGAGAAGATTTTTCTAAAAGATTACTAAGATTTACGAAAAATGGTTAAAAATTGACTATAAAGGGCAATAACTCCTAAAGTGGTCAACTGACCATTTTGGTCATGTTGACTTATTTGTAGATCTTACTTTGCTGAACATTATTGCTGTTACAGTTTATCTCTATCTATAATAATATTCAAGATAATAACCAAAAACAGCAAAATTTCCTTAAAATTACCATTTCAGGGGCAGCAACCCAACAACGGAATGTCCTATTCATCTGAAAATTTCAGGGCAGATAGATCTTGACCTGATGAACAATTTAATTATGTCAGGTTTCCTCTAAATGCTTTGGTTTTTGAGTTATAAGCCAAAATCTGCACTTTACCCCCATGTTCTATTTTTAGCCATGGCGGCCATCTTGGTTGGTTGGCTGGGCCACCGGACACATTTTTGAAACTAGATACCCCAATGATGATTATGGCCAAGTTTGGTTAAATTTGGCCCAGTAGTTTCAGAGGAGAAGATTTTTGTAAAAGTTAACGCAGGACGACGACGACGCACGCCAAGTGATGAGAAAAGCTCACTTGGCCTTTCGGCCAGGTGAGCTAAAAATTAACAAAATATTCGCGCTTGATACAGGTCTGAATTTGGATTGTTATTAAATATTTGACACATATTATAGGTTTCTGACACAGAATAACTGTAGTCAAAGAACTTGGAATTGGTTATATGATTTTAATTTATATATGTTTTGCTTTTGTGCAATTCACTATGCTGTTGTAAATTGAACCTCCCCCATCCCCCCCCCCCCCCCAAAAAAAAAGGTTATTTTCCCCTTTTTTGCTTTTGTTCAATACACTTTGCTGTTGCGAATTGACCTCCACAAACCCACCTCTAAAAATCAAATGTTTACCCCCTTTTTTGCTTTTGTGCAATACAATATGCTGTTGCCTATTGACCCTCTCCCCTTTTTGTTTTCCAAATTGTCCAAAACATGACATTTCTTTATACATAATTTATAAGTAGTGTAAGGGAGGTAAATACATACACAACATAGTATTTAAAATGTATTTGAATTACCTCCCTTAAACTGCTTTTAAATTGTCTTATTTGTCCATTTCAGAGAGATTCATACACTTAAACACAAGTTATTTTTGTCTCAAAACTACAAAAATGCTTTTTTGATCTCTTTTGTGGTCCCTAATTCCTAAACTCCCCCCAAAATCAATCCCAACATTCCTTTAGTGGTATTGGACCTTCTGGTAAAAAATTATAGAGATCCATTCACTTAAACTAAAGTTATTGTCTGGACACTAACTGCGTCTTCGGACGACGACGCAGACGACGACATGATAGGATTATACGACGCAAAACAAAATTTTGAGGTCGTATAAAAACGAACCACAAAGAAAGTTCAAAGAGGAAATTCCCCCACCAAATGGTAAAATCAAAACCTCGAAAAATGCTTTAAAATGGCATATTAAACATAGTTTTATAGCCAGCTAAACCCCTCACTTGTATGAGAGTCACATAACATTCCTTTATATAGACAACAATGACAATATTCTGTATAAAAACAGTAGCAAAAATAGATTAAAACAGATATAATTTTTTTCATTCAGATAAAAAGTCTATAAATGAATGGCATTTTTTTTTTCCAAATTTGCACATTTAAAGGTTTAAACCAATTGTTCTCTGCTATTTACAATCCAAAGATAACAGACGATAACTAAGCTACCTGAAACGAAAAAACATAAAAGCTAACTGTATCAACAAAGCTAAATATAGTGTTACCTCGGCTATTTTATATTCATAAAATTTTGAATTATCATATCACCAATTCGCCTTTTCATAATCTAAAGAACAATTGGTAATCTCATTGTTCGTACACCAAAATGAAAATAACGTCCATTGTTTAGAACGTTTTTAACCAATTGCAACGTTTTGGTGTACGCTTTTAGTTTAAACATATTCATTTATAGTGGATTGGTAAAACAAATTATTGAAACTTATATTAATCTCTTTCCATTTTGAGGGTGTGAGTGCTGCCTTGTATCAGCATTAGGTCTACTCTTTTTTTAAATCTACAAGGGTGTCTTTTACGTGCAAGAGATATGGCTCTCTCAACACGGGACAGCTATTTATTGTCCTCTTCTAACGGACTATCATCGTTTCTCAAAAACATACTTGCAAATGGTGTCAAGGGAGAGCCGAAAATTTAGTCCCTAAAATTTTGTCTCTGAAACGGGGATGAACCAGGGACCTTGGTGTTAGTAGTCCGATGCCTTAACCCTTACACCACGGCTCTCGTGTGTAGATTCTGAAACGGCCAATTATATGTCACAAAAAAATGTTTACTGTTGATATCGACTATGTACTTTTCCGGCGTTGTTTGTAGTCTGTCAGGAAAGAGTCAAATTAAATGGAAATATCATTTAAATTAAATCAATAATTTACCTGTATTAGAAGGTGAAACGACCAAGGAAGTCATGCTGAATCGTCTGTTTTCCGAGTGACTTTGTTTTTCGTTATTTTCACAAACTCCGTTATCTTTAACTGTTTAGGGTTAAATGACTTCGACATTTTTAGAATATATTTTTGGCTATTCCCATAAAGGGAATGTTAACCAAGTTTAAACCAAACAAAAATCCATGATTCACAGTTCTGTTTTGGCTGAATCTGAATGATCAGATTGAAAGGTTTCTATTGGACAGTTCCTATCGTTCTTCAGTTTTACTGCAATGCCCGCTTCTCAAAATCATTCTAAAATTAAAATTGTATTATTACTTAACCTTATACAATAAAACACAAATAATATGATATTAATAAACAAAACAACAATTTCTGTCCAAATTTAAGTAGCAACGTCAGATGTTGTTTAAGTTCGTCTTTTTTTTGCTAAATTATTTGTGTCTTTTTTAATATTAAAAGATATATAAATAAGGAGATGTGGTTGACATTGAGATGCTATCCAACAATTTTCAAATGAAATGGATGTAAGCAAGTTTAATTCTTAAATTATTCGAATATTAGGGAATACGGTTTATATAATTGGTCGAGAGAAGTGGTAGTTGCTCTTGACGTTATTTATTTTTCGATAGACAACGTTGACCGAACTACTTAATCATGTTAATGTTACCAATGTAAACAAGATCACAAACTGAATCGAAGTCAAAAATATCTATTTTCAATTATCGTTCATCGTTTAATTAAATAATAAAGACAAAACATTCATTTGAATGAAAAAAAGATATTTTTGTAGTTTTTTGTAGTTTTTTTTTTTTTTTTTGATAGCAAATCATATTGAGTTTCTATTTTCCTGACTGCCTAAGAGTTGACCTGCTCCAGTCATGTATAATGAAGGTAAAATGAGGTAAAATATTTAAAGAAATAAATTTTAATATTTCATATAAAACTAAGTGAATCTTCTTTGTAATAGTAGAAAATAACTAATTCTTGTATAAAGTTTTTTGTATAAAACGATATAATTAGAAAGTGTATAATGTTAACTTTTAATATATAAGTATTAGATGTGAAATTCTTCTTATTTGACACTTAGCGATATAAATAAGGTTTGACAGCTTAAACTCTTAGAAGTATTTCCTTTAGCAAATATATCTAATTCTTTCCTATTGTTCACCTAGAATTCTTTCTAACTAAATAATCGGATTTCCCTAATGGTCGTAAAAACAAAGTATTAGGTAATTAAAAATAGTAACCCCAAATAATGTAAAAATGTAAATTAGTTAAAAAGAGATCTAACCAATAGAAACTGTCCTTATAAAAATAAATATTCTAAAAGTCATTTTGATTGGTGAATAAAACAAGTCCAACCAGCACGTGTTCTTAGGGTTTAAAATAGGAAACCCTAAGGAACCAAACATTAATTTACTCGTATGGTTGGACTCGAAATAAACATATGGACCATAATTTGGTATTCGGCCATTGGTTTCTTTTTGTATCCTTTTTTATAAGTTCTAAAACTTTAACTTTTATTCTGTGGGTTGTGTTGATGTTAGAATAGTATTAATGGAACAATTGAGTTTTTCGAGAAAAAATTAATACATTTTGATTCACCGTTTACGTGACAGGAAACAAAACAGGAAACCAATCTTTATTTTCTTTATTTTGCACAATATATTTCAAAAGACATAAATGAACACCATTACTAGTGTTACTTGCTTCATGTTAATATTTAAAATCTTTTTTCAATGTTAAATTAAAGTTTTTTTTAAACGCGACAGGAAACCATAAGAAACCGAAAGCATTTTTTTAGTTTTATTTTATTGCAAAATCTGCTTAAAATGATCTGAACAGTATACTTTTTCTTAAAATCCATCTTAAATGTAACAGTATTATAAAACTCCTAAATATGTGCTTGTTTTGAAAACAATTAGTACAATTTATTCAGGAATTTCCGTATTTTCTTCATTGATACAGGATACCATAATCGTTGTATCTTGATGTTTTAGCCAAAAAAATGTATTTATATTTGGTTTTGAAATTCCAGTTATATACAATTTATTCCAAATCATTGGTAATGTAAAATTCTTTAAATCCAGTAAAGAAAACAACTTTTAACTTGGAATTAGCATCTTTAAAATAGGCACCATGTGATATTTGTTACCTGTACACCATCTACATGGTTTCCACATTTTAACCTACTTTAGTGGGCTAAAATCAATAAAGTACTTCCTTTCAAGTCATGCATGGTAAAAGTTTACTTTTCCTTTGACAAGTTTATTGCGTTTCTGATAAGTGTTTGCAGAACATGAATAAAAAAAATTAATTAAAAATTGTGACAAAGATACCAACTTTGTACATTCCAAGTGTAACGGTACATTAACATGTATTTTTTATTAAATTATCTTTATTCACCTAAAATATCCAGTAATATTTACTGCTGAAGCTAAATCAATCCAACGAACATCGGCACCATGATAGTAGACGTAATTTCGATTGAATTTTCCAAGGACCCTTTACATCGTTATTGGGAAACGAAGTGTGTTAAAACGTCGGTCAAATCTGAAATCGATTTTGTCAAGTCATTGGGCATTTATTTTCACACAAGATCGTATGTAACATTATGCACATAGGAAAAATAATAGACCCCCGGCGCAATCTCTTTAAAAATTGTATTTTCCTTTTTTAAACAAGACGAAACAAGCCTACAGATTATGTTTGCTTACATCCCGTTGGAAACAAATACAATGTTTAGACCTAGTATTTCATATATCCGGCTGTAAGGGCGTGATCACATGTTAGTCACATGTTTCACGTATGACCGGAAATGATTAGAACTTAACGACAAAAACAATTTTAATAAATAAATGGACTTCTGTTTCGTGTGAAATGTAACGCATAACGATAACGTCATTTTCTAACTTAATTATTACGAAGAACAAAACAAGAATGTAAATCATCTCTGATTTACCTGTTTGAACATCTCGCGAGAGTTCGTATTTGCATATTGTTGCAAAGAATTCTTTTACAACAAAGCAGATTAAACCATCTAAAATGTGCGTTACGAAATGGGAAACCAAAATAACGACAGTGTTCTTACACCTGCTACAGAAATACTTATAGTTCTCAGCATTTTCTTCTCACTATTCTTATTGGTCGATGTTCTTTGTTATTTTAAAGCAAAAATTACGAATTTGCCAGTGACGATTATCTATAAATTAGTCAGCGTTATGCACTTTGGACGCGAAAAGTAACGCGAGAAACGACACACAAATACGGTCGTATAATCTTTGAAATTTGTTCATTTCAATTTTTTTTCTAGGGAAGAGTAGCATACACTTGTATGTTGATAAAAATAATGGCATCTTTAGATGTAGTTACAACTTTTCTTACAGTAATTCACATTTTATCACTTTTCTATAGTTATAGGAAACGGAGCCCAATAGCAAATTATGGTCCATATATAGACATCTTTGTTTTATTCACCAGGAGGTCTCGAAAGAACGCGAACAACAGTCCCCCAAATTGTTGTAGTTAATATAGAAAACAGATATGTAAAACAGAAACCAACAACACATAAACCTGTCAACGGGAAAGGGGAGGCAACTGCCTTAGTCTGTGCTTTCCCCCTCTTTCCCGCATAACAGAAATGGGCGAGGCAAGAGGAGAGATCCACGGTACCCGTAAAGCGAGTAGTTTCCCGAAGACTAGTGTTCTTGAAATACGAAAAGAAAAAGGATTACGTTATATATATTCTATAGGAGAAAGGAAAACAAAGAACGCAGAAAGGAGTAAGGAGAACAAAGAACGCAGAAAGAAGTACGGAGAAAGAATTACGGAGAAAGGAGAATCGATAAAGGAAAATGAAGAAAGGAGACAGGAGAATAGAGATTGAGCATTTAAAAAGGAGAAAGGAGAACAAAGAACGGAGACAGGAGAATCGATAAAGGAAAATGGAGAAAGGAAACAGAATGGAAATGGGGCATGCAGAACGGAGAAAGGAGATAGAAGTACGCAGAATGGAGAACGTAGAAATATGGAACATTACAGAGCTTAATTTGGACATTGATTCTGAACAGTGGGATTTAAAATGAACTATATTGTTTCATTCTTTGTGTATATATTGTATATACGTTCTATTGTTAAAAGAATATGTTTCTTAAATAGCAAGTAAGTTAAAGTTAATATTACAAATAAATCGAATAGCAAATAAGTTTTAAGTTAAAGTTAAAATAGATTAAACAGCGAGTAAGTAAAATAAAAAAATAAAATATAGGATAGAAAGGAAGTAAAATTTTTAAAAAATCTATGTAAAAATTAGGTTAAATTGAAAATAGAGTCATTGCTAAAGCTAAATTTGAAAAGCAATGTCTAAATTGAGATAAACGGAATACGACTTACTTTATATTCAAGTGCAAAAATATATAAAAAAGTATTGATAAAGAAAAACAAGAGTGCACACGCTGAAATGTCTCGCCTTCTATACTAATCATTGATATTTTGTTGATAGTCCTAAGTATAAAGCTAAGGTTTATTACAACTGTCACATAAACTTAACATTAACCAAGATAGCTAAACAAAGACCAATGAACCTTGAAAAAGAGGTCCAGGTCAGATGAACCATGCCAGGCAGACAGGTACAGCTAACAATGCATCTATACAACATATATAGTTGACACATAACTTATAGTTTAAGAAAAATAGACCAAAACACAAAAACTTAACACTGTGCAATGAACCATGAAAATGAGGTCACAGTTAAATAAAACCTGCTCGACTGACAAAAAGATCATAAATATTCCATACACCAAATATAGTTGACCTATGGCATAAAGCATTAGATAAAAAGACCAAAACTCAAAAACTTAACTTTGACCACTGAACCATGAAAATGAGGTCAAGGTCACATGACATCTGCACGCTAGACATGTACACTTAATAATCATTCCATACAACAAATATAGTAGACTTATTGCATATGGTATGAGAAAAACAGACCAAAACACAAAAATTTAACTATAACCACTGAACCATGAAAATGAGGTCAAGGTCAGATGACACCTGCCAGTTGGACATGTACACCTTACAGTCCTTCCATACACCGAATATACTAGCCCTATTGCTTATAGTATCTGAGATATGGACTTGACCACCAAAACTTAACCTTGTTCATTGATCCATGAAATGAGGTCGAGGTCAAGTGAAAACTGTCTGACAGACAAGAGGACCTTGCAAGGTACGCACATATCAAATATAGTTATCCTATTACTTATAATAAGAGAGAATTCAACATTACAAAAAATTTGAACTTTTTCTTCAAGTGGTCACTGAACCATGAAAATGAGGTCAAGGACATTGGACATGTGACTGACGGAAACTTCGTAACATGAAGCATCTATATACAAAGTATGGAGCATCCAGGTCTTCCACCTTCTAAAATATAAAGCTTTTAAGAAGTGAGCTAACGCCGCCGCCGTCGGATCACTATCCCTATATGTCGAGCTTTCTGCAACAAAAGTTGCAGGCTCGACAATAATTAATTTGGAAGACTGTGAGTGGCAAATAAGAAACTAAAATGATAATGACGTTGTAAAGGAAAATAAAGAAATATGAGATGAGTAGTAAAATATTCATAGTTTACTGAATAGAAAATACATAAAAGTAACTTAGAGTAACATTGAAATGTAATATCTGAAAAGTTAACGTTAAGGCGATTCAAATTCATTTAACGTAAAAGAGTAGGAAGAAATACCCTTGTTTATATGCATATATGAGAATCGTAAAATAATGCCTAAAACTTTAACCTTCAAAAGATAAAAGTACATAAAAAAATAAAATCTGTAAGGAGAGGTTGGTCGTTTAAAGACTTAAAATAAAAAAAGAAGCAGAAAATGCCGATGTAAGGCACAATGTCCTATAAGGAATAAAAAAAGAGAAATAAATAAAGAGAAATTTAAAGAGAAATGCATGTGTAAAAAAAGAAAAAAATGTTGGTTAATTGTGTAAGTTTTTAATGGTTCTATAGCGATTACGATAAAGTGTTGAGAAACATATGTTTTAAGGTTCCCGTATGTAAGAATTTAATGTAAGTTTAATCATAAGAATTAGATGTCAGGATCAGACCTAATTTAGTGCTAAATGTGTTGACCTAGCTAGTCATCATGTAAAACCTTGATTATAGCGAACATAATGTATTCTAGCATAAGCAAATCATTAACCATAGTGTAAAATCTTAACTGTAATCAAATGTTTTAGAAAACTATCCATTGTAAAATAAACAACAAATCCGACTAAAGAAGTGTAAAAGAAAATGAGGGTATGACTTGCGGTAGTTCTGGAGTCGGAGCAAAGTACCCAGGAAAATGAGCATACTCCAGAGAGAGGAAATGACTCTAGTTAGTCTAGTATATTTGGAGTTCGAGCAGACTACCAAGAAAAGCGGGCTTACCACATATATAAGTTGTAGAGAAACGATAATAATAATGATAATAAAACAAAACACCAACGCTCTTACAATAAAGATGAAGAGATAGAAAAATGTAAAATATTAAAGAATAAAATTGTTTTATTAATAGGAAAAATAAGAATAAGAATATCTTAACCGCAATAAGTCATCTTGGTCATAACAACTTTATAACCAAAACATCTAATATAAACTTATCATAAGCCACAAAGTCAAATAGTCAAATCCAGTAAAGAGAATATTAAAAAAAAAAAGTTTTTAAAATTTAAATAATTTTAAAAGAAATGAATTCAATTGTAAAATTGCGGAGCAATTTCTTTGAACAACAGGGATATATAATGAAGGTAAAATGAGGTAAAATATTTAAAGAAATAAATTTTAATATTTCATATAAAACTAAGTGAATCTTCTTTGTAATAGTAGAAAATAACTAATTCTTGTATAAAGCTTTTTGTATAAAACAATATAATTAGAAAGTGTATAATGTTATGTAACTTTTAATATATAAGTATTAGATGTGAAATTCTTCTTATTTGACACTTAGCGATATAAATAAGGTTTGACAGCTTAAACTCTTAGAAGTATTTCCTTTAGCAAATATATCTAATTCTTTCCTATTGTTCACCTAGAATTCTTTCTAACTAAATAATCGGATTTCCCTAATGGTCGTAAAAACAAAGTATTAGGTAATTAAAAATAGTAACCCCAAATAATGTAAAAATGTAAATTAGTTAAAAAGAGATCTAACCAATAGAAACTGTCCTTATAAAAATAAATATTCTAAAAGTCATTTTGATTGGTGAATAAAACAAGTCCAACCAGCACGTGTTCTTAGGGTTTAAAATAGGAAACCCTAAGGAACCAAACATTAATTTACTTGTATGGTTGGACTCGAAATAAACATATATAGACATCTTTGTTTTATTCACCAGGAGGTCTCGAAAGAACGCGAACGACAGTCCCCCAAATTGTTGTAGTTAATATAGAAAACAGATATGTAAAACAGAAACCAACAACACATAAACCCGTCAACGGGAAAGGGGAGGCAACTGCCTTAGTCTGTGCTTTCGCCCTCTTTCCCGCATAACAGATGCTTCAGTTTTCCCTATCTGACCAACCTTTTTTCACATAAAAAGTGGGACAAGTCACCCTGCCTAACCCCTACCCCGCCTAAATCTGCATCTGCTACTGAACCAAACCATGACACCGAATATATAATCAACTGAATTTGGGTGAAAATAAAGCTATATCATAAAGAAATGTGTGGTGTAAATGACGGTAAAACAAGTAAAAAATTTAAGCACGGGAAACGAATAAACAAATTTTAAGTTTAGTCATATGCAAGCATCAGTGTGTCGTTGCTCGTATTTAAAACACAAGCAGTTATGAGAAACTTATTTTCCTGACCTGTGTATTGTTCTTATTAATCAATTGTGTTTTGTTTGGTCGAACAATCAATTCCAACACCAAATCTCGTACACAATGATTTTTCAGGACAGTAAAATTCAAAATTTTAAAACGCTCTACCTCTTGTTTTAGATAACTAAATTACTGTTACTTATACTAAGATAAGAATCTTTGTTATGCTACTCTTCATATGTTTTCACATAAAACAAAACTAAATAGATTTTATATACTTGATTTTTTTGTGAAAGTTTAAAGGTTATTTGTTACACAAAGACATTGGTGCAACCTATATATTTAAATGTGACAGGGAAGAACAATGAAGGGTCAAGGTTAATCTCTTTATTTTGAAAAGTTTGACGTATAATTTACATTCAAAGATATATTTACTTTTGAAAGTACATAAAACAATTGACAAAGCATCTTTACTCCCCCCCCCCCCCCCCCCCCCAAAAAAAAAAAACAATTGGCAAATGTACATTAATCACTAAAAAGTTTTACATTTGTCAGTTAAAATTAACTGTTCCGTGCGTTTTTTAATGGATACTCGTGCCTTTCTTTATCCAAAACATAGATGGAAAAATAAGATACCTGTTTTTTTTCCAAAACGAACATGGATAACATATCGCCTATTAATGTATCTTGAAGGTCACATCAAATAATGTTATTTCCTGTAGAATCTCGCTACTGTTTACATAGTCTCGATCATCCAGCCGCTTTATTTTTCAAAGTAGAGCGTCTGGATGACTAGTCTCGATCACCCAGACGCATTATGAATATAGCGTCTGGATTTTTGTGTCCTTGGATTTCGTTCATAGATGGCGTTTTAAAATTAGGTAATGACCTTGACTACATGTCCCCGGAAGGAAAAACTTCAGGAATATGGACGATAACATGCGGCAGTGGTTGACCAGAGTTGAGCAGAGTTGTGAGGTTCAGTGTAAAATGAAACGTTTAAACAGCATGGAAACTAGACAATTAACTTATCAAGGTTCATGTTTACGAATGTCTCTTTTAATAGGATAGGGAAAAGGTAGTTTTTTAACACATAACTCAGAAAAGGGGGGGGGGGGGTGCAAACTTATCCTTGGTTGTTACAACCTACTGTTTTTGTACACCTTTATGCAACCAAGGATTAGTTTGCAAAATCATAACAACCAGAGGCGGATTTAGGGGGGGGGGGCCTGGCCTCCCCTTTTTGAGAAAAAAAATTGGTTGCTTATATAGGGAATCATTGAAGCGTGACTGGAGCGGGCCCCCTTTTAGGTCAGTCAGTGGGCCCCCACTTTGAAAATTTCTGGATCCGCCACTGACAACTAGTATCATAAAAATAAAATATTTGACAGTTTGTATTAGGTTAGTAGTTATTTTACCTCATGCATCGATCAATGAAATCTGAGACAACACAGTAATCTCAGCTGAAATCTCAATATAAAAAAAACCCAAAACTACCAAAATATTTGACTCTTGAGTTATACTGCAAATCACAAGGATATTTAATATGACTAATCTGCAGTAAGCACCAAGAATTGATGCTTAAAGGGAAGTCCCTTCTTGTACTTTATGCAGATGAGTCAAACTCCTAAATTATTTAGAATATATTTTAAAAGCATATTTTTAAGATTATAGATTCTGTGTCCAACCAGCAAAGATCATCAAGGGACGGTGCAAGAGAATATGAAATTCTTCTTACAATAAGACAATTTATCCTCATGCTATATACATGTATATGGATTATGCCATTTAGAATTTAGAATGCACTTAATGAAACTAACAATTAAACAAATACAGATTTACCGTAACAATTGTTGATTGCCATAACAGGCTGATTAGTATTGAGAATGAAATAAATAATATGACCAACAGAATACAGTATATTATAACTATCTATAATCTATGTACATTGTAATCTATGCATAAAGTATCTGCATTGAGTTGCATCTGAAATAGTAAAATACTGACATATTATATCTTTTCCAGGTCAGTTATCTGTATTGAATGGCTGGAGAATACATACCTAGTACAAATGTATATAGGGGAACGAAGAGGCCTCACATATAACTGACTGTCATTGGGTAATTTTATTATTAATAAAAAATTGAGAATGGAAATGGGGAATGTGTCAAAGAGACAACAACCTGACCAAAGAGCAGAAAACAGCCAAAGACCACCAATGGATCTACAAAACACTGAGAAAATCACGCACACAGAGGCATGCTTCAGCTGCCACCTTAACAAAAATGTGTACTACTCCTGGTAACATGGGGTCAAGGTGATAATGAATGTTATACTAGACTCCGAAATATATAAATGAACTAAAATTAAATATCATACAAGACTAACAAAGGCCAGAGGCTCCTGACTTTGGACATGCGAAAAAATGTGTAGGGGTTAAACATGTTTTGCAAGATCTCAACCTATCCAGCTAGCCATTGTAGAAAAACAAAAACAATAGGCACATTAAATCTCAGTTTAAAGAAGTCATATTTAGTCCTATGTCAGAATAGGAAACAAACCAAACTAAGCAAAATGACGATGAAAAAATTTACAAAGGACTAGCAGTTACTGACATGTTCCTCGGACATATGTGAACTTAACTTTAAATGTCATACACTATATGCATGATATGTTTTATCACTTTTTGACTTTTTTTTTTTTAGCATATGAAATATATCTTGAATATATTGTACCAATGGTTTTTTTAAGAATATTTTTTTGGCACCCTTATACCGGTACGACATGAATTACCAATAAGAAAAATAATTTCTTTGGTTTTATTCCGATACAGATACATGAAGTCAGACTAAATGTTTTTGAACCTTGCATATCTACTTGAACTTGTTTCTTAGTTTTGCAAAATTACTTTATTCAGTAAAATTTCTAAACAAATGTATAGTTTTGTAGACATTGGCCTCACACAAATTGCATTTTATTAAACTTGAGCTAATTATATTTCAGCAAAAGGCTTTGCAGCCATACAAAACATGTATTTCATCTTGGAAGAAAAAGAACAACAGTCCTGATGATGGTGACAGGTCAAATTAATCTACCAGGTAACACATACACAACATATTGTTTTAAGGCTTTTCCATTTAAACATACATGCATGCATATTGGGACCAGGGAAGACACTTAGAGATCCAAAGTTATAATGTGGGGTGGGGTTAATTGCAATGAAAATGTTAGTGAAATTCTCAATTGGCTTCTATCAGTTGATTATTGATTAAGTATAAATTTAACTTTATTAGCTATAGTTGAAAAATCTACTTTTTTCATCTGTTATATTTATCCTTCCATGGATGGGCACTTGTTGTTTAACTTACATACATTATTGTTATGTTAGTTTAGTAAAATATAATAATGGATTAAACCCAGATTTTAGTTAAATATAGCCTCCTTTTGTTGTGCTTGATATCCTGAAATTTTTTTATATTAAGATAAGTAAGTTAACACTTATAGATATTCTCCATCAAATATAATATTTTTTTACAACCAGTATATATTTTAAATGGAACGTCAGAAAGCGAGAGTAAAAAAAAAACAATTCACAAAAACAGAAAAATTGAAACAAATGCATGACATAGATGTGTTGAAAAACAAAAGGAATGTTTCTCTGTTTAAGAGTTATTGTATGGACTACAAACACAATACAACCCTCTTAAAACCCAGGTTATATCAGGTGTTAAAAGTGAACATACACTGCTTGTATATGATTTATAGTTCATAACAGTCTCATTCTGTACCTCTGTCAAATTAGCCATACTTGGTATAGAATAAAGATTATTTGTACACAATGATTATGATTTTCAATGTAAAGTTTCACATAGGAAAATAACTTTGTATAATTTTCATATGTCTGTTTCCTGTAAACTAGTAACGATTACCAGTATAGTTGTATAGTTCTGAGCATTTTGTCAAACATATAAACTTGTAATAATATTCCCTGAACATTTTGGTACAGGATTGTGGGTAAAACTCTTAAAATATAAATATTTCTGTAACAATTGTACATGTAATAACAATTAGCCACTTCATGATATCCATTACCAAAAATGTTGTATAGTCTGATTATAACCACAGAATTTACTTTGCTTTTCAGATACTAGTGAAGAAATAAAGAAACAAGAGTAGACACCATTTGACCAACTGTGCTTACA
This sequence comes from Mytilus edulis, assembly GCF_963676685.1. Taxonomy (NCBI): domain Eukaryota; kingdom Metazoa; phylum Mollusca; class Bivalvia; order Mytilida; family Mytilidae; genus Mytilus; species Mytilus edulis. The sequence continues at coordinate 11,180,558 of NC_092354.1, forward strand.
ATACTTGTGCAATAGTTGTAATTGATGTCCATACTACATTGTAGTGTCATACATGTATGATAATACATTACAGCATCCATAGAATTATCATCTTGGTCGTCAATGCCTCTCATTTCTTAATAAATTGCATTTGTTATTTTGGTTGTATGATTTTCTAAAAAGACTTTTTTGTTATTAATGGAGTAGAATGTTGAAAAAACAAATGACAAAGATCATTGCTGAATGAAGTACAAGTATTTTTTTTAAAGTTTAAATAGACAATTGGTATGGTGTTTGAGTGATTTTAAATAGATATTTCTTATTTGTTTCCAGTACATTAATAAGCACTTTATCACACAATCAGTGGCAGATCCAGAAATTTTCATAAGTTGGGGCCCACTGACTGCCTAAGAGGGGGTCTGGCCCACTCCAGTCATGCTTCAGTGATTCCCTATATAATCAACCAAATTACTTCCAAAAAAGGGGAAGCCAGGGGCCGCTGGCCCCCTCTAAATCCGCCTCTGACAATACCATGAAAATAAATTAGCTGTAGCTATTTGTTGTATTTCGTTTTACATTGTTTATTTCTGACATAAAACCCGCTTAAAAAAATACAATTTGAAACTAGAAACACTTCTAAAAATTGCATTTTAATATTAAAACCAAAGAGAATGAAGAAAGAACACTATCGAGTGTACCTTAATATGATTCTGAAAAGTAATCATTACATTGAATGCTTATAATTATAATGAGATATGGTATGATTGCCACTGAGATTTATATCCACCAGAGTTCAAATATTGTGCATTCAATTTGTAGGTCACCTTTCAACCTTCAACAATGAGCAAAATCCATAGCCTATAGTAAGCTTTAAAATGCTCTAACATGGCAAAAAACATTGTTAATCTAACTGATATTTCTAAATTACTGAATGTTCAATTGTTATGATGGAGAAAATAAGTGGCATTACAGTTTATCATGTTTATGTCATGGACACAAAGACTATCTAGGAGTTTTGCCTACTTTGGACAGTCAAACGACAAGTAGGAATAAAAAAATCTACTTTAATGTTGAATATATTAAATTGATAATAGATATGGGGAATGTGTCAAAGAGACAATTAAGTAGAAGAAAACAGCCAAAGGACACCAATGCTTCTTATCACAGCAAAGAAAATCCAGCTCCCTCAGGCAGGCTTTAGCTGAACTCTAAAACAAAATGTGTACTAGTTCAGTGAAAATAGATGTCATACAAAACTTCAAAACATAAATGAACTAAGATTGAAAGTCCTACAAGGCTATTTAACATGCATAAAAATAAGAAGATGAGTATAAAAAAGATGTGATATAATTTCCAATGAAAAACTATAGGTTACTGTACAGCCTTCAACAATGAGCAAAACCCATACAACGTAATACAAATATACAGTTGTATAAAGATGAAGGAAAAACAAACGACAACCACTGAATTAGAGGCTGTTGCCTTGGGACAGGCACATATATACATACATACAGAATGTGGTTGGGTTAAACATGTTAGCGGTATCCCAACCCGCCCCCCATACCTAGGACAGTGGTGTAACAGTACAACATAAGAACGAACTATAAAAAAATCAGTTGAAAAAGGCTAGTCATCAGATGGATACAATTAGAAATACTACCTACATAGAGTGGACGTGGCCGGGTACTTGTATATCCCAACAACAAAGGTACATTTGAGTATGATTGCCAATGAGACAACTCAATCAAAGTTCAAATCAAGTGGATGTTATCAATTATAGGCATTTTTTAACCCCAACTGTACAGTCTTCAACAATGAGTAAAACCCATATATAGTCTGCTGTTAAACAGGTCGAGAACTCTAGATTTTCTGACGTCAGAATATATTTGCATAGTAATTTCCAAAACACAAGGCCAATATGACCTTGAAAAACTGACCAATCGATTCAATGAACTACAATTGCATTGTGGGCTACTACGAGTAAACTACTACTTAAAACACGTGGAATTAGTGGGAAAACAGTCAATTAATATATTGTCTGGGACTCTCATTACCAAAGTTTTTATTCTGCAAATATATTTAATGTAAAATATATAACGTAATCTTCAATTTGCATGCTCAGATTAAAAAAATATTGTTTATTGGCTTCATGATTCGACATTCTTTTTCGCCTTACAAAAGTAGTTGAACCGGTTTTGTGCATTGTTATGAATTGAACCATGTGAACCTGCATTAATTTCACGACACGACACAGTGAAATATCCAATGAAGTGACCACTGTCCAGTAAGAAAATCATTTGAGCTCTTTTAAACCTGTATAATGTCATTGCAAAATCATTTCTGCCTAGAAAAACACGAAACTTTCATTGAAACACTTCTTTCTGTACTGTATTTTTTTAACAGGACCTGAACTAATAGTGTTATGAAAGCGGCAGGGGCAGGTCCAGTCATTTTAAAAGGGGGAGGTCCTAACCCTGGACAAAAGGGGAGGGGGTTTCAACTAAATGTCCCCATCCAAATGCACTGATCGTCCAAAAAAAGGGGGTCCATCCCCCGGAACCCCCCCCCCCCCCCCTTAATCCGCCACTGAGCGGGTATGGTATATAGCTCAATACATTTTTTATAGTTTCATCCATCGATAACATCCGTTTGTTGCTAATTTTATCACAAAATATACCTCAGAGGTTTTTTATCGTTCGGCTGCTGTCCTGTTGACATATGTAAAATATCTCCAATATTGAAAGTCTCTGGATCATTGTGGGTGCCATATTACCTATTTTTTTTCTTTCTAAAACGTGCTTTGTATATAGAAATAAGAAGATGAGGTATGAGTGCCAAATGAGACATCTTTCCAACAAAGACATAATTTAGTAAAGTAAGCAGTCATAATTCCAATGCTGAAAAGGAAGCTATTAATGACCCAAAAATTACTTATGTAAAACAATCCAAACAAAAAAAAACCAAAAAAAACCGGCCCAATTAAATATATTAAAGGACAAGAAATCTATCCCATCAAAACAAAATATATTGTATAGGAGCCTGTATTTCAGTGGTTGTCGTTTGTTTATGTGTTGCATATTTGTTTTTCGTTCATTTTTTTTTATATAATTAAGGCCGTTAGTTTTCTCGTTTGAATTGTTTTACATTGTCATATCGGGGACTTTTATAGCTGACTATGCGGTATGGGCTTTGCTCATTGTTGAAGGCCGTACGGTGATCTATAAATGTTTTTTTATTTTCTGTGTCATTTTGGTCTCTTGTGGACAGCTGTCTCATTGGCAATCATACCACATCTTCTTTTTTATTATAGACCCAACGCTGCAATTTTCACAAAACATATTAAATTTTTCACCTTGTCGCACATACATATTGATAAAATCATTACAGCTTATTTCCTAATGCATGTGGAGCAAAACTTTGGTTAGCTTGCTTGCTTTGTTTGTATATTGTACAAAATATAAAATGTACAAGTTAAACTATGCCTATATAAATATATTGTTTAAAGATGTCAATCTTATTTTCAAAGCTTGTATAAACAACTATACAAACAAAGCAAGCCAACCAAAGTTTTACTTTGCAGGTTTAAGAAATCAGCTGTAATGATTTTATTCAGTTTGGCAAATGTCCGAGCCCGTTAAAAAACAAACAAACTGAAACTACAGTTGCTGACTTCACTACCTTCAAAAAAAGGGGAACAGTTTGGAAGTCCCATATACTGAAATGTGACCAACAAAAATACTTATAGATTTTGTTAACACTGCCATGTATGTAAATATTTCTTCGCCTTTTTTACGAACACAAAATTCAAGGATCCCACATTTGCCTTTAATTATCTATACGAACATTGCTGTACTCTTGAATATCAGCCCCGGCTGTTATCGACGGCTTACTTTACACCAGTAAGTTTGTCTTATGGGTTTTTTCGCTGTTGTTTCGTTGCTTCTGGTGGACAAATACATGAAATTTCTGTGCCATCATCAAACATGTTAATGGCTATATATCGGGTAATTCAAACCCTTTTTTCTTCGCATAGAAACAACTCTTCGTTAATCTGAGCATGGAAGTAATATTTTATATCACAAACTATAAATGAGGATACACAAAATGAAAAACTAAGCGAAATTGTGAATCCCGCATTGCACGAAAAAATGTGTTGAATTTCAGTAAATAACACGTGTTCTTGGTTGATTGTAAACACGTAGTAGTCCATCATGCATTGTGACTCATTTAGTGGATTGGTCAAAAACCTAGGTAAAAATAAATTGCGTCACATGTAAATAAACAATTACATGTGCGAGAACATAAGTATGCTAATTTATGCATTTCCATATAAGGTAGTGGTCCTGACCTGTTAAAGGCCCAGACATAAATTATATGAACAATTCAAATGAGAAACTGACGGCCTAATTTATTACAAAACAAAAAATATCGAAAATTAAAAATTACATGCATGAACCAACAACAACCACTGAACTAAAGCTTAAGGCATAACACTGTACAAGGGTTAAATAATACTATTAATTTGAAAGCATGCCTTTTATGGCTTTATTTGTAAATACCCAGCTATCTATCTAATTGCCAACTGCAGAAATTGTAATATTTCATAAAAGGCTATCAGGAACTATGATACTGAAAATATATGGTTTTTGGTAGGGTTTGTGTTGCTTTCTTTAGTTTTTGTTGTTGCGTTGTGTCCTTCTTTATGACTATAAATACTAGGAAAAAGAAATAACCTAGTAAACTGAATTAGTAAGTCTATCAAGCCTCTAATCCTTGTTGTTAGGGTATATTAAGAAAATAAAATTGCAATGAATAACAATACAGTAGAAAGTAGGTCAACAAACACTATCTCGATGTGGCTATATATGTATGTAGATTTATGTTAAATTGAAGGGTAAATAAAATAATCAGATTTTCCTGTTCTTTTTATAGTTAAAACCATTCACAGCCAAAAATATCCAGTAAGGTCTAGATCACTCACCTGCTGATTGAGCACCTGCTGATATAGCACCATGCTAATACCATCAGCTGGCGATACGGCACATTTTTTGGAAAATTTGATTTGCCTCCCTTTGCACAGTGTCTTTTAAGTTTTAAAGAAAAAAGTATTATTGATATCATTTAACTACTAGTAATTGCCAAAAAAAAATACATTTTACGAAATGTGTTCCTTCACAACCATTTTTAAACTTAAAAAAATATATCAACAAATGTATTTTCACAAAAACAGATCTAATATACAACTATTTTCTTCTCATTTTAACATAATTTAAATTGTTTTGTCGAGATTTATTTGAATAAATACTTTGAAAATGTAAGTATTTTTTTAATTGGTTTTGTAGTATCTCCTTAAGATTTAAATAAAATGTAAACTATAAGCTAAAAGATTAAGATTTAATTTTCGTTCTAAATATTTTTCATATAACTCACCAATAACGATGCATGCCCTGTCATATATATGAATGAAGTTCTGGATGGGATGTTTATATATATTAGAGAATAATGGACAAAGACAACAGAATGGACACAAAAAGGGAATAAAAACAATAGGAAAACAATACAGAATAATATATGTAAACTACAACTTAAAGACAAAAATGTAAATCTCGTTCTTATTAGACAAATAATGGTGCCTGTCATACACATAAATGAGGGTCTTGATGGGGTGTGGATATAACAGGGGAAAAAATGGAAATAGAAGACAGAATGGACAAAAATGAATAGATAATAATATGGGGGAAAAAGAAAAATAATGGGATGTTAAAATTCAAAGAAGAGAGAATAATGGGATGTTAAAATTCAAAGAAGAGAGAATAATGGGATAAAATATAACAAACATATAGATAGAGCAGGAGCATTTTTTTTCTATTTGAATTTAATGCACAATGAAATAACTGCCTCTAAAGCTAGATTGTTCAACAAATACACACTTGGATATCCACAAATATTCTAATAAGAAGACAATCGAAAAAAAATCAAGACCACTTACAAATAACACTTGTAAGATTTTTTTTCACTGTATCTTATACAATTTTACTAACTGGGTGATATGTTCTATTCAGACAAAAACTACAGTTACCATCACCCGCTTGTCAACAGTGAAACTGTAGACGCATTTTTCGCGAATTTATAGTTTGTCAAAGTTTATGCAAACTTGAATGCAAACGTATGTTAGAAACAAATGATATAAACGTGTGCTCGCTGAACCGTTTTTGTCCTTTTTGTTAGAAAGAAACACACTCTAAATACGGAACAACTTCAGTTTTTTTGTGGGGTTCGTGTTGATCAGTCTTGTGTTTTATATGTGTGTGTTTTGTGTACTTTTGTTTGTTGGTCATTTTTTCTTTTATCCATGGTGTTGTCAGTTTATTTTCGACTTGTTGGTGTGAATATCACTATGATATCTTTTTCATCTTATTTAATGTTTTCAATTATAGTAAAACAGCTTGCTGAATGAGTGACGATATTTTCAATTCTTTCTATTATAAAAAAAAATAATCCACGACTAAGAGATTGATTTTTCAGAGAAGAATTAAGCGCGTTACATTCAAAGCTCTGTGGACAATTTAATTTTGAGAAACCGTAGGACTTGACTACAGCTAACTTGAAAAGGGCATTGTTCGAATCGTATATCCATGTAGGCTCCTGATTTTCCGCCAGTTTTATCACATCAACTTTGAATTTGTATTTATTATTATCAAAGTCTAATAGAGCATATATGATAATGCTTTTCCGACGTTAATACCAACAATGTACTTCAGGATTGTAATCGGACGAGAAAGACTTTGTAAAGTGTGGGGCTTGGTCATTTTTTACATAAAAGTATCCAAGTTTCTATGTCTCGTTCCAACGTTTTCTTATTGGTTGTTGTCGATACTTTTTTTCCCCATCGGGATTCTTTAACGTTTTCTTTTCATTAAAGCCCTGGTCACAACGAACCTACGACACATCTATACAGCGCCACGACATGACATTTGGTCAAATCGCGGGTCATCTGTGGTCGTCGTAAGACAATCGCACGACAGTCGCACGATATTTTGAGCATCGTGGTGCTGTCGTGTGTCGTGGGACGAAAATTGGACATGCACCTTTTTTGCTCTACGATTTTTTATCGTGTCACTGTCTTGTGGCTGTAGTGAAGGTGTCTTACAATCGTCGTGCGACTGTCGTGCGATAAACACATTGTCGTGGGTATCAATATAATGCATTTTAATCAAATAATCGTCGCACGGCTGTCGTACGACAATCTCACGACTGTCGCAAGACACTCGTGATACAGTCGCACGATTGTCTCACGAATACCAAATTTCGTACGATGCTCGCACAACATTGATTGTCTGTCGTACGACAGTAGTACGTTCGTCGTGCAACATATTTTCGTTGTATTTAGCAGAGCACAATGCTGCGGGAATGAGTGTTTGGAAAATCATACTGTCTACCATTTAAACAAGACAACGATTATGCTTGGCCCTGCTAAATAGGCGCCTTGGCGGACTACAACAAGAGAAACTGTTAGAGTTGAATCATACCCGTGAACAGTATAGGAACCAGCGAAACGCCCGACGTTGGTGGGTTAGGCCATGGATCGAACGTCGCCAGATGTTTGGGCAGTATAGTACACTGATGTAAGAGTTGGAGCGGAAATCTGCCGGTGATTTCGTTGGATTCATGCGTATATAGCCTTGCATGTTTCAAGTCGCATCACAGTGGCACGACAGTCGTACGACAGTGGCACGATAGTGATACGACAGTAACACGCGCATCCCATGACATGAAAAACTGAAAAATATCCCAAAACAACTCACGATTGTCGTACGATTATCGCACGACTGTCACACGACCGACTTGCGACACACACACGACAGTACAATTAAAATTGTTTTGTTCTGTCTTGTGCCCATCGTGGAACCATCGTGGACATGTCGTTTCTGATGTGACCACACGAAATATTTTTTTTGACATTTTGCACGACAGCGCCACGACAACTATTTTATAGACTTCACTAATCATAATTAGAAGCATTAAAAAAAGAAACACAGATATGATAACAAAAAAAATCAATTCCCTAAAAATGAATTACTCCACAACCTAACCAGAATCGAGGCGAATTTCAATCTTTTTAGGCCGTATGTAGATTTGTTTGTGTTGTTGGATTATTGTCTAATCAGAGACATATTATATGTCTCAGGTTATTGACCACGGGTGTCATTCGTTTTAACGAGAGAAATAATCGTGAAAGAATATCTAACGGGGTCAAGTATTGCGAGACGATCGTGAAAGATCTGGTACCGGATCGTGAAAGACATTTAATCGAGAAGACATATGAAAGACCAGTAAATAATCTAATATATAATTAATTACACAGACAAATTTACAAAATAAAACTGTCTGTCAAAATGGTTTAATATTATGATCAGTATGTGAGAAAATCCAGTTTTAAAAGTACATAGTTTTTACAAAACAACAAAAGGCAGATTGCTTCTCGACATTTCAATGACATCAAAAATGTAAACAAACATGATTTTTTTACAAATTCGAATAAAATAAACTACTTTTATCCGAATTAGGGCATTCAATTTGAATGAATCAAATGGTTCTCATAGTTAGTTTGTATAAACATAATCTGAAACTTGGTAAAAAAAGAAATATTCACACAAAATAGATTTTTCGGATCGTGAAAGATCACGTACCGCTTTTTGAAGATCGTGAAAGATCTGATGCTACGAAGACGTTTAAATTATTCTTCAATTATATGATAATTAATATTTGTTTTTGGTATTGAGAAAATCTAGATTGGCCAAGATCCTCAATAAATATAGACATTTTAAAGTATCAATATTTTCAGAAAATCTTATGATGATTAGGTGCCACGCAATATCACTGTAGGACATAGTGCAGTCCCCAAAAAGTAAATTTTATATTATCTGGGAACAGTATATATCTAAATATATATGTTTCTGATATTGTCAACCAATGTATGTATATTGTTATTATTCTGCAAGTTACACCCGGCACTTGAAACTTTTGTTTAAACATGGACCTCGAAGAGGAGCCAAAAAAAAAAACCCAAACTGGTATGCATAAAGACAATCCATATTATCGCTTGCTCAAGATATAAGCTGGGAAACATGAGGTTTCATTTGTACAAGTACAAATAATACAAACAAATTATTATTTGTGCATTTGAACATGTTATTTGTATAATAGTTGGCTGATTGTAGGATGAAGGTTTTTAATGTAATGCGAAGTACTCACTTATCACGAGTTATAGGATTTATATAATACATTTTGTATATTGGATCCTATAATCACATGGATTCATCTGACCTCGACTTTGCCTCATTTCATGGATGAAGATTTAGTTTTGTGGTCAAGTCCGTATCGCGGATTCCTTAAGCTTTAGGATAACTGTCTGTTGTTATGATTGTAAGGTGTACATTTTCGACTTCTGCAAGGTTTCAAATAACATTGACCTCATTATCATTCATGTTTTTTTTATGTCGTTTGGACTTTTGTTTACATACCTGTATGCTATAGCGCCACGGTATTTGGTGTATGGTGTAACATGTCTGTCTGCATGTTTCATATATGACGTCAATTGTATTTGATATATTGAATGATTGTAAGATGTCTATGTCTGGCTGTCGGTCAGAGTTCATATACTTTCGACCTTATGTTCCGAATTAATTGGCCAAACATAACTTTTACATTTGTCAGTTTCTAAGGTACTGTAAGGATAGGAACACCTATATTTGGTGTACGGGATGTTTGTAGAGATCTGTATATATATGGCTCATCTGACCTTGACCTCTTTTTATGAACCATTGACAATCTTAAGCGTATTTGACACTTCTATTAAAACCTTTAATATTACAGACGTTCAACAAATATACTATCATAAGTAAAGCAGACGAGACATTTCTGCATTTGTGCTCTGGTATTCTTTAGTCTGTAGTATATAGTTATCTGCTACGTTGTATATAAAGATACATAGAACTTAAGAAAGTACTGTTGTACAAAATGTTGGTTATCGTTCAATCTCAAATTGTTCATAAACGATGCTGTTTTTGTTATAAGTTTTTGGTTGTTGGTTAACATTTTGGTTTAAACGTTGCATACCCATATTATTGGCTAAATAGTGGCGGTCTGCCTGAATTGTACAAGACCAATTCTCAGAGCTGAATTTTTCACACTGATTTAGACACGCGTTTAGTTGGGTTTTTTTTAACTTTCGGGGTAAAGTGTTGAATTTAAAAAAAAATAAAAGCTTTAATATTCATTCGTATCAAAATAGTTACAGGATTCAAACAGTTGCAGGTATATCAAATGGTAAAAGAAATATTGATATCGGATTACTAGTATTAAGTCTTGTCACGCATTATCTTTCACGATCAAAATAACGCGTTGCCTGATCTTTCACGATCAAGTTTGATGAAAATTCAAAAAAAATCAAGGTTTTCATAAACAAATTAACGCTTTTAAGTGAAGAGCATACTTTTATTTTACTGTACTATCAAATACACCAAAGTTTAATTTCAAATATATCATGATATATTGAAATATTACCATTATAGGTACATATATGATGGTTTTTTTTAATTAATTCCAAAGACATGCAGTGCGCCTTTTGTGTTTTTCCATAAAGTACTGCATATTTTCTTTATCTTATTGCACAGTAATGTTGAGGAAGTTGAACCATTTTGACAGACGTATTTTTTTGTTCGGATTTGTTCCGCGTTTTGAAAATTAAGCGATTTTATCCCAGATTCTGAACTAGAATTTACATTAATTGTCTTTCATGATCCGGTACCAGACCTTTCACGATCGTCTCGCAATACTTGACCCCCGTTGGATATTCTTTCACGATCATTTCTCTTGTTAAACCGAATGACACCCGTGTTGACGTTTATCAAACATATTCAAAATTTGTTTTAATAAGAAAAGTCGAACAGACTATAGTGAATTGCATGATCGACGAACGTTAATGGTCTCAAGTAGAAATCGGGGATTCATAAAAAAAAAAAAGGAAGGGACTATGGGGCTCAAGATAGGATCCTGCATGTCCTCAAGCACCTATACCTTTCGTCGTATATCTTTTCAACTTTGTCAGTTCTTACACATTAAATAAACAAGAAGCTCTCAAGAGCCTGAATCGCTCATGTTATTTTTTGGCTTAAATCTTTCATTAATGAATATTTTTGCTTTTCAATATATATTAATGAGTGGCTTAAAAATGCCATTTAAATGTTCATTGCATCTGTCATATTTTCTTCAAAAGCAAATAAATGCATTTTACCCATATGTTCCATTTTAGCCATAGTGTCTATGTTTCTTGCGTACAAGGAAATAAAATACAAAATTTATACTAGATTCATTTGAGAAGAATTTTAAAGTTAAAAAACAAATACAACTTGGGAAAAACTGTCCTTAAAGTACAATAACTCCTTAAGTGGTCAAACTTTTTTGTAGGTCTTATTTTGCTGAACATTTTTGCTGTTTACTGTTTATCTTTATCTTCAATAATATTCAAGATAATAACCAAAAACTGCAAAATTTCCTTAAAATAACCAATTAAGTGGCAACAACCCAACAATGAGCGTTCGATTTGTCTGAACATTTCAGGGCTGAGAAATCTTGACCTATAAAACATATTTACCCCATGTCAGATTTGTTCTAAATGCTTTACTTTCTGAGATATAAGCCAAAAACTGCATTTGATCCCTATGTTTTATTTTTAGCCCTGGTGGTCATGTTTGTTGATGGATCTAAAAATTCAGACACAATTCATAAACTAAATTAATAAAGAAACATTCTTTCCACGTCCACTTGTATTTTTGTCCATCTGATCAGTTAAGCCTTTTTCAACTGATTTTTATAGTTCGTTCTTATGTTGTACTGTTATATCACTGTCCCAGGTTATGGGAGGGTAGGGATCCCGCTAACATGTTTAACCCCGCCACATTATTTATGTATGTGCCTGTCCCAAGTCAGGAGCCTGTAATTCAGTGGTTGTCGTTTGTTTATGTGTTACATATTTAAGGCCGTTAGTTTTCTCGTTTGAATTGTTTTACATTGTCATATCGGGGCCTTTTATAGCTGACTATGCGGTATGGGCTTTGCTCATTGTTGAAGGCCGTACGGTGACCTATAGTTGTTAATTTCTGTGTTATTTTGGTCTCTTGTGGACAGTTGTCTCATTGGCAATCATACCACATCTTCTTTTTTATATTTTAAAGTTAAGAAGTATTAGGCACAATAGTTTTAGAGCAGAAGATTTTTAAATGTTAGCAAACCTGATGAACAAATTGTGTAAACTTGTCTTTAAAGGACAATAAGTCCTTAAGGGGTCATTTGAAAATATTGGTCATTTAACTTTTTTGTAGATTTTACTTTGCTGAACATTATTGCTGTTTACAGTTAATATATATCTATAATAATAGTCAAGAAAACAACAAAGAACAGCAAAATAAATTTCATTAATGGGTTGTTCGATTCGTCTGAAAATTTATGGGCTGATAGATCTTGACCAATTTAACAATTTGACCCTGTCAGATTTGCTCTAAAAGCTTTAGTTTTTGAGATATAAGCCAAAAACTGCATTTCACCTTATGTTCTATTTTTAGCCATGGCGGCCATGTTTGTCGATGGATCAAAACTTCGGATAAACTTTATAAACAAGATACCCTAAGGAACATTTTAGTTAAAGTTTGAAAGTATTTGGCCCAGTAGTTTCAGAGGAGTAGATTTTTAAAATAGTTTACGACGACAGACGACAGAAGACGGACGACGACGGATGCAAAGTGATGGCATAAGCTCACATTGGGCCCGAAGGGCCCCGGTGAGTTAAAAAATGCGCTTGGAGGCAAATACCTTTATAACGTGTTGTTATAATTTTACATCGGATAACCGTGATGGCATTCCAGTGTATTGCTGTAGCCTAGATTTCCATTACGTAACTTTCGTGTTGGGATTGTAACCGATCTATAAACATGATAAATACGCGGACATTATCAAGTGCCAAATAACATTTCCTATCGCTTGTTATAATTTCATGTTTTCCGATGTTCAGTACTTCAGTTCTTTGATTATATAACAGACAAGAACAACATACAATTCTTCAGTATATTTTTTTTTAAATTCAATTGCGTTACATTGCTTTCAATTTTAAGCAAATTATTCAAAAAAATGCTTCCAGATATATATCAACGAAGAACGTTTATAGTATTCAGTTAGTATTTGGAAAAAAAAATCCAACATATTACGAGTACTTATAGTCTTAATATTTTTGCGTGAACCACCTGAGGGGTTCACGCTTACTTATTGGCAAGTTTTTTTTTAGGGGTTCTCTCCTATATATTGGCGAGTTTTTGATGTGTCTATGGGCCACTCGATATCTCTCGGCAGGAAGTCGGGACAAGATGGCTATACTTTTTTGAAGTCATTGCAATAGAAACTATACGCATGGTTTCCGGCGAAAAATATCATGAACCAGGAGAAAAGTAAAAAAAAAACTTTCAAAATATAATAAATATGTTTCCTCTAAGCTTTTTCAATTTCACAGTATAAATGCGCAAACTCGAAATATACTTACCTTGTATAAAAAAATTGAAAACAACACGCTTAATTATTTCTTGCGTCCGAAGCGCTTTTCTGGATTTACCTTCATCGGGAACGCTCAAAGCCAAACATTTGAAATCCGACGATGTATAAGTACCGAAACCGTTGTCTTGAAGAGCTATATGTCAAAAAATACCAAAAATAAATAGCCAAATTCATCTAAAGCCAACTTTGCCTGAGGGAGTTGAAACCTTAGTTTCTTAATAATTTCTAAATTTATAAACGGACAATTTAGTAAAGTTTGTTAAATCATGTCAGTACCGAAGTACTGACTACTGAGCTGATGATACCCCCGGGGACAGATAGTCCACCAGCAGAGGTATCGACCTTGTTATGTATAACCTTGTTATGCTTGGACATTTTTCAGACCGTTTACAAAAATAACTTTTTTCGGATAACGGTTTCAGTGATATTGATTTTGCTTTAATAAGCGAATATCTATAACAATAGCAATATTCTTGTGAAGTTTTACGATGATCGGAGAAAAAATGCCATAGGAAAAACGGAACTCTGATCTTTGCACACAAAATGAAACGTTGGACATAACGTTTTTGCGTAAAAATGGGCCGGATAATTAATCACAATTAAGTATAGCTTGCATCAATTATTTCTTAAATTTATGTTCTAATCAGTGTATAATACCGAAAATTCTTAAATTTTACAGCTGCTAAATCAGTTAATTCAAAAAATGTGAACAATCTCAAATTTGCAGTTTTTATCCATGTTTTCATTCAGTAAAAAGTAAAATCACAAAAATACTGAACTTAGAAGAACTTAGTGTTCTATTTCTATTGATCATTTGTTTAATGTAATTTATATCATATCCGTAGATTTGCGTTCTTTGTTATGATACTTTCAGTGTGTCAAAATTATTTTAGCGGTTTGTTTTTACACCAAAACATTAACACAAATCGCAAGTTTCCGTAGAAATACATGTATGACCGGACTATTTGGACTGTGCAGACGTGTGAAATTAGTTTTTAAACAACATTTTATTAATTCAATTGTTGTTAATGTATATTTAGGTTTGGATTTATTTTATCATTCTAGACGTTGTCGTAAATTTAGGCAAAAGCGTTTTACACGGATTATGTGTCATAATCTTGGACGAAGGTCTTTTAAAATGCATTTACTCTATTTATTTTATTATTTATTTAATGAATGGCAATTATCTATTTTGAATTTATTGAACCATAAAACTAATTTTTGACTCTTCACGTTGAATAATCCGCGAAGCGGATTATGTAAAATGTGAAGAATCAAAAATTAGTTTTATGGTTCAATAAAATCAAAATAAATTATTGCCATTCATTATAAATAAATTTCTACCAAAACTAAGGCTCAAAGAACTTTTTATATTATTTACATTAACAATAACAACGTACACACATGTTGGCGTATTAATACACAACGTCAAAGTGGGCGTGTCGCCATCAAAATTGACAACATTGAAAATAAAACTAATAATTTTAAACAATCAGAAGACAGTAAAAACACAAAATTTATTTATTCTCTGTGACAGTTTGGACTATAATTTACAAATACGTGTCGGACACTTATTACTCTTTTAATCTACGGTAAATCGTTATTTCTAATTTTGCATCTATTAATCTTCTTAATCCTTTAATTGCTTGTGCTTATGTTCCAGACCATATGAGTATTTGGACCGTACGCGTACGGTCCGGACCGTATACGTATACTCGTACGGTCCGACCATACGCGTACGGTCGGACCGTATGAGTATACGCGTATGGTCCAGTACGAGCTAACCAGCTAACTATATATGTTATTAGATGGGTTAAATTTAAACAAATTAACATTAATCACAATCTTTATTTTTAGGTTTACTAATTAATATTATTACAATTACACGGATCAAATGAACAATTGAAATTAAATATTTGTTTAATTGTATATATCTTGATCCTTATTTTGGTACTCTCAACCAATGTTACACTTGCTACCACAAGTAACGTACTAATATTTTTTACATTTACATGTTTGCAGTTCGTGTATGTTCCTTAGCATTTGCATTTTTCGTAAAGTTGCCAAATATTCTTAAACAATTGTCCTCCCACATTATATTTACTTCCAATATTTTCAAATTTAGTGTTCATAATTCAATTATTTTACTGAGTGTTCGACATGCTAAATACAAGAGATTAACAGATTCAATTAGCGTGAATTTTTTAAATCAATAAAATATAAAAGTGTTTGTTTTTTTTCAATTACAGTTGAACTTTTTTATATCAATTTGAGAATTAAGTTATATTGATCTGTTATATGCATCTAATTAACTTTGCCAACTTCTTAATATAAGTCAGACCGTACGCGTACGGTCCGACCGTATGAGTATTTTGAAAAAGTACGCATACGGTCCAGACCGTACGCGTACGGTCCAAATACTCATACGGTCTGGAACACTTATATTATATTGTTATTTTTGTATGTTATATTACATTTAGTTTGGAGTTTGTTTTTCTGTCTTGCTAAAATTGCTAAAATAAAAGATTAGGAGCGAAATATTCCTTCTTGATTTACATTTAGCCGGAACGCCATTTTACCCAGCTATAGAAACATAAAAACTGAATCCTTTATGTTTACGAGGGTGAACAATAATTGGAAAATTCGTATATGTTTTATTTTATTTTTTTAATGGGAAAGTGCTGCATATAGCATAGAATTTAATATTATCTATTCATTTTTATTTTTGTCATTCTTTGACTAACATCTCAAATATCGTTTGACATGTCTGGTTGGGACATTAATTTAATTTTTTTTAATATAAATAGATTATCAGTTGGTGTCTCAACTATTTTGGATTTTTTCTATTTCTTTACAAAAACGTTTTGTATGAATAAACGGTCATACTTCATTATTATTTTACTAACATCATATCAAAATAATACGCGCATGGACTATTATTTAATTTTTCACCCTGATTGTATGGATTGGATATAGACGTTTTATAAACCGTTATTGTATTAGAGGGAAAACTATTGGCGAATAAGCGTAATATATTGTCTTAACATGATGGGACAACGTTAACTTCACTGAGGGTTATAATCATCTGTTCAGTTTCTCAATAATAAAGCAATCAAATGTAAATAAAATACAATTTAATGTCCAATATTATAAATATCAAGACACGGATGTAATAAAGATATCATTGAAGTAATTAATAAATGTCTTCATTAGATTACAATTGTAACAGGTGCTCATCTCTGAATAAAATCTGATAACAATTGTTTACTTAAAGATTCAGATTCAGATTCAATAGTTTATTAAAGTCTCACCACTTGAATAACATTATACATTCCAATATACATATAAAACATTGCGTATAACATGAAATATTGGATAACATATATAAAACATATTGTATATTAAAACTAACAGTAAAATATAATTAGCTTCAAATACATGTCCTAAAACATATACAAGTGCCATTCTATTAAGAATTATGAGAGACTAATAATAAAGGATTAATTATATACACTATTTCACACAATTTTAAAACTATATATATCTAAGATTTAAAATACATCATTAGCTATATACAAATAAAAAATTTGTTCTTCTACATAAAATATTAAAGCAGGTTTTAGCAACTACCTGACATAGTTCTTCATTACTGAATAAAAATATAAATTTTTCGTCAAAAGACCAGTTATAAAATTGATCGTTATGTTTCACTGCTTCATTATACAATATATTTCGAAGGTCTGCATATAAAGGACATAACGTAATTACATGTTTCTCATCTTCAATTTCGTTATTACACATAAAACAACATCTTTCATTTATTGGCTTTTTCTCATATCGTCCTGTTTCTATTTTAAGTGGCGCAACGCCACATCTAAATTTTGCATAAGCACTTCTAAATTTAATAGACATTTTTTGTTTTAAATATATATAACTCTGTACAATATTGTGACTTATATAGCTTATAAGTACGAAGCTTGTTACCATTACTCTGTGACAAAATTTTCGTTTGCCATTCTACAATATATTTATTAAATAAAACATTTTCAATTTGAAGAACAATATTCTTATGCAGCACATTATCAATTGTAGTATACAAATCAAAGTTACAATCTTTAAATTTTTTCATGACTCTATTACACCAGTTTTTCTTATTATTTACAGCATTTTTATGTGACCATTTGAAAACTTTATAATTCATTCTGTCATTAGTCATAGAACTACATCTTGCCCAATGCCTGAAGACACATGTCCATTGTTTTACACTAGGAGGTCTCCAGCCCATGTCCCCGTTAATTGCATCATTTGGCGTATACTTGCCAACACCCATAAAAAACCTGATAGCTCTGTTCTGGACAGCGTTGACACAAGAAAAAGAACGAGTGCCCCAAATGGATGCACCGTAGCTTATTACTGGCCAGACCAGAGTATCAAATAATGTTGTAAAGGTACTGTGCTTTACATTTAACAATCAATAAACTTAGAGCTCGACTTGCAGACCTTGCTACAGCTTTAGCCATCTCGTTATAATCGAGATATTCTGTCAACAGTAGACCCAAATATTGGTAACAAGATACTATTTGTACTGTATTATTATTTAACAAAAAACATTTAGATGTTTGTTGAACCGAAGGGTTCCTAAAATGAACAACTTTAGTTTTATCTAAGTTCACATTCATACAATTGGTAACACACCAATAACTTAATACATCTAATAGAGTTTGTAAATTATTTTCATTTTCAGCAATAAATACAATGTCATCAGCATATAAAAGTATACCAACTTTTTCAACATCAATGTCTACACCAATGTCTAGTGCTTTTATTACATCAATTAAACTATTAATAAAAATGTTGAACATAATAGGCGATAATACACATCCTTGTTTTAACCCTGAATTAACGCTAAACCAGTCTGTCATATTGCCATTAAGTTTAATACAACATTCTACATGTGAATATATAGCTTTCAATGTACATAAAAAATGTGTACTAATTCCTAAATCATCTAATTTTGTAAACAATAATTTTCTACTAACAGTATCATATGCTTTTTTAAAATCTATGAAAGCTGTAAATGTTGATAATTTTTCAATTTTCTAGTTTCAATAATTGAAGTTAATGTATTAAGATGGTCAATGGTACTTCTACCTTTACGGAAGCCATTTTGCTCGTCATGAATAATATCTCTATCATCTAACCAATACACTAATCTATCATTCAGTATACTGCAATATAATTTATATGCACAAGGAGCTAAAGTTATGCCCCTATATGACAAAGGATCTCGTGGATCTGAAGTTGAAGACTTAGGAATTGGGGTTATAATACTTTTACCCCATACAGAAGGAATTTTTCCATACTTGAAACATATATTAAATAATTTATGCAAAATTAACATCAACGCATTATTTTTAAATAATTCTACTGACAATTGATCAATACCTGGCGACTTGCCATTTTTACTTTTAGCAATTGCATTTACTACTTCTTCAAACAATATTTCCCTATCTAAAAAATCATCAGAAATATTAATATTGTCATTAGTTTCAATAGTCTGATTAATACTATTTAATAATTTATCAAAACAGTTTTTCCATTTATTTAACACAGTGTTTGTATCTGTACTAGTGGTCCCATCGTCTAGTGTCACTTCCATCGGTATAGATTTCTGTCGTTCGTTTCCAACTCCAACTTTACCCATCTTCTTCCAGAACTCTCGCGGATCCCGTTTTTGGTCATCTAGAAGCTGATCCTGACTGTTGTACCAAAACTGACGTTTAGCTTTCTGACTGCTTTTGTCAAACAATTTCCGTTTTTCCACAAATATATGGCGCAAATCCTTCTTGCATCCGTTATGACACTTGTGCCACGCGCGCTCGGCTTTACATACATCGTTCCAAAGTAGTGTTAAGTTTTCGTTCCACCAAGATTTTTTCATACGCCTCCTTTTGTTACTTTTGCCATCATATATATTAGTTTTACGTTTATTTAGCTTTAAATCCATTTCAGTTTGTACAATTTTAACAAAAACTTCATATTTGTTGTCTAAATTTTACTGGTTTAGTTCGGATTCCTCTAATTCAGTAATAAATTTGTTAAGTTTGGAAATTGTTTCACTGTCGGACATCCAATCGTTCGGAATACTCCGTGTGTCGTATTTAACTGATTTTACATTACCGTTATCTGTCATTAATTGTTCGGACACGGCTTGTTGAACAACATTACCAGGTGTGACAAATGACCAGCATAACAAAGAATGGTCCGGTATATGTTTCGGGTCATAAGAGCCTACGGCTGCATTTTCTTCAATTAATGTTCTTGCTCGAATGACTTCAAAGTTTTGAAAAAATGCCAGTTTCTCATAAGGTACTACGCAATAGTCAACGAGATGTATATTGTTCAAACCTGCAATTAACCAATGGATTTGCTAAAAAGATTGAATAGTTACTTGCTACATTAAATTTTTCACATGTTTGGAAAAATCATGATACTATTTCAAAAAGGCGTTTATTATATGCAATTCATGCTAAACTTAATGATAGATATCTTAATTATTGGAAAGAAAATATATTTTGTGATAATAAACAAGTATGGACACAGACGCAAATTGTCAGTGGGGTTAAAGGTCGTTACAAATGTATTGAAAGCTAGACTGGAAAGGTGTATTAACAAATTGAGTTGATGTGTACATGTCTTCATTCAAATGCATTGACTGATAAAAAAAAGGGGGGGCTTCAACTTCCACCCCTCTCTGTGAATTAGTTGTTTGAGTGTTTGAATATGGAGTTTGTTAATAAATAGCTGCACTGTAAGCGCATGATATGTCTTGATTCCTTTTAAGCTTGCTTAAAGGTTGAACTATTTTGTTTTGTACAATTATTAGTCTATTTGTTTTCTCATTTCAGTTGTTTTATATTTGTCATTTTAAGGTCTTTTATAGCTGACTGTGCTGTATGAGCTTTTGTCATTGTTGAAGGCTATTTGGGGACCTGTAGTTGTTAATCTTGTTTTAAATTTTGGAATGTAGCTGAAGTCAACAGACATAGACAATTCACCCAAGTTTTATAAAATGATGTGGAAGTGTTTATGTGAATAATTGAGATGGGAAATGAGGAAAGTGTCAAAGTGACAACAACCCAACCATAGAGTAGACAACAGCTGAAGGCCTCCAATGGGTAGCCAGAAACTCCTGCACTTAAAGGTGTCCAAAAACTATAAAATCCCTTCTTTTTTTTAGCATATATAAAAATTCATAACACAGAAATGTATAATCTGAAATTTATTACAATCAAAAGGGACCTTAGGTCAATGGTGTAAACAATTCACCAAAGTTTAATTAAAGGTGATGGATGCATTTTTGTGTTATTGTTCAAAATTGGAAAATTCTCTCTTTTTTAAGGATAAAATCTCTCTTCATAACATGATAATGAAAATTCTAAAATTTATAAAATCGATGTGGAGCTTATGTCAATAGATATAAACATTTCAACAAATTTTCTTGAAAGTAGGGGAAGTGTTTTCTAGTTATTGTCTGAAGTGTGGATGATGGACTAATAGACAACAGTATACTATATTATGTTGTGTGTGAGACATTGGTATAATAAAATGGTTTCGAATGAATAATGATTAGAAACTGTTTAATGCAGTTATTGAGGGAACGACAGTGAAGAAATTCCTGAGATCAATGCGTTTGAATCCTAAGAATTCAATTTTTGTTGAAATGAAACAAAGTTCAATTTTTGACCCTTTGGATCTTAATGTAAACCAATTTGAAAAAGGGACAATCCTGTGCAATTGAATATTTCTTGCTATTGTGCAATACTGTGCAATTAAAAATTTCTTGCTATTGCACAATACTGTGCAATTGGAGATTTCTTGCTATTGTGCAATACTGTGCAATTGAAAATTTCTTGGTATTGAACAATACTGTGCAATTGAAGATTTCTTGCTATTGCAGAATACTGCACAATTGAAAATTTCTTGCTATTGCACAATACTCAGTTAGTATAATAATTTTTGACCCCGATTTGGACCAACATGAAAACTGGGCCCATAATCAAAAATCTAAGTACATGTTAAGACTCACCATATCAAAGAACCCCAAGAATTCAATTTTTATTAAAATCAAGCTTATTTTAATTTTGGACCCTTTGGACTTTAATGTAAACCAATTAGAAAACAGGACCTAAAATTAAGAATTTGGACATGGTTAGATTTGGCATATCAAAGAAGCACAATAACGTATTTCATTTTTTTGATGAAATCAAACAAAGTTTAATTTTGGCCCCTTATTCCTTGGGACCAAAATTAATCCAAACCTACCTTTTGTGGTCATAAACCTTTATAGATTTCAATTAACTTATACTAAAGTTATTGTTCAAAAACCAAGAAAAATGCTTATTTGGGGCCTGTTTTTTGGCCCCTAAATCCTACACTGTTGGAACTAAAATTACCAAAATCTATCCCAACCCTCCTTATGTGGCCATAGACCTTATGTTAAAATATCATAGATTTCTGTTAACCAACTTAAGTTATAGAGCAAAAACCAAGAACAATGCTAATTTGGCCCCTTATTCCTAAACTGTTGAGACCAAAATACCCCAAATCAATCCCACCCTTCCTTTCATGGTCATAAATCTTGTGTCTAAATTTCATATATTTCCATTTTACTTTTACTGAAGTTAGAGTGCGAAAACCGAATGTCTTTGGATGAAGACGATGATGCCAACGTGATACCAATGTACAACCAAAAAGTTTTCAATTTTTGCGGTTGTATAAAAATGATGTCAAATCAAATTTTTAATGGAGTTTGCAACAGTAGTTATTCAACTACTCATTTAAATACATCATAAAGTATTAAAGTGTAAATGTCATACAGTCATGGTGATGATGCCTCCGCTAGCATATAACGTTATAAAGGTACATAAATCAAGAACTGTAAAAGTGAAGCTGCTAAAAATTGAACTTAAACCAAGTTTAGAGGTACCGGTAATAAGCATTTGTATACACATTTCACTAAATTTAGTTGAGACAAACTTGAGAAATTTTTCCATTTGTGAAAGGGGATAACCCTAGAATGATAATCAAAGTGCTTGTAATCACTGAATGGCTATTAAAGACTGCTTAAATTTATCAGTTGGTAGTAAAGTGAATTTTGCATTGTATATTGTATACATAGCATTATTTTAAGTCGATTCAACTACTTTTCTGGACAGAGACAGATAACTCCAATTTTCAAAGAAGATTTCATAAAGCAATGGTTTTAGGTAATATTAATTCAACAACCATTCTGGACAAAGAAAGATAACTCCAATTTATTGCCTTGAATCTACAAAAATGTTTGTTTTTGGCCCTCAATTCCTCGACTGTTTGCCCCATAACCCACAAAATAGACCCCAAACTTCTACTTATGGTATTAAATATTATGGTACAGTTTCAAAACAATTGAAATACTTATACATAACTTTTTGTACTGACACAAGATTAATGCTTGTTTTGGGCACCTTTGGAACCCTTATTCATAAACCTTAGGGACTATATTATTATATATATAACCGCCCCAAAACAATCCCAAGCTTCCTTTTATGATTATAAATATTATGTTATAATTTAATGGCTTCCTTTTTACTTATACTGAAGTTATTATCTGGAAACCATCCGTCTTGGGAAGACGACGACAGGATACCTACATGTATTTCAACTGCAAAAATTTCTGTGGTTGTATAAAAATTTCAAATATGTACAATGAAATATAGTTTCAAAATTGATAAGCCTAGATAGGCCTTATAATTTTTTCCCCACATAGTTGAAGGACCATTTACACTCAGGACTGAGTCATAAGTAGGCAGTAAAGTCTACAGATGTATTAAAACAACCTAGCATCATATTGCTAGTAGTGGGAGTAGCATTCTTGGGTAAATTTGTTCTTTTTTTATATAATATGTTTGGTTCAAATCAAAATAGAATGCTTTTATCTCCCTAATACTTACATTGTAAATAGAGGTGGTACTACTTTGACAAATTCTTGTACATGAGAGTCTTCTGTCAAATCTTTATTTCACAAAGAATGAATTGCATAACAATGAACTGAGCTCAAAGCAAAGTACTTTAATAATACACTTAGACAAAGAGCTAAATCCAGTGATATACTTTGTACTACTGGTCCTTCATTAACATCCATTGACCAAAACCACATCTCAACGACATTCCATACTACATGGTTGGATTCGGAAGTCCTGAAAAAGACATGATTTTTTTTAACATATTTTAAGTATATATATACACAGGTTAAAACTTTCTTGTTGTATAATCATTCCGTATCTAGCAACTATCAATTTGCTTAATGCACATATTGATATATGTTGAGTGTACCTCTGTTGGAAATAAGAACACACAAACCTCCACCTAGTTTTAGTCAATGGACAAAACATTCAAAACTATAAAATATTATAGATCTAAGACTTGTCAGTGTCTATTTACCATTGCCACTGAATCAGTGATATATGTATTGTACACATAACTATATACATGCAAGACTAAAATTATAAAGTACATACATGTTTGTATATAAGACTAAAACTGACATTCAGTCTTTACAACATCTTCATTCCCAAAGTCATTTTCAAATCTGACTTCATGGTAAAATAAGATTCCATATCTACAACCAATTAAAAGGAAAAATCCCTCTTATAGACTAGCATTTAAATCCGATTTCTAAAATGGAAGCTAGGTCACCTTGGAACTTAGAACTAAAAAAAATCAAGTCATGATTCAGTGATTCCCTATATAAGCAACCAAATTTTGTCTCAAAAAGCAGGCCCCCCCCCCTAAATCTGCCTCTGATATCAACCTCTAGATGTCTTTCAATTACATTCAGTTTAGTGTGGGTTGATCTTTGATTGTTGTACATGTTACAACCAGATTCCCGGCAGGGGCAACTTTGTAAGACCGCAGAGGTTCAAGCTTAGATTTTGAAATAAGGGGGAAAATGTAACCTTTTCAATTTATAAAACAGGTTCAACATCATTTCTGTACATATATAAACATATTCTAAATTGTGGACACACCTTCATTAAATATTCTACTTCAATTAGTGGAGGAGATCAAATTAAAAGTTGCAATGGTTAAATACTCCAATCACAGTCTTTCCTGCTAAAATCTCATGTGTAGAATGTGATATACGGTTTTTGGGTCTATATATTGTCCTTGATATTGAGGTTATCTTGACACAGCAAAATATAAAGAAAATGTAAACTATGATCTGGAAATTGACTTCGTTTTCCCAAAATAAGCACACTTAAACTGAACTTTAAATGCAAAAGACCTCTAAATGGCTAACAGATATTGCTATATAAAAGAATAGTCCATGATTATACATGTATAATGATATTAAAGAATTCATGAAATTTACACTGATTCTGTCAGATGAATGGACTAGAATGAGATAAGTTATATACATGATAGACATAAAGGTTTTTTCCAACAGTTGTGGTGTAAATTAATTCAGTTGTATTTTATGGTTGATATATTTATGTATATACATGTATGTAAATCATTGGCTCTTCAACCAATGATATTTTACAATATCAATTATTTGTTTATTTTTCTAATGTTGGTATTTTTCAGCATACTAAAAATGTTTTAGCACAACACGAGCACAAGCTTTATAGGGTGTCCTCACACAGGGTTTCCGCTGGCCGTCGCCATTTTTCCCAATTTGCAAAAAAATAATACTTGTGGCGATGAAAATTCGTCATTTGCTTAAGAATTTGGCGAAAGAAATATATAGAAAGATTTATTTTCCTCCTTCTTGTTTATTTACTTTTTTCGAGTTTCTCAGACTTTAACTTATCAGACAATACTCGGAATTCACCTTGACCTCATTAAGATTTTGACAGAAAATCAATTATCAGCTGATTGCAATTTACAGCTATCGACAACAAAGGACTAATTAATAAAGGTGTTGATTGAATTGTTTGTCAAAATGATATGGTTGAATGACTTCCACTAAATGTCACATACAGGAGTTATTTACCACTTTTCGACTCATGTGTTTGAAGAACTCTTTTGACGTCTCCTCTCCATGTAAAGATAGTTTAGAAAAGAAAGTTGTTGTTGTGACAATAAATGTTAAAGGGCAAGAAAAATCTCCGATTTAAAACTTGAATTATCCTTTGACTTTGATGTAAGTAATTGATCAGGGAGACTACTTTAAAGTCGTTTGAGTGACACACGTGTTTCAAGCATAGTTTACCGTCTAAACTTTTTCATTTAAGATGGTCAAGAAAAGATGGTCAAGATGGTGGTTATGAAGAAGGGGGGGGGGATGCATTCTGGCATCACAATTTCAAATGACAGAGGATAACATATGATCTGTCCATATACATGTATGGGGGTATCTTATTGAAGTATTCTTGCCAAATGAAGATTAAACAGTAATTCTTAGACATGACAATAAAAGAGGGGGGATAGGACCTTTATCGGGACTCCGGGATCGGGTGTTTTTAAGCTCGGGATTATCCCCCCTCATAAAATGTACACTTTTTTCAAGACGATTAAAAAATCAGCTGAATTTGACAAATCACACTATTTGTTTTCCAAAAATAATTGTAATTGGATGGGGGTTCTGTGTATTCACATTATTTTAACATCTCTCTTTGGGCCGAGAAAAAAAATATCTGTGTTTCAGGTAACCTGACCGACCCTGTTTTTTAGCCCCGACCCTAACTTTTTTATTGGATCTTTCAAAAAAAAAAAACAATAATAATTATCAACCGACCCTGTTTTTGACACAGGCTTCTGATAAATGACATAATATTTTTTCTCTCTTGCTTCCTCTTGCATAGAAAGCCAGTAAAACATTTTATTAATGTCAAAAGGTATTCCAAATAGATTAAAATCCAAGAAATTTGCACAGCAGGTGCTTCAAAAACATTGCAAATGGCCCAAGACCACAATTAATGACCCCGCTTTTCGTTGTTCACGAATGTAGTTCCTTTTAATTAGAGTGTATTTTTCCTTAATTTTTTTTCTTTCCCTTCCCCACTCATTTCTTAGATTTTATTTATAGGTCATATTTACAGTTTTCGGAACATCTCTTGACTTGTCCATAGGGGTATGGATGTATATTGGCTAAATTTGTAAAAGTGATTGCTTCAATCTTTCTGAATTTTGGATATATTTTTGGACTAGTGCTATACATAAGACACACAAAAAATTTGACAAAAGTGCATGGTGCAATTTTTTTAATGATACAAAATGTTCTAAAGAAATGATAGAGAAATTAATTGTGGTCTGTGGCCAAATGGCACACTTCCGGTTTTTGAAACTAATTATGGATCCGGACTTGGAAAAAACATGATAAATACTTAATAACTCAAATATGAAATTTTGAATCATCACCAAAAAGTATACAGATATTTAGATTAATGTAACTAAGAAGTGTTTAAAGTTTTAAGCCATAATCAAGAATTGTTTTTGAGATACGGTGTGACATGTGAAAAAAACACCCCCCTGTTTAAGTTACAATGTGCCGTAACTCAAAAAGTTTTAATCTTATTTTCACCAAAAAGTATACAGATCATGTGACCATCATAAGAAACAACTATATTAAGTTTCATGAAATTTGGATAAGTCGTTCTCAAGTTACGGTGCCACATGTTTACGCTGGACAGACAGACGGACACCTGACATTTGTATACCATAATAGGTCCCGTCTTTGACGGACGTAAAAAGGAGTACTAAGCGTGCATGTTACGCTAGAAACATATTCAAAGAATACAGTTTTATAACTTCTTAATGTCATATCCAATATTTATCAAAACCTAAAGGGGAGTTACATGTATCTTACTTCCTATATTTTTTCGTGGATGTCAATACACCTAATCGCTATTTATTCCATACCGGATGAATTCTAAAATTACACAACTTTTTCATCCAGTTGAAGCTATCTGGGGGCCGTTGAAACAATTCACCATGCACAATACTTTTTAATGAGACCCGTTTTAACTTATTGTAAATACTTAAAACAAAATAATTTTTTACTTCAATTTTCAATTTCGAAAAATAGTGGATTATTAACTATTAAAGTTTCTTGATGATCGCTTTCTAAAGTTTTTCCTCCCTCAGCTCTCTAGTAAAAAACCTTTATTTTCAGTCGCATGACCCAAACAGAAAGTTGTACATACAGTGTATTACTGTTTTTCCCAGATTGGACTAAATAGCGATAATTAAATAAAGTGTAATTTCCGGGATTGTTGAAAACTTGCATATTCATCACTATCTGATTTTGTGGTTTTAACAATCCAGACAGACAAATAGCAATAAGGTGTTTAGAAAAAGATGACCTAAAACCTCCTTCATATAAGACAAAAAAACATGGGAACTCATACTGAATGGTCAAATGTGTTCAATATGAAAATTTGGTAAAATCACAAATCAGCCGTTAATGTAAATGGACTATAAGTATGACTTTTGAGCAAATTTAAAGGGAAATGACGGGGAAGGGGCAAATTAGCTTTCAAGGGGAGCAAATGCTGTTTAAATTGGTAAGCGGGTTTTAAATATAGAGGGAAAGTGGAGTCATCTTTTTAAACTTTAGTTACATGTAAATATAACTTATGTAGACTTACCTTCTAATTCTATAGACTATTAAAAAAAACCACACACACAACTCGGAACTATTTCTAATTCACTTGGACTACTGATATGCAAACCTAAAAACAAAAAGAAAAATATCATAAAATAGTGATTGAAAGATTCATAACACTTTAAAAGGATAATTCAGACACGTGTTACACGGGGAGCATGTTTGTTTACATATAATAATGTCACGTGATCGCGCACTCACCTCGCATGCTGCATCGCCCTTACAATTCACTAATACATGTACATAACCATTTTCATGCAAACATGCAACGTGAATGTGATTGGTTATCAAATAATACAAAAATAATGCATGAACCGTTGAAGAAGAAATTATTTCATCAAATAGAGTGGATTTTCACTTTCGACACGAATAGGTCGAGTTGACATTCCTGTCATCGGAGATAGTATTGAGATAAAAGGGATAAAACGGACCGTCAAAAAGGTCTAGAGAATCACATCAGTAGAACCTTAACATAAATAAGTAATACTTGCCAACATTTCTCTAATTGATAACCTATAGAACTGAAATTTCACAAAAATACCGGTAAATAATTTTGTTGTGATGCTGGTTAAATTGGCGCTAAATAAATATTCTTACTCCTATTGCTTCATGTAAAAAAAATGTATAGAATTGAATTCGACTACAGTTCAGAATAAAAAATAGTGAATATGCAAAAGCCAGGTAATATGTTAATGATAAAGTGTGTATAAATTTTCGTAAACGAAGTTACCCGTATACTTCCCCAAGAATTACATTTGAGCGCAAAGTTCTGTAATTGTGTGATATGGTTTTGGGTTTATGTAACATAATTTAGACTGGGATCCTGGCTAATCTTGACCTTACGACGCGCAGCTAGATTGGGCCGGATCCCAGTCTAATGTAACATCGTAGAACTCAGGGTAACGGAATTTTTTGCGTTGCTATTAGATCATTGAGGCCATCTATTTTTATTGCGGGTTCCACATATTTAAATCGGAATTATAGAAAAAATGGAATGTTGTGAGCAGAATCAAAACAGAAATGATGAACACTGCAACATTTCCAGAAAAATATAAATAGGATGGAGGATCTGTGTATTCACATTATTTGTAAAACTCTCCTTATTCATGTGAAGCGTGTGCTTTACATCGAGGCTTATTCTTTACATCGAGGCTTATTATGCTAATCATTGACGCCACAGTACTTCAACCAATCAGACAATGTTTATTTGGGGCATTCGATCGATTTTAACTCAGATTTTGGAATATTTCAATCGAAATTATAGAAAAATGGAATGTTGCTGGTACATATAAAATAGAAAATGATGAATACTTAAAGCTGAAAACATATTTGGTTTATCAATACCAATATTTTTGTACTCTAAAAACTACTGGTGATAATTTTAAGTAATATTATAAATATTAGTTTTTATAGTAGCAGACAACTACTTGAAGGTTTTTTTCTGTATCTTATTTTGTTTTATTTGTTATACATATTTTTTACAGACTAAGACATGACTATGTTATTTTCAACATTGAAAATGTGTACTTGGAATGTTGGAGGGCTCTTTTCTGGTGACATTGATAAAACTCAGGATAAAACCTTTATAGACTCAATTTCAAAATATGACCTAGCATTCCTTGTAGAAACCCATGTTGGTTATAATAGCAATATTAAAAATGTGGGCCCTTTTAACTACTATCCTGTATGTAGACCTATCACTAAGGCTAACAATAGATATTATGGTGGAATAGCCATTTTGAGAAAACCTCACATAAAAGATCATGTGAAAATTTTGAAAAATTCTAACACTGATTATCAATGGGTTAAATTAGAAAAAAAAATCTTTGGCTTTCACAGAGACCTATATATTTGTGTTATTTATTACCCACCTGTAACATCAACTTACACAAAGAAAGGGGGCATAGAACTTTTTGAATGTCTAGAAAATGATATCACATTATTTTGTAAAGATGCAGATATACTTCTTTGTGGTGATTTTAATGCCAGAGCTGGATCACACCCTGATTTAATTATACAAGATGAAATAGATTTTCTTCCTTTATACAATACATATCCTTTGGATAAAAATATTATGTTGCGTAAAAACAGAGACAAAAAGCTTGATTGTAGAGGGAAAGATTTATGTGAATTTTGTATTTCTCATCAGCTTAGAATTTTAAATGGGCGTACACTTGGTGATTTAAATGGTAATTTTACCTGTTATACTCCTAATGGAGCAAGTGTTGTAGACTATTCTATTGTGTCGGAGAGTGCCCTTGATTATATTTTGTACTTTAGAGTTGCTGAATTTGTACCTACATTATCTGATTGTCATTGTAAAATTGAATGGGAAATGTCAGCCCAATTTAGTGCTAATTTAAGAGATGATTGTATTGATCATGATTTGCATACTATGCCTTCTCGATACATGTGGTCAGAGAACTCAGTTACAGTGTTTCAGGAGGCTCTAACTTCTCCATCTGTACTTGAAAAAATATCAGATTTCATACTTAAAGGGCATTTTACTTCCAAAATAGAGATAAATGAAGCCTCAGTTAAACTAACTAACATTTTCATTGAGGCTGCTGAACAATCTTTGAAAAAAACACCTAAATATAGGAAAAACAAAAAGAAACACAAAAATTTCTTTGACTCTGATTTGCACTCAATGAGAAAGAATCTTATAAATTATGGAAAAATTTACTCTTCTAACCCGAAAGATCCAATGGTTAAAAATCATTATTACAAATTATATAGGGAATATAACAAATGCAGAAAAAACAAAAAGAAAGTTTTTAAGGCAGATATTTTAGAACAGTTAGAAACTCTTCATGAGGACAATCCAAAATTATACTGGGGATTGATTAATAAGTTACAGGACAAAAATCATGATTCTTCAGTTAACAATATATCACCATCTGATTGGCTTCATCACTTTCAAGATTTAAATAAGATTAATGATAATTTTTTAGATAGGGTTAAACATCTTGAGGAGAGTTTAGAATCTGCAGAGATATCCCCGAAATGTTTTAATGAATTAGATTTTGTAATAACTGATAATGAAATTATCACTGCCATCTCAAAATTAAAGTGGAATAAATCCCCTGGTTTGGACAATATTACAAATAATATGATTAAATGCAGCCAAAGTATTTTAGTTGGTTGCTTCAAAAAAATATTCAACTCTTGTTTGAGTAATGGCATTTATCCTGAAAAATGGGCAGAAGGATATATAGCACCCTTACATAAGGCTAATGATATTCTTGATCCTAATAACTATCGTGGTTTGACCATAACTAGTTCAATAGGAAAATTGTTTAATTCTATTTTAAATTCCCGACTAGACAAATTTCTAGTCGAACACAAAATAATTGATGGCTGCCAAATTGGCTTCACAAAAAAAGCTAGGACCTCTGACCACATGTTTGTAATCAAGACAATTATTGATAAATATTGTAATAACCCTGGTGGTAGACTATATGCCTGCTTTGTTGACTTCAAAAAGGCCTTTGATACTGTTATTCACACTGGAATCAAATTGAAACTACTAGATATTGGGGTGGGATCTTCTTTTTACAACATCATCAAAAGCATGTATGAAGTAAGTAAATCATGTGTAAAGGTAAATGAAAACTTAACAAATTCCTTTTCAACGCACCTGGGGGTGAAACAAGGAGACAATCTGAGTCCAAACCTCTTCAAGATCTTTATTAATAATTTGACAAACTATTTAAAACACTCTGAAGACCCAGTTTCAATAAATGATCAAGATTTACACTGCCTTATGTATGCTGACGATATTGTTTTATTGTCAACATCTCCGAATGGTTTGCAAAAAAAATTGGACATTTTGCAAAATTACTGCAATGATTGGTGCTTAAGTGTGAATACAAACAAAACAAAGGTTCTTATATTCAACAAGGCAGGTAGATTGATTAACAAATATGATTTTATGCTAAATGGTGTAAAACTAGAGTGTGTTAAAACATATAAATATTTGGGTATACATTTTTGTGCATCTGGCTCCTTTACAGTAGCCCAGGATGAATTGTATAAAAAGGCTCTAAAAGCCTATTTTAAGTTATCTAAAGATTTTTTATCCTTGCATCCTTCAGTCAAAACAAGCATGCATGTTTTTGATCATACCATCAAACCCATCTTGCTATACAGCTGTGAGATATGGGGTGCCTTTAATCCTATGTCGTCTAAATATAGAAATGGAATTTTTTCATTTGACCATATTTATTCTAAATTACCTGCTGAAAAACTTCATACTAAATTCTGTAAATTTATTCTTGGAGCTCCAAAAAAAAGCACCAATTTTGCAGTATTAACTGAGTTGGGAAGACTACCAATATATTTTAACATGATTAAAGCAATGACTAAATACTATTACAGATTAGAAAAGTCAGACACTAACTTTCCATTGTTATATAATGCATTTATAGAATCAAAGAAATTGTATGAGTCAAAGAAACCATCATGGTATATGTCATCTGAAAAACTTCTTTCACTGATTAATAATTATCAAATATCCTCAGACATGGCTAAACCAATTGACAACAGAAAACTAAGAATTGCCATGTTAAAAGATTGGGAAAAGAATCTCAAAACTCACTCAGAAGGAAAACTTTGCACATATGTTACGTTTAAAGCAAATTTTGGTTGTGAAAAATATCTTGATATTGTTAAAAAATTTGAAGATAGACGGAGTCTAACAAGATTTCGCATATCTGCTCACCATTTACTTATAGAGAGAGGTAGATATAGTAATACTCCCCGACACAATAGAGTATGTAAGAGATGTTGTAGTAATGAGGTCGAAGATGAAACACATTTTCTTTTTAACTGTGATAGTTTATCAGATCAAAGGAAAGACATGATAACAATGATAAATAATTGCTGCAAGAATTTTCAATATCTTGACCCTAAACAAAAACTGATATGGTTAATGAATAATGAAGATGAGAATTTATTATCAGAATTATGCATGTTCATTAAGAAATATGAAAAGTTTTAATGGGATTTATTTCCCTCTACTACTTGTAATTTGAACTTTATATTTTCTCCATAGTGAGTTCTAGAGCACCGTCCCTTGATGAATATTGTCCAGTAGCAATGTTAACCCTTGCTATTGTGCATTAGTCATGAGGAGAATCACTATTGGAGTAATCTCATGTATCTGTAGCTAGTTCTGAAGGATCCCCCCTTGATGACCTTTGCATTGTTGTGATGAAGTCCCTCACTACTGTGCACTGGTCATGAGGAGAACTACTGCAGATTGAGATACTATATTCCCGGTTCTATTTTTGCTATTTTTTAGTTTCCGTATTTTAAAATAAACTTAATATCATATCCTTTTAATATTAAATCGGCCTCATTGCACTCAATGTCTCTTACTATAATTATATCGTACATTACTCATATTATCAATTTATTATTTGTGTATTACTTATTGTGTATTTCACTAATGTTTATATAATCATTGTATTATGATGTTTTTGTATCTTGCCTGACAAGGGCCCATGATTGGAAAAATAAAATAATGTCTAATGTCTAATGTCTATAGACAGATTTAAGAAAATTGGAAATTGGAAACCTATTTATTGTTAAATATAGACAGAAAAGTAATAGGGCATTTTGCTAAAATTTGACCGTGGGTTACTTGCCAATATTTTTTATAACCTTCCAAATTTATTTCTCCATGTTTTATACCTCAAATTGCATGTAGGGGGGGGGGGGGGTGAAATTACACTGTAAAAATAATTGGGTCCAGAATTATAAAGGAAAGAAGTGATTTGGTCCAGGTGAAAAAGGTTAAAAATAAGCACTGTGGAAGCTGTCAAAAGATTTCAAGACGCCCTAAACATAAAATTGTCCATATTTTGAGTTAGAGCCGATGCAGTTTTCTATAATGTTGATATAATTTGTCCCAAAAGTAGTACAACACACTGTAAAAATTTCATTGAGAAAGCGCAGGTGGGATATTTTTAATTTCCATTTATGTTCTAAAAGAAATGCACTACGAAATAATTGTGATCTCGGACCTAAGAGGTGAAATCTGTAAATATAGCATCTGTACTTTGGCAACTTCCCTAAATGATTTGATGGTGTCAATTTGTCAAATAGCATGAAACTAAACGATTTAAACTTTTATTTTATAGAATTTCTGCAAAAATGACCAATTTTGGCATTTTATGGTCAAACTAGGCATTTTATAGCTTTTTCAATGTTGATGCATAATTGGCATCCTGACTTTCTATCTGACAGGTTTTCATGTGTCAATAGAGACACTTTCTATGGTGTCTATAGGAAGGGGTCATATCAGCAGGGGATGTTATAAGTAAAAGAAAGGATCAATAGAGACACTTTCTATTGTGTCTA
Organism: Mytilus edulis; assembly: GCF_963676685.1. Classification (NCBI taxonomy): domain Eukaryota; kingdom Metazoa; phylum Mollusca; class Bivalvia; order Mytilida; family Mytilidae; genus Mytilus; species Mytilus edulis. The sequence goes on from NC_092354.1 coordinate 11,215,155, forward strand.
TATCGAGATGTCACATCAGCAGGTGATGTTATAAGTAAAGAAAGGATCAATAAAGACACTTTCTATGGTGCCTATAGGAAGGGGTCATATCAGCAGGTGGGTCATATCAGCAGGTGATGTTATAAGTAAAGAAAGGATCAATAGAGACACTTTCTAAGCTATTTATATCGAAGGGTCATATCAGCAGGTGATGTTATAAGTAAAGAAAGAATCAACAGAGACACTTTCTATGGTGTCTATATCGAGCGGTCATATCAGCAGGTGATGTTATAAGTAAAGAAAGGATCAATAGAGACACTTTCTATGGTGTCTATAGGAAGGTGTCATATCAGCAGATGATGTTATAAGTAAAGAAAGGATCAATAGAGACACTTTCTAAGCTGTCTATATCGGGGGGTCATATCAGTAGGTGATGTTATAAGTAAAGAAAGGATCAATAGAGACACTTTCTAAGCTGTCTATATCGAGGGGTCATATCAGCAGGTGATGTTATAAGTAAACAAATGATCAATAGAGACACTTTCTATGGTGTCTATATCGAAGGGTCATATCAGCAGGTAATGTCATAAGTAAAGAAAGGATCAATAGAGACACTTTCTATGGTGTCTATAGGAAGGGGTCATATCAGCAGGTGATGTTATAAGTAAAGAAAGGATCAATAGAGACACTTTCTATGGTGTCTATATCGAGGGGGTATATCAGCAGGTAATTTCATAAGTAAAGAAAGGATCAATATAGAGACACTTTCTATTGTGTCTATAGGAAGGGGTCATATCAGCAGGTAATGTTATAAGTAAAGAAAGGATCAATAGAAACACTTTCTATTGTGTCTATAGGAAGGGGTCATATCAGCAGGTGATGTTATAAGTAAAGAAAGTATTAATAGAAACACTTTCTATGGTGTCTATAGGAAGGGGTCATATCAGCAGGTGATGTTATAAGTAAAGAAAGGATTAATAGAAACACTTTCTATGGTGTCTATATCGAAGGGGGCATATCAGCAGGTGATGTTATAAGTAAAGAAATGATCAATAGAGACACTTTCTATGGTGTCTATATCGAAGGGTCATATCAGCAGGTAATGTCATAAGTAAAGAAAGGATCAATAGAGACACTTTCTATGGTGTCTATAGGAAGGGGTCATATCAGCAGGTGATGTTATAAGTAAAGAAAGGATCAATAGAGACACTTTCTATGGTGTCTATATCGAGGGGGTATATCAGCAGGTAATTTCATAAGTAAAGAAAGGATCAATAGAAACACTTTCTATTGTGTCTATAGGAAGGGGTCATATCAGCAGGTGATGTTATAAGTAAAGAAAGTATCAATAGAAACACTTTCTATGGTGTCTATAGGAAGGGGTCATATCAGCAGGTGATGTTATAAGTAAAGAAAGGATTAATAGAAACACTTTCTATGGTGTCTATATCGAGGGGGCATATCAGCAGGTGATGTTATAAGTAAAGAAATGATCAATAGAGACACTTTCTATGGTGTCTATATCGAAGGGTCATATCAGCAGGTAATGTCATAAGTAAAGAAAGGATCAATAGAGACACTTTCTATGGTGTCTATAGGAAGGGGTCATATCAGCAGGTGATGTTATAAGTAAAGAAAGGATCAATAGAGACACTTTCTATGGTGTCTATATCGAGGGGGCATATCAGCAGGTAATTTCATGAGTAAAGAAAGGATCAATAGAGACACTTTCTATTGTGTCTATAGGAAGGGGTCATATCAGCAGGTAATGTTATAAGTAAAGAAAGGATCAATAGAAACACTTTCTATTGTGTCTATAGGAAGGGATCATATCAGCAGGTGATGTTATAAGTAAAGAAAGAATAAATATAAACACTTTCTATGGTGTCTATAGGAAGGGGTCATATCAGCAGGTGATGTTATAAGTAAAGAAAGGATCAATAGAGACACTTTCTATGGTGCCTATAGGAAGGGGTCATATCAGCAGGTGATGTTATAAGTAAAGAAAGGATCAATAGAGGCACTTTCTATGGTGTCTTTAGGAAGGGGTCATATCAGCAGGTGATGTTATAAGTAAAGAAAGGATCAATAGAGACACTTTCTATGGTGTCTATATCGAGGGGTCATATCAGCAGGTGATGTTATAAGTAAAGAAAGGATCAATAGAAACACTTTCTATGGTGTCTATAGGAAGGGGTCATATCAGCAGGTGATGTTATAAGTAAAGAAAGGATCAATAGAGACACTTTCTATGGTGTCTATAGGAAGGGGTCATATCAGCAGGTGATGTTATAAGTAAAGAAAGGATCAATAGAGACAATTTCTATGGTGTCTATATCGAGGGGGCATATCAGCAGGTGATGTTATAAGTAAAGAAAAGATCTATAGAGACACTTTCTATTGTGTCTATATCGAGATGTCACATCACCAGGTGATGTTATAAGTAAAGAAAGGATCAATAGAGACACTTTCTATGGTGCCTATAGGAAGGGGTCATATCAGCAGGTGATGTCATTAGTAAAGAAAGTATCAATAGAGACACTTTCTATGGTGTCTATAGGGAGGGGTCATATCAGCAGGTGATGTTATAAGTAAAGAAAGGATCAATAGAGACACTTTCTATGGTGTCTATAGGAAGGGATTATATCTGCAGGTGATGTTATAAGTAAAGAAAGGATAAATAGAGACACTTTCTATGGTGTCTTTAGGAAGGGGTCATATCAGCAGGTGATGTTATAAGTAAAGAAAGGATCAATAGAGACACTTTCTATGGTGTCTATAGGAAGGGGTCATATCAGCAGGTGATGTTATAAGTAAATAAAGGATCAATAGAGACACTTTCTATGGTGTCTATAGGAAGGGATTATATCTGCAGGTGATGTTATAAGTAAAGAAAGGATAAATAGAGACACTTTCTATGGTGTCTTTAGGAAGGGGTCATATCAGCAGGTGATGTTATAAGTAAAGAAGGGATCAATTGAGACACTTTCTATTGTGTCTATAGGAAGGGGTCATATCAGCAGGCGATGTTATAAGTAGAGAAAGGATCAATAGAGACACTTTCTATTGTGTTTATATCGAGATGTCATATCAGCAGGTGATGTTATAAGTAAAGAAAGGATCAATAGAGACACTTTCTATTGTGTCTATAGGAAGGGGTCATATCAGCAGGTGATGTTATAAGTAAAGAAAGGATCAATAGAGACACTTTCTAAGCTGTCTATATCGAGGGGTCATATCAGCAGGTGATGTTATAAGTAAAGAAATGATCAATAGAGACACTTTCTATGGTGTCTATATCGAAGGGTCATATCAGCAGGTAATGTCATAAGTAAAGAAAGGATCAATAGAGACACTTTCTATGGTGCCTATAGGAAGGGGTTATATCAGCAGGTGATGTCATTAGTAAAGAAAGGATCAATAGAGACACTTTCTATTGTGTTTATATCGAGGTGTCATATCAGCAGGTGATGTTATAAGTAAAGAAAGGATCAATAGAGATACTTTCTATGGTGCCTATAGGAATGGGTCATATCAGCAGGTGATGTTATAAGTAAAGAAAGGATCAATAGAGACACTTTCTATGGTGCCTATAGGAAGGGGTCATATCAGCAGGTGATGTTATAAGTAAAGAAAGGATCAATAGGGACACTTTCTATGGTGTCTATATCGAGGGGTCATATCAGCAGGTGATGTTATAAGTAAAGAAAGGATCAATAGAGACACTTTCTAAGCTGTCTATATCGAGGGGTCATATCAGCAGGTGATGTTATAAGTAAAGAAATGATCAATAGAGACACTTTCTATGGTGTCTATATCGAAGGGTCATATCAGCAGGTAATGTCATAAGTAAAGAAAGGATCAATAGAGACACTTTCTATGGTGCCTATAGGAAGGGGTTATATCAGCAGGTGATGTCATTAGTAAAGAAAGGATCAATAGAGACACTTTCTATTGTGTTTATATCGAGGTGTCATATCAGCAGGTGATGTTATAAGTAAAGAAAGGATCAATAGAGATACTTTCTATGGTGCCTATAGGAATGGGTCATATCAGCAGGTGATGTTATAAGTAAAGAAAGGATCAATAGAGACACTTTCTATGGTGCCTATAGGAAGGGGTCATATCAGCAGGTGATGTTATAAGTAAAGAAAGGATCAATAGGGACACTTTCTATGGTGTCTATATCGAGGGGTCATATCAGCAGGTGATGTTATAAGTAAAGAAAGGATCAATAGAGACACTTTCTAAGCTGTCTATATCGAGGGGTCATATCAGCAGGTAATGTTATAAGTAAAGAAAGGATCAATAGAAACACTTTCTAAGCTGTCTATATCGAGGGGTCATATCAGCAGGTGATGTTATAAGTAAAGGAAGGATCAATAGAGACACTATCTATTGTTTCTATAAGAAGGGATCGCATCAATAGACGATGTTATAATTAAAAAAAGGGCCAATAGAGACACTTTCTATGGTGTCTATGAAGGAATCATGTCAGCAAGTGATGTTTTAAGTAAAGAAAGGGTTAATAAAGACACTGTCGTTGGTGTCTTCACGAAGGGGTCATATGAATAGATGATATTATAAGTAAAGAAAGGGTCAATAGAGACACTGCCTTTGGTGTCTACACGAAGGGGTCATATCAGCGGATGATGTTATAAGTAAAGAAAGGGCCGAAAGAGAAACTTTATATATATATATATGGTTCATCTTTCACAAAAAAAATACCGAAAGAATTGAGTATAATTTTACAATATATTCATCATGTCTAGTGCAAAAAACATTTAACCACATCTACATCTTGGTGTCATCTTTTATCCCAATTTAATATTGTTACTTGGGAATAATGTTAAAGTGTCTACTTAAATTTAGCGGTATCCTTACCAATGGAAAAAGCTAAGAAAGCATGTTTTAAGATTAAGAAAACAATTGGATTGGATAATCCTTGTAAACTTTTAGAAACATTATTTGATTCATTAGTAAGTCCGATATTGCTGTATTGTAGTGAGATTTGTGGTGTTTTTGATAATTCGGGAGACAATTCCATCTTGGAAAAAATCCATATGAAATCGTTAAAGAAATTCTAGGTGTTCATTGCAAAGCAAGTGATGCTGCTTTATTGTAGAGCCGAACTTTGCAGGCTACCGTTGTGGTTAAAAAATCTCATTTTATTTATTAAGTTTTTTTTTAACATATGTTTAGGTGTGAAAACACACTTGTATCCAAAATTTTCTGGCAACTGAAAAAAAGAACCCATGCACAAAGAAATTTATTCTATTTTAAACAATCTAGGATTTTCAAACCTAGCTGGGGGGGGAGGTTGTCTATTAAACAATGTTTACCAAGTATTAAACAACGAGTAATTGATCAGTGCACACAGGATCAATCATCAAAAATGCACGATTCATCCAAACTAAAACTTTATCAACAATTTCATAATTCAAATCAGCGTAGTTCTTATGTTGATGTTCTAAGTAATAAATTAGAAAGGTCATCTCTGTGTAAAATGAGATTGAGTGCACACAATCTTGCTATTGAAAAAGGGCGACATTTAGGTTTACCCACCGATGAACGAGTTTGTAATGTATGTAAATCGGGTGAGGTAGAAGATGAAAATCACTTTTTACTGAAATGTGAAAAAAAAATTAACTACAGAATAAACTTTAAAACTATTATATTAAATATACTTTCTACATGTTGTGGTGAAAATCAGCTTAATATTAAAAGCTGCATTAATAGGAAACTCTTTAAAAGTCCTGAAAGTGACAAGTTCTTCTCTACATAAATATCTGGTATATAGAAATGTGAATTTGGCTTCTTTTAAAACTATAACATATTTAATTATGCTGTATTCATTGTTATAATGTACTGAAATATGTAATTGTGTTTTTGCCAATAAAGTATTTGCATTTGTATTTGAATTTATTCTGATATAAGAGCAAAGTCCTGTAAGACCCCTTTTTAATATTTTAAAGAATGATGATATTTGCGTTAAACCCCAAAAGTGACCCAGGAACATGCAGAAATATGATCACTTTTGTCCGGCTTTAAACCGACAGTAAAGTCCCTGAGAAGGTTGGGCGTTCTTTGGATGAATAAATACGCAGCCACGTCTAGTCAGAAAGGATATTTTGCATCCTTTGTCTCGTGATGTGATAGAGTGCCAGGCTGTCTACAGGTTAATAACCCTTGGAAGAACTTCTCCTGGCAGGGTCTGGAGGTGGGCTGTTGCAAGGCTAAATTTCAATTTCTCTATCCAATGTACCCTCATTTTCCAGTGTTATTTCAAATTAGTCGACATTGATTTCGATTAAAGACCTTCCGGTTGTATTAATGATTATTGATTTGATATCATCATGAGCATGCATGAAATATTTGATGCTGAACGTAAAACAAACCACAATCAATTAATTTAATATTACTGAATCAGTGTAAATTAAATATACTTCTTCTGCTAGTGTCGTGGGGGTATACAATACAACAATACAATAATAATTTATTAACGTCTCACCATCAATAATACAGTATACACAATTCCCATTATAAAAGGAAACCTTTTAAAATTATTAATGCCATTCTAAAAAGAATTATGAGAGACGGATTAAAAAGGAACTATAGTATTACAACGGACATTTAGTCAATACATGCTCCTCCGTTTCAATTATATCGTCACAAACAAAACAAGTTCTTTGATCTATTGGAAGACTCTCGTAGCGTCCTAGTCTCCGCCCGTATTGAGACAACACCACAGCGAAACTGAGAGTCAGTATATGTTGAATAATTGAAAAAATGAGTAATTACTAATTAATAAAGCAAATCTTGGAACACAAGAAAAAAATGTAAAGCAAATTAACACTAGTGATATCAAGGTTCCTCTATAAAAATATATGTGAATAAAATGCATAATGATTGTATGTATTTACACAAATTATAAAATACATTTACACCATGATTACATTGAAAGTATAAGGATACCCTACATTTATCATGATAATCATGTTCACTGTGAACGAAGTCAAATTTTAGAATGACTACCCTCCCCCCTTTTTACATCTCGTAAATTACTCAAATCATCGTTTTGCATTCATTATAAAATCATAGATAAAATTATATTAATTGTGTGGTTAACTTCTTTTAGTGGTGTCCAAACAATAAAATTTTAAGAAAAAATAACAGTCATATATTTTATAGAAATATAAGTTAATTTCCTCCTTTAATTAAGTTTAAATAATTTCATTTCACTTGGTTTTTTTTTATCGTTGCAAGATTAATACAATTTATTGTTTCCCAAATCAATATTTTATATACTATTTAAAAAGACAAAACTTTTAAAAGTGAATTCAAATTTTACAAACCATTTAAATCATACTTTCCTTCAATCTTACATAATTAATGTTAGCTGTTATTTAAGTAACATGGCATTAATTTTTAATTTTAAACCCGTTAGTGTACAAAGGGAAGCAACTTTAGTTGTTCTACGTAGGGGTAAAATTGGCAGGTTAATGGTGCATAATCAGCAGGTGCCATATCAGCAGATGAGTGATCTAGACCCGTCTCAAAATATCTGGTGAAATTCTGTTGATTGATGTGCAACTCAGTATATTATATAAAGGCATACGACTACAATTCACACATATGCACAGTACATAAAATCATGAGTTACTTAATCCTGCAAAAATCCATAGAAGAATATTGACAGCAATCGATCAATGCAATACTGCTTTGCTCTACAAAATAAAACAAATTTATTATACATTAAATATTGAATCACCTGAGAAAAAAATTGTCTATAATAATAGTCTGAGGTCTTACTCAATAAAATAAGACCTTGTACAGCTGTTGCATACTTGCAGTGTTTTATTCATATTATAAACCATTACCAGGGTAACAAAGAAATACAATATTAAAGACTTTAAATCAAAGAGGACTGACAGAAGACCAATAAGGTACACAAGCTCCATACAAATTTAAAAAAGAATGTTCAGAGAGGGAAGGCATCACAGAAAAAAACATGTGATTGATTCAAACACGCATTCAAAGAGTATTGGGTTTCATGAATGACTGGTTAACTTCTGTATTTCTTCATAGACACAGAGACTGGCAAAGTGGTATCGTGTGAAGGTTGGTCCCCAAATGTTTTCTTCCCAAAAGGATTAGGCGATATAGATTATTGGTGAAACATTCAGACTATTCTGTCGTTAGCAATTTTAAGATCAGTTAATTTTGTAAATAAAAATTGAGTTGACTCATTGTGTGATCTCACTGATCTGCCAGTGATAAGTTGTTTTTCTTTCCATAAACGTAACTTGATGTGTGCTTTTCGAGTAAGGCGTCAGATATCTGAAAGATTATTATAAAAAGGAAAGCATAAATTATAACAAGAATTTACAGAAATAAGAAAAAGACAAAACTAAGAAAAATGGATAAAAATTAAAAATAAGAAATACAGACTAACGTGGCTACAATATACCGACTGTTGGTTGCTTAACGTCAAGTGGCAAATAGTTCATGCATGTTCAGGTCGATGTGATACAATATAAAGAATAGAGAATATATATAGTGGTGTGCTATAATATGAAAATAGAGAAAATGGTAGTTTATAGTATGAAGATAAGAGAATATTAAACGTGGTGTGTTAAAATATAAAAATAGATTGACTTTTCTTTTTGGTTGCTTTGTTATCGTCTTGTGGTATATAATGGTAATGTTCAGGACGAAAAAAAATTAAATAATTATAAAGATAAGGTCCTAAATTATAGCCCGTTGGGGATACATGTTCGAGAAATTATTACTCACCAGAAAATTAAGTTATATTGGATTGCTTTATGTACAACGGTCCACCTACGTATCCCTCTCTTAGCGCGCAGAGAGCGTGCATGGTATCCTCTATGTATATACACGACCAGTGGAGGATCCAGAACTTGTTATAAAGAGGGCACTATACAGTCATGCTACAGTGTTTCCTTATATGATATAATTAACCAAATTTTTCCCACGAAAAAAAATCATGACTTTTTGTCTTTAATTTTTTTTTACATGTGACAAAATTCAGAAAAAAAGATCGCCGCTAATTACAGTTTTTTTATCGTTCTTTTAAAATTGCCCATCTGCAAGTTGGGCAACATAGGATCAGCTACAAGAATGTCAGTTTTAATAGTCACATATACATGTAACGTTACACTGTTTACTGTTGTTATTTTTTTTTTTTAAATATAATGGGGATAACGGAAGTGCTATTTATAGATATGTTCTATATTTAATTATTTGTTACGCCCCCTATAAATATCTGACCAGTCCAGTTAATCACCCCAGACTCTATATTTAAATATGCGTCTGGGTTATCGAGACTACTGTTTACACTGATATACCTTTTAATCAAGCGACATATCTATTTATAGCTACCAAAACAATTTAAAAAGCAAACATGGCGTTTATCGGGTTAACTTTGAGACTTTAATATGTGTATCAACCAGAACGACCTACGATATTAAATGTTTTAAATGTCGGTCTCTATGCGTGCTACTTTGTAAACTGTAGTATGGAAAAACCTCAAGATATGCTATGTTTATATTGCTCTCCAAATAGTTATTATAGTTTAGATGTTACCTTAATTTGTTTAGCCGGAAGATAACAGTAAGGAACGACAATTCAACTTAAAAATTTGTAAGGGTTCCACGGAACCCGGTGTCTCGCCTACTTTTTCTGTTAATCGCAGACTCAACAAAAATGAGGAAAAACATCAATAAAAATTTCCCTCACGATACTGTCTTTTGATTGAAAGAAATCCAAGTTTGGTAAAAAAAATCCAGGATAGTTTATGAATCTAATAAATGTTTTATAAACTTTAACTGCAGACTGTATGTAATGTTAACTGGAAGAAAAACTAAGTCCATTTATAAGTAAAATACGGAAAAAGTGAATATTTTTTTTTACAAAATTTACTTCTGAATATCTTATGATCAGAAATAAGCTTTTGTCTAAGTTTGGTAGAAATCCAGGATAGTTTAAGAACATTATAAAAATTTTAAAAACTTAAACCACAGAGTGAATGTTTTGTTTCTGGCAAAAAAACTAAGTCCATTTATAAGTAAAATACGGAAAAGTGGAAATTTATTTTTACAAAATTTTCTTCTTGATACTATCTTATGATCATAAACAAGCTTCTGTCCAAGTTTGGTACAAATCAAGGATAGTTTATGAAAGTTATTAAAATTTTAAAAACTTTAACCACAGAGTGAATGTAATGCATTGTAATGTGTCCTCGCAGAAAAACTAAGTCCATTTATAAGTAAAATACGGAAAAATGGAATTTTATTTTTACAAAATTTACTTTTGGATACTTTCTTATGATCATAAACAAGCTTCTGTCCAAGTTTGGTAGAAATTCAGTATAGTTTAAGAAAGTTATTAAAATTTCAAAAACTTTAACCACAGAGTGAATATTTGTGGACGCCGCCGACGACGACACCGACGACGACGGAATGTAGGATCGCTTAGTCTCGCTTTTTCGACTAAAGTCGAAGGCTCGACAAAAAAGGGTGGTGGTAAGGGTTTATTTTTATTAAATAAATATTCTGACCTCCATTTTGATGAGATAAAAAATATTCTGTATCAAGATTTCCTCTGTAGCTTATAGTGTTCAAAGAAAAAGAAAATTTGTTTGGTAGTGTCGAATTTTTTTTTTAATAGAAAAAATGTTTTGGACAAACAAAAACCATACCACCTCCCTAAGTGATTTCCTAAGTTAAATGGTTGCTTCCTAACGATTATAGTTTGGTTTTGCGTAAAGTAGAAGTTGCCATCTTCTTTTATAACAATTGTTTGAAAAAACCACGAAATTAAATATCCACGAACATGCAAGTTTCCCTGGCCTATATCCACGAATATCCGAGTACCCACGATTTTTTTTTTTTAATCAGTAATGTGTATTCAAACCCTATGCATAATAGAACGATATTTTATTCAATTTTCATATTAAACGCAATAACAGCTCGCTTGACCTTTTAGGGTGGTCAGTTTATATCTGTGTATAAGAACAGGAAGAAATGTCATGTACCCGCAGAAAAAATCCAACCGATTTCGGCTGACAAATTGGATATCCAAGTCGTTTTAGATCGGAGTCAAACACATCTTTAGGATGTTTATGAAATTTTGTATACATATACATGTATATAATTCCTTGACGGTTGAAATAAAAAAAAAGTCGATTACCTAGGTCTATAATTCAAACAAATGTATGACTATGTATGAAAAGGCGACAGAAAATATGTTTTTTTCTTTCTTTAAATTCGACCGAATTCTGTCTATTAAAGCGTAACATTTCATACATATTCATTATCTTGTATATTTTATCAACTTTTGAATTAGAATCAAGTAGCTATAGTTTGTGCATTATCTTTGATTTTGAATAATATAGAACGCAAAGGTTAACTTGGCATACAGTGGGAGGTATGTTTTCAAATTGTCACATGATTTTGTAGAACTGAGCATGCCCAGTTGTACAATTGTCTGTTGAACTGGGCATGCATTGTTTTACAATTTTCATATGATCTGTACATCATGCACAATTCCCCAGGAAATTGTACAAACGAGCAGTTCATATATGCATGTAAAACAATGAAGCCTAGATCACCAAACAATTGTTAAACTGTGCATTCGTTTATAATTTTGGAATGCACAGTTTTACCAAAATTTGTTTAACTGGGCGTGCATTGTTTTACAATTTTCATACGATCTCTACATCATGCACAATTTCCCATGAAATTGTACAAATGAGCAGTTCATACAACAATCAAATGCAAACAGTTGTAAAACTGTGCATTCGTTTATATATATGGAATGCGCAGAACATTACACTAAAGTTTGTTGAACTGGGCGTGCATTGTTTTACAATTTTCATACGATCTATTTATCATGCACAATTCCCCATGAATTGAAAGTGTACAAATGAGCAGTTCATGCAACAATGAAGCCTAAATCATCAAACAGTTGTAAAACTGTGCATTCGTTTATATATATAGAATTCGCAGTTTACACCAAAGTTTGTTGAACTGGGCGTGCATTGTTTTACAATTTTCATACGATCTATTTATCATGCACAATTCCCCATGAAATTGTACAAATGTGCAGTGCATATGTACGTGTATATATGCATGTAAAACAATGAAGCCTAGATTGTAAAACTGTGCATTCGTTATATAAATATGGAATGCACAGTTTTACCAAAGTTTGATAAACTGTGCACTTGAATTAAAGCCGTGCATAATCATTCAAGAAGTTGTAAAACTGTGCACATGAACTAAAGCCATGCATAATCATGCAAGAAGTTGTAAAACTGTGCGCTGGAATTAAAGCCATGCATAATCATGCAAGAAGTTGTAAAATTATGAAATTGAATATCAATAATTTTACTAAAATTAATCATGTAATACAATGTATGCAGCATTTTGCTAATAGTGCTCAGAACTTATAAAACTTGATGACTTGTGCATGCCCGATTAGTCCGATATTTGTCTTTTTGGGCATGTCCTGTTCTACAATTATCTGTAACCATTCATACCTGACAGTGGTGGATAAAAAAAAGGGGGACGAGGCTTGGAAACCCCTTTTAATGGGGACATATGGTTTCATCCTCGGTTTGAATCTACATCCCTTTTTAAAATTGATATGTATGTCCAATTAAGCTTCTAGAAGTTTAATGAGCTTTATCTTTTTTTTTATAAGATTTATACGGTGAACATTTTTAGCATATTAGAACATGACTTACTACAAGAATTATTCTATCATGGTACCTTCTATTTTATCCAGAAAGCGTTCCTGTCATGGTCATACTTTGATATTACAGGTAAGAATGTATTTTTGTCGATTACTAGAAAGCATGCAGATATAAAGGTGTGCTTAATTTGGATATGGTATTCGTCAAGCGTCAATGTATAATAAGATGAAACATGATATCAAAGTTTGGGAACGGAACTGTACGGTTTTATAATTTTTTGGTCATTCGGGAGACTGTCAAGCGGGGCTCCGACATTCTAAAAAATAACAAGTTGCTTGATGGAAAGTTTGATTAACTCTAATTTTACTATATAACGATTCTGCTTCTAGTTTTGGTAATCAAAATGCACCAATCAAATAATAAGAACGATAAATACAAATGAAATACATATAAACGTTTTCCTAAGAATGGTCAGAGCTACGAGTAAATTGATTCAACTGACACAACAGCGCATGATCAAAAATGTCAAATAAACATCGAAAAACCAATCGTTGCTACCAGAATTTTTACAATTACATTTTCTTATAAAGTCTTAACTGTCTGAAAGTTTAAAAGTTATTGTTACAGTAGAAATCAAAATATATTATTTTTTCAATGTCGGATATTTGTATTGACTGTACAATCACTTGGCTGCGAGTTTTCTGTACAATCACTTGGAGCATTCTTTACAATTATAGCTTATCAAACTTTTTTTTTTAAATACAAATATGCATATGCATTTCATTGGTTGTTCCTTGTGTCTGTCCTATTTTAAGATTATATCCAGGTTGATCAATTTACTCGGAGCTCCACTATTCTAAGGAAAACGTTTGGATGCAAATATCGTTTTTTATTATTTGTTTGGTTACATATACAACACAAGACCAAAATATGCAGCAGAAACGTTATATACTAATTACATTTTAGTTTATTTTAACTTTCCATCAAGCAACTTATTATTTTTCCGAATGTTGGAGCCCCGCTTGACCGAAATAATAGAAAACCGTACAGTTCCGTCCCCTAGTGTGGATATGATACATGTATTACATAGAAAAACATGAATAACATCACTACTTGATTATCTACACAATGTATTGGCATTATTTTTTTCGTAAACTGGAAGACTGACAGTATTTATCTATTCCGAAACAAATTCGAATATTTAGTTAAATTGAGAAGAAGAAAAAAGTTATTGTAATCGTCGATCATTACTTCAGTCCAATAGTCTCATGTTTCCTGTGAACATTTTTTTAGTAAATGACTGTATTTGATTTGTTAAAATGGTTTGATTTAGCGGGGTATATACTTCTAATTATTTGCATTTAAAACAATCCATCTTAAATACATCCATTTTAACGGTATTCTATTTGTTGACTTGTTCGCCTAAATCTGTTGTTTTTAAGTACCAAAACCTGCTGTATATAAAATATAACACATGTGTTTAATTGTTCTCAGTTAAGAACACTTCCTATTAATAATTCAGTGTTTTCAAGTCTCTTCTGCTTGATCGAATTTTATTTCTTCGTAGTTTGGAATTACAATATAATTTAAATAATTAATTAGAGCATGTTCTAACCAAGGATTTGTATACTGTGTAATCTTACTATACAAATCCTTGGCCAAACCAACGCTTTTTTTCAGATGAGATGATCGATTTAAAAAAAACGGGATTATTCCGTATCCAGTCCGGATTGTAACTGATAATTTTCTCCCGCCAATTTTGATAAACACATAAAGACTTAAAAAATGTAAATAGTATATATAATGTTGTTGTGTTACGATTGTTAATGTATTCTTCATTTATTTTTTGGTGTTGGAAAGTATGGTTACCCTATAAAGGTTGTTAAGATCCAGAGAAGAAGAAGATAGTGTAGAGATGTGTTTAGTTGCGGAACCGTAGTCCAACTAATTATGTTTAGCTGCGGAACCGTAGCCCGATAGGTCCGCAAATAGTCAAAAAGTAGCATAAGGACCTCAGAGCTACGGTTCCGCAGCTAAATTATGTTATGACGACTTGAAAGGCTATTATAATTTTTTTCTTTGACGCCTTAGTCGAAGTAAGGCATAAAAGAAAAAAAATTATAATAGCCTTTTAAATTAAGACGTCATAATTATTTGGACTAGCGGAACCGTAGCTCTTAGGTCCTTATGTTATTTTTTGACTATTTGTCCTTATGTTATTTTTTGACTATTTGTGGATACCTAAAAATTATGTTATTTTTTGACTATTTGTTTTTTGACTTTTTGCAGACCATATGGTCCGCAAATAGTCAAAAAATAACATAAGGACCTATTAAAGAGCTACCGTTCCGAAGCTAAGATGTGTTGTGCACAAATAACAGTCTACTAGAACACACCCGCGAAATTGCGGGCATTAAGAGCGTAGATGAAAGTATGTAATCTGTTGTAGGATAAGTTTTTGTGAAATATTTTATATAGAATATAAGCATTGTACAGGAAAGATACTGGCTTGTTATGTCAGGGAATAGAAGTAATATTATTATGAAGGAACTTCTATTCCGTGACATAACAAGCCAGTATCTTTCCTGTACAATGCTTATATTCTGACGTCATTGTTCTAAGATGTCGCGGGTAGCTCAATCATAAAAAAGCATATGAAACTGGAGTACCATCAGAACAGATCAAACAATATATATTCAAAATGCCTGTACCAAGTCAGGAATATGACAGTTTTTGTCCATTTGTTTTTGTTGTGTTTTGTCATTTGATTTTGCCATGACTTTGTGATTATGGACTTTCCAATTAGGTTTTCCTCTGAGTTCAGTATTTTTGTGATTTTACTTTTTACCACGGTTGTGTACTCAACTCAAAGCTTTTGAAGGACATCATATTAGAATAACTATCAACTCTAAGTTTACTATCCGGCACGACCATCTACATAAGGGCAGGGACATTCTACACTAGAAAGTCCCTGATAAGGGATAATATAACAGTGACCTCCGTGGATATTAAACTTGGATTTGATGGTTAATAACAAGTACACTTTATTTTATATAGTACATGTATATGTACATGTATGATCATAGTATATTCGCGAAATTGTCCTCTCCCCAAGTACTTATGAAATTGATCACCATTACTAAACTGAAGTCTTTTCTATGACCAGGGACTTTCTATAGTATAGCAAGTCCCGGCTATGACCTAAAAGTCCATCGGATGACAGAAACAATTAAGAAGGCCCTTATTTTCTTTATCCACTCAAAATAACCAAAACTGAATATTCATAAGCGAGGATGATAAATGCAACTATGTGTAGTACCTAATTAGGACACAGATGCATGATGATAAATTTCTTGTGGAAGGAAGAGAAGTGACACACAAAAAAATGCGGTAACTTCTCATTTAATATAAAAAAGAAGATGTGGTATGATTGCCAATGAGACAACTGTCCACAAGAGACCAAAATGACACAGACATTAACAACTATAGGTCACTGTACGGCCTTCAACAATGAGCAAAGCCCATACCGCATAGTCAGCTATAAAAGACCCCTAAATGATCATGTAAAACAATTCAAACGATAAAACTAGCCCTTTTTCATATAAAAAAAAATAAAAAATGAAGTATAGATAGCTAGAAGTCGCAGCTTGCTGTTAGCCACAAGGATATTCCAAATAGTAAGATTTGAAGAAGTGAAGAAGTTTTGCAACGTAAACGGGTATTCCGTTCATATTTTGTTTCATGCAATTATACCACGCTAGCCAAACCAACTTGTAACACAGGCACCTGTTTCTATCCATGGGTTGGTCGACTATCCATTTAAATATGAGAACCTTCCCATCGTGATAAAAAATGATCCACTATATTTTTGACATAGTATGTTACTTTTTTGTGTAAAATAACCGTTGTAAACTTTTTGATACAATATATGTTTTTTCCTATTTTTGCTAGAAATGATGTTATATAAATTCCAATATTGATAATTCCATTCCTAAATTGTAAAAATACTGTTTTAAGCAAACTGTTTTGTCTACATTGCATGAAAATACGGATTATTTGTGTTATTAAAATTTACTTTTACAAAATGATAGAAATTATTATAAATTAAGGAATGTATCTCCCTCATGCAAAGCTCTGATTCCTTTCACGGATTTGGCTATACTTTTTGGACCTTTTGGATTATAGCTCTTCATCTTTTATATAAGCTTTGGATTTCAAATATTTTGGCCACGAGCATCACTGAAGAGACATGTATTGTCGAAATGCGCATCTGGTGCAAGAAAATTGGTACCGTTTATTTTATTGTAATATATCTATTTTTGAATGCAATAGCATTATTAAAAATATTCTAAATAAAATGTGTTTTTTTTAAAATGTAAAAAAAAACCAGGTGCAACAGCATGACACCTCAAAATTATGGTTTTATTTTACCGTTATTTAAAAGTTTTTCCATAAATTCAGCAACTTTAAATATGATATAATATACTTGCATATATATATGTACCACTGTAAAGCTGAGTGTCTTGCTCTGATCTCTGTAATGCTAACATTTAGGTATTTAGATACTTTCAGGTTACAATAGCCAAATATGTTAATAAAACGTGTAAAGGTAGGCATGGAAATAAACCTTTATTTTTTGACCCAAATCAAAAATATTTAATCTTGAACATTTAGCATATTTTTTAAGGTCAGCTCTGCTCACAAGGCATATGCAATTTGTAGGAGTTATTGCCCTTGGAAGATGATTTATACCACTTATAGCTTTTTTCATAACTATGAAAGATAGATAGAATCTTTTAAAGACATACACATGATACATGACTGTATTTAACACAAAAAATAATCATTGATGCAAAATCTACACGAAGGGGACATTTGATAATTTTTCCTTCTACTTCAAACTCATAAAGAAATTTATACAATAATAATACTCAACCAATATATCATAGATCTGAAATAATGTTATATATGAGTATGTACGGTTGGATTATGTTTCTGTGTGTTAGAGAGAGTTGTTCCCCTTTTGCCAGTAATTTGTATTTTTGTTTGTGACGACATCTTTGTCTGATTAAAATGTAAAAATGAAAGCAGATGTGTTTTTAAAAAATCTCCTCCATCCTTGATACCAGAGTTATTCCCCAAGTCTGTAATAATAAGATAATTTCCAATAAGATACATTTAGAAATCCCTATGTTGAGCCCCTTTGTTGACAATTAAACATCTGTTGCAAAATACTATGGATAATGCATAATATATATTAATATGGAGATATTGATTTAAACTTTAAAACATTTACAATCAATCTTTGCTGTTGTGGAAAGCCACGTGAGTAATGTATATATATTTTTGTCACCAAAGTTTAGAAATGGACACTTCTGAAAAGCTTGGGGACTTAAAATTCAGTTTTTATTGATTTTAAATTTGTGTTGGTTTTGACAATGAAAAAATAAAAAAGAAATATCTGAGGCATTTAATTGTAGTGTGTTTATCTTATGTTTGTTATCATGGTTATTGTTGCTATTTTAATAGTGGAGAAGTAATGAATTCTTTTAATTGTTTGTTAAACACTTTTGACACCAATCTTTAAACACTGCTAAAATGATATAGGTATAAATATCTGTAAATAGTACATAAATAGACATGCTTGGGTATTTAAATTTTGTGTTTGAAACTAATGCAAATTGTAATGGTAAACTTTTTAGCAAACAGGAAGTTGTTCAACCATAAAATTGTAAAATTTCTACTTGTCTTGTTGATAGGCAATTTATATGGCTGTATTTTCCCTTTGTGGTAAGATATTAATGCATCATAGGTTCTGTCCCTTGTAGCTGACTATGTGGTATGGGCTTTATTCATTGTTGAAGGCCCTATGTTGACCTTTAATTGTTAATTTCTGTGTCATTTGGTCTCTTGTGAAGAGTTGTCTCATTGGCAATTATACGTACCACATCTTCTTTTTTATATACAGGATACAATATAATATGCAGGAATTGAGTTATTTTAATCCACATTTCAGCAATTTGTTACTTTTTCCATCTTTTTGACGAGCCTTCGACTTTAGTCGAAAAAGGGAGACATAGCGATCTTACATTCCGTCGTCGTTGGCGTCGTCCACAAATATTCACTCTGTGGTTAAAGTTTTAAAGAAGTAAATTTTGTAAAAATAAAATTCCATTTTTTCCGTATTTTACTTATAAGTGGACTTAGTTTTTCTGCCGGGAAACATTACATTCACTCTGTGGTTAAAGTTTTTAAAATTTTAATAACTTTCTTAAACCATCCTGGATTTGTACCAAGCTTGGACAGAAGCTTGTTTATGATTATTATGAAGACAGTATTTAGAAGCAAATTTTGTAAAATATAAAATTCCATTTTTTCTGTTTTTCACTTATAAATGGACTTAGTTTTCCTACCATTAAACATTACATTCACTCTGGTTAAAGTTTTTAAAATTTTAATAACTTTCTTAAACCATCCTGGATTTTTACCAAACTTGTACAGAAGCTTGTTTATGATTATAAGATAGTATCCAGAAGTAAATTTTGTAAAAATAAAATTCCATTATTCTGTATTTTACTTTTAAATGGACTTAGATTTTCTGCCGGGAAACAGCACATTTACTCTGTGGTTAATGTTTTTAAAATTTTAATAACTTCTTATACTATTTTGGATTTGTACCAAACATGGGCAGAAGCTTGTATCTAAAATAGTAATAAGTATCTAAAATGAAATTTTGTTAAAATTTGTACCTGTGTATCTATATTTTACTTATAAATGGACTTATTTTTAAATCCAGTTACATGTAACATTACAAATAGTCTGCAGTTTTTAAAACATTTATAAGATTCAAAAATTATCCTGGATTTTTACCAAACTTGGACAGAAACTTCTTACAATCAAAAGATAGTATCAAGAGGAATAATTTTATTGATTTTTTTCCTCATTTTTGTTGAGCCTGTGATTAACAGAAAAAGTAGGCAAGACCCTGGGTTCCACAGAACCCTTACAAATTTTTAGATTGAGAATTCATTTATGGCGCCAACCTCCACCCATTGAATTTATTGTAGTAAAAGGTCCAAGGACACAGTTATCGTCCTTTGGTTTTCGTTGTCTACGAATATAGTCCCTAGTGTAAACAGTGTATAACTTGCATGTCTTATTTGATACACTTTCCCAATTTATTTCTTGATATTAAATGCATGAAATATCAAGTAGGGGGATGTAATTACATGTAAAAAAAAATTGGGTGCTGAATCTTTATGTTAAGAAGTAAATTGGTCCAGTTCTAAAAGGTCAAATTTTAGCACGTCTGAAGCTGTCAAACTGAATTTTACACCCCCTTAACACAGAATTGTCAATATTTTGAGTTAGAGCTGGTAGAAGTTTCTATAATTTTGATATTATTTGTCTCACTGGTAGTACACTACACTGTAAAAATCTTTTTGAGAAAGAGCAGGTGCGATTTTTTTAATTTGAATTTATTGTCTAAAAGAAATGCACTACGAAATAACTGTGTTCTCGGGCCTAAGAGATGGATTCCTGAAATCTAGATTCTGTACTTTGGCAACTTTCCTGAATGATTTGCTGGTTTCAGTTTGTCAAACTCAATCAAAGTAAAGGATTTACATCTTTGGTTTACAGAAATTCTGTTAAAATGTGCCATTTTGGCATTCTACGGCTATAATAAGCATTTTAAAGCAGTTTACATTTTATGGCTCAAAAAGAGGCATGCTGACTTTCTATCTGACAGCTTTTTTGTTCCTGATATTTGTGTTTCTATGATTAAATCAAATTTAATTAACCATTTGTGAACTCTGGATATAAAGAAAAAAAGTAGATTATCACAGAAAAAAAGTGCAGATATTTGTATTCACGGCCATGGTTAAACGGCCTAATAGATGTATGTAAAATGTGAAGAGCTTTGTACATCAAATCTGTAGTCCATCACAAATATTTCACTAAATCTGTCAAAAAAGCACTTTATTATACTCAGTACACCTTACTCCTTTCATAGGCTACCATTTTTTTTCTCTGTATGATAGTAAGTGGTCCAACTTTATGCCTATTAAGGCTAAAACTAAATGCAAGTTTTCCATTGAAAAGTGAAAAAACTGGCCATCAGACCATATTGTTTCTAAAAAAATTAAATGCAAGAGTCCTTTTGCAATTAGACTTCTTGTATCATAACGCCTTAGCATAGAAATGAGCAAAAAGTTACACATTTTCATTTCTAATAGCTTCTGTGTGCATTTTTATATGTCAATATGGGCTACCGCCTAAATCGACTCTACATAATTCTCAGTACTACATGGCCCAAGACCATTTTATACTCATGTGGTATGCTTTTTGACACTTTTCTATGCATTTAAAGTACATTTTATATATATGAAAGAATAAATTAGGCATAAAAAACTTCAAAATCTTCAAATTGGCTGAGAAAAATGCATATTTATATAAGGCGTCCCTAAATTGGAAAATCTCTATTTTCAGGCATAGGCTTATATAAATTTAACTTTGGAATAATTACAATACATCTGATAAATAAAAGAGTGTTCAGATGCTTTTAATACTTAATATTTGATATTCAAGAGCATTTAAAAAGCAAATTTTTGCAAAATTTAAAATTTTAAGGCCAAAATCTTGACAGTTGAAGATATTTAATTTACACGTCAAAAATAAACATTCAAATGTCTATATTAAAATGACCCTAGTGTCTCTAATATATGTCATATGGCCATGAAACTTGGCAACCTATCTCACAATTGCCTAAGCTTAGGTTATGCAAAGTTTTATAAAGATTGGTCAAGTCTTTCTGTCCTATTAGGTCCAAGGACACAGTTATCGTCCTTTGGTTTTCGTTGTCTACGAATATAGTCCCTAGTGTAAACAGTGTATAACTTGCATGTCTTATTTGATACACTTTCCCAATTTATTTCTTGATATTAAATGCATGAAATATCAAGTAGGGGGATGTAATTACATGTAAAAAAAAATTGGGTGCTGAATCTTTATGTTAAGAAGTAAATTGGTCCAGTTCTAAAAGGTCAAATTTTAGCACGTCTGAAGCTGTCAAACTGAATTTTACACCCCCTTAACACAGAATTGTCAATATTTTGAGTTAGAGCTGGTAGAAGTTTCTATAATTTTGATATTATTTGTCTCATTGGTAGTACACTACACTGTAAAAATCTTTTTGAGAAAGAGCAGGTGCGATTTTTTTAATTTGAATTTATTGTCTAAAAGAAATGCACTACGAAATAACTGTGTTCTCGGGCCAAAAGTGATGTACATGGTGTTTGTAAATATTGTATTGGGCAAGGAATGGTGCCATTGTAAATTTATTAGATGATTGTCATTAATTTTTCCACATTATGCAAAAAAACAGATTTTATTGAACTTCACTTACATTACAAATACTATAATCATGATAGTTAAAATGACACAATTGGAAAAAAAACCTTCTCTAATCAACATCAGCCATGACATATAACATGTATACTCATAGTGTTTGCAAGATAAGTATTCAAATATTTCTTGTTTATTTAAATCAACAAACTTAGTAACTGTATTGTTTGTTATTGTGTTAGTAAACAATTTATGATTTTGAAACTGTATTTTATGACATGGATCAATGTATGGCAAGCTGAGCTGTATTTGAATGGAGCATTATATTTGATGGATTTTTAACTAATCTCTCAAGGTCTAGTCTCTTAATAGATTTTTTGCCTTTGTTAGCCTTGAATTTTTTCATTTTATTATTTATATGTTTTGGAGGTTAGTATGATGTCCTGATTTTCACTGAACTAGTACACATTTTTGTAAGGGGCCAGCTGAAGCCTGACTGAGTGCAGGTTATTTTCACTGTGTTGAAGGATCATTGGTGGACTTTGGCTGATTTTTACTCTTGATATGTTGTCTCTTAGTATAATATTTTCCCCATTTCCATTCTCAATTTTATTTCTTTCCCACTAAAGATTGTCTGTGATTGTCCTTTTTATTTATGTAAAAAATGCATTGCACTTTTTGCTAGAAAAAAAGGTCCTTAGTTAGCCATGATCTAGTATAGTATACATAACAAGGTCAAAATTAATCACGTTTTCAGATGGTTACAGGTTTTGTGGTAGATCTATAACAGTTAAAGCATGACTGACGTGGGCCCCCACCTCCCCCTTATGAAAATTTCTGGGTTCGCTACTGTATTACAAGGTTAATCTTATAAATTTATGTTATCAATTGTCTCTTTGTATTTTCAGATGGTTACAAGTTTTGTGGCAGATCTATAACAGTTAAAGATGCGTAAGAAAAAATCAAGATGAAAATGAAAACACGAAAGAAAGGTGTTCCTAAAACAAAGGAGGAACGACCACTTAACAGATCATTTAACAGTCAGCTTGCCAGAGACCAGGGGTACTCAGATTTACGTAACACTGATTCAGACACGGATGGTGAGCTGTCATGGGAAGAAGATGGTGAATATTCATGTAGGTCAAAGTTCAATCTCCTGCTGTAGTCACATGTAATATTAAAGTACATATGCATTATTTTTTTGGGGTGGGGTTACCCGGGTATCTTGAATGACCTTGACATTGAACCTGGCCTGATATCTTTTTAAAACATTTCCTTGCAACAGTATCTGCTATCGGGTTCTATTAAAGGGGCACTAGCTAGAAAATATATAAAAATCTAAAATATGATTTTTTTTGCTTAACCAATGAATCATTTAAACATTTTAAATGATATTGAAAAAGTTAATAATGATATATGAGAATTTGAGTCAAATAGGTGAACATGAATTTAACAGTTAGTGCCTGATTAACATATGTTTGCATTTGTAATTTCAGTAGTAATTTTCCATTTTCCAACTTGCCATTTTTGCAAGAGCATTAAATTAATACAATACTGCATATTGCCAGTGGTCAAGGATTCACAATTATTTAAGTCAGTTTTTACATTTTCAACTTTTTTCAGAATGACTTCAAAAACAGAGATAAAGAAATTTTAATGTATTGCATTTTATCATGTTTATAAATATTTCAATTTGTATATTTTATTCTTTTGCTGAAGCTGGACTGAAATTTGTTTGTTTGCCCCTTAAATGATTTGTAGATGCTTTACTCAAAATGCATTGTACTGGTATTACATGTGAACACAGCATTACGTGTATGTTACTCTATAGCCTGTGTGGATATTGTTATTGTGTTGCAGACATCCAATAGCATTCTAGTCTATTCTTTTTTTCTTTAGCAACATTGAACACATGTTCATTTCTTTTATCCTTCAATCGACCTTTCTACTTTACTTATACAGCTGTACAGATAACACACAGTGAACAATATAGAGAGCCATGGTGTAGTGGTTAGCCCATCAGACTTCTAACACAAAGGTTCATGATTTGATCCCCGTTAATGGGAGAAAATTACAGGGACTGAATTTTCGGCTCTTATTTGACACCATTTGCAAGTATGGTCTCGAGAAATGATGATAGTGCATCGGAAGGGAACAATAAATGGCTGGCTCTGTTAAGAGAGAGCAAATCTCTTTTGCAGATTAAAGACACCCTTTCAGGTTTTCGAAAAATAGTGCAGGCTAATGTCGCTCCAAGACAGCACTAGCATCCACAAAGTGGAAAGGGATTAATATAAGTTGTAATAACTTGTTTCCCAATCCACTATAAAAAGATATGTTTTAACTAACACAAAGCGACATACGTATACAATTGTGAGCTCATTTGCAGATAAATTTTGGCTGTAGAACCATGTGGCTGATTATAAATAATAATGAATTTAATAAATAGCATTTTGAATGCAGAAAGAATTATTTGGATTGATATATGTACACAATTTAATAACGTAAATAGAGAAATTATTGTGAGGTTGTATAAATGTGAATACTTCATCTGGATGGGGGTCACAAAAAGAACTCTCATATATCTGTATTTAGATTTTTCTGAAGGAGTAATTATTATTTTTCATTTTTGTCAATTTAAAAAAAAATCCCAATAACAAATGCACGCAATAATACTGAGTTATCAGTAAAGTAGTAGTTTTCAGAAATTTTTATTTAATCTGCTGAGGTTGTCTCCCCTTGATAGGAAAAAATTGGAAAAGGATTCAGTACTACCACAAACTGATAAATGATTGTAAATTTTTTATTATATTTTTACTGACACCATACACCTTCATTTGGACTTATAACAAGGAAATTTTTTAATCTGGAATTATTTTGAATTTTTCAAAGTTGTTGAGAATGTTACTGATGAAAACTAGATTAGGTTTATAGCCATGCTGAAGGTTAATTTCATTTTCACTGATATTTCACTATGAACCAACTAACCCCACTAAGACACAGCCATGCGCACGTGGCTTACCTTATCTTTTTATTTATCCTCATTTTTTTACCAAATGAGTCTGCATAGTAACAATGGTAGTTGTCTCCCTTATACCATAGAAATTATACAGTTTTTGCATTTATTGCTTGATAGTTGACCTAGTTTCTTTTATATTTTACCATTTGTATAATCCTTTAATATATTATGAAATTTAAGGCTTTGTATATATTTCTATTCTGTAATAGATAAACTCAGTGCATTGTTAGCCACTATTCTGAAACCTCAGACTAGTATAAACAAATTTCAATCTAGTAAGTTTTGAAAAAACTTTGTTAAATACATAAGAAAAAAAAATCTTAATATTGGATTACAGACTAAAACTAGGAAAATCTTTTGGTGCTGACTGTAAACTGTTGTAACAAGTTGTACTACATATATATACAAACTACTGTTGATAAAAGATCCTTATATGTAATGACCTTTTAACTTTGAGGGGGTATTATGGTTTTTTTGGGGTTTTTTTTTGTGAAAAAAATTGTACCAGTCAAGCATCATATTATTCATCTTTTGTTTTGTCGATTTAACCTAAACTAACTATATTAAAGACTGAACATTAAATTTAATTAAAAAAATTCTTTTTCTTTCTGCTTATGAAAAATATTTATTTGTCTTCAAAGTTTGTAGGGGGGCCTTGGTGGCCGAGTCCGGTCTAAGTAGTTACTAATTTAATCACTAGTCAGTCAACACTAAGGTCAAATGCTGGGTGCAATCTTAATTTACTAGGATTGTCAGATTTCGTATCAAAGATGGTTTTCTTTGGCACTCCGCCTTAATCCATCAATGAAATCTGGCCGCCACTAAATAGCTCAAAAGCAGTGCTTTCATGTGGCGTTAAAACACAAAAATAAAAAAAAATAAAAATCAAAATTTGAAATCAAGAATATAAAGTTTAGAAAAAACACAATTCGCTGAACTTGTGAATGAGTGAAAATAACACCAAAATTCCTTTCCACCCTTTCACCAACACTTTCTTAAAGTCACAACAAAATGAAACGAAATGCTTTTTTAGAAAATTTAAATTACTGTACTATTTGCTGATGCATATAATAAAGGGGAAACACGTATGTTTGAAATGAATAAATAATTAATTTTCAGAGGAAACTTATTTTTCAATTTCAAAAATAGCTTCATTTTAATTAAGTGTGATATTTATAAATTGTATACATATATACTGGTCACATTACATACTTGTTTAATAACAATTTACTCAAGGTTAAACTAATTTTTTTTGCATCAATGAATTATTTCATGGTTCAGAAATTGATAACCCTTATTTTACCTCTAAATGGCAATAGAAACACATTTACACATGTATGACTATTTACCTATTTGGTAAATATTGCATGGTTGAGTGACCACAAATTTAAATACACACCATTCAACTTTTGTATGAGGTTAAAATATATATTGTGAACTTTTTGTTGAGAGTGCACCATGTTTGGGATTTAATCAATTTTGGTAATGTGTTACTTAAAGATTTATAAAGTTGCTTTTGTAAAGTTGTTGTTTTTAAATTTTTGAAATGTTTTGAAACTTTTTGAAAGTTTAATAAAAAGTTTAAAGATGAACTAAGAAAATTTTAGACGTGTCATAAGGAAAAACATTTAATTATTGTTACACAAATGAATTACTATGAATGTTTTTATATCTACAAAATTTTTAGGAGAAAGAAGATAAGTTTTAATATTAATTTTGACATTTGAAGTTATTATTTTATATTGCTATAAATATATATGTAGAAAATACCAAATTTAGTTTCACCACTGAAATGATGCCACATTACTTCACTCCATTTATAACCGTTAAAGCGTACTGTGGATTCATTGATACGATACCAATTTCGATGGTAAAAGTTAACTATGAATTTAAATGTCAAAGAAGTACAAATTTCTGATTGGTTTACTTGTAGATCATGTAGATATTTGCATTTTACATAATCACTATATCCAGGAAAATATTATTTTTCCACATTCAACTACAAATTTTATCCACGAATTAAAATCCCCATTTTCTCCCAAAAAAGGAAAAGGGGGGTAAAATGTAATGAGATCTTTGTTCCCCTATTGTGTCAGATTTAAGTTTGGTTAACACCCAATTTACAATAACCTTGACAAATCTCACTACTAGTCTTGTTTGTAGTCTGGTCGACTGTCTTCTCTACTACTTGGTTGTCTATTATTGTTCTTTGTATCCCAATGAATTCTTTAGAAATTTATTTAGTAACGCTTCGATTACCAGGAAATTAGTTTTTTTTTGTGTATATAGCTCATCAATTACTTGATTACTCTTTGTTGCCTAATCTTATTTGCTTATGGTTCACATTTAACTCTTGAGGCAAGTTTGTTTCGAGAAGGAGTTGATTTTTTCCGTTTGAATTGTTTCACATTTTGTCATGTCGGATCCTTTCAGACTGACTACAGGGTATCTGGTTTGCTAATAATGGTGTAGGCCGTATGATTACTTATAGTTGCTGTAACCACCTTTATTTTGACTCTGTATGTTAGAGGACGATCACTTGATATTCCGAGGAGAGGTGCAGAATTGTGAAAATTAATAGTCTGGCTTGGTGAAGACTTAAAAATAAATAACCTCGCTCAAACAGAATGAAAATATATATTTTACCCAACACAATGTAGAAAATAAAGGTGTACAGAAGTAAAAAGTAATGTTTGCACGTCAAAATTAATTTCCCTTAGAAAAAAATCACCTTCCCCTAAAAATAGCAACTGGTTGTTAACTGAAATATATAAGTAAACCATAATCGGAAGGACAACAGTTTTTTTTTCGTGAAAGATACCATACATACTGCAATACCGGTCTGTTAAAAAAAACCGACAATGACGAATGACGGACGGGTTATAATATAATAATTACTTATCAACCCATTGACAAGTTTATGCGGTCAAGTCAACTAATTATCTGGTATTCGAAGCATTACTAAATAAATTTCTAAAGAACTCATTGGGATACAAAGAACAATAATAGACAACCAAGTAGTAGAGAAGACAGTCGACCAGACTACAAACAAGACTAGTAGTGAGATTTGTCAAGGTTATTGTAAATTGGGTGTAACATTACCTAATATACCATCATGTTACGGTCAATTTAACTTGAAACTTATGTATTTAAGACTTGACCATTTCAATATTCCATCTTTTTGATACCATAGGTGTTTTTTTTTTGCCACATTGTATTTCTTAGCATCAAACCGAGAAAAAAAAATTCTCTTTACGTTATTCCCATGATAAGATTTACCATCGTCATGGTATCTGATGATTTGACAAGCCTATATCAATATAGTGTAGTTGGACCTTTTGGATTATAGCTCTTCATCTTTTATATAAGCTTTGGATTTCAAATATTTTGGCCACGAGCATCACTGAAGAGACATGTATTGTCGAAATGCACATCTGGTGCAAGAAAATTGATACCATTAATTTTATTGTTGAACATTTGAATTCAGGGTTCACTGGTATCCCACGAATATTGTTTGATCTGTTGTTATAAATTAATTTGTAACCTTTGAACATGTTGAACATATGTTTGCCAGTAATATTATAAAGCCTGGAATAACAAATTTTAAAATTATTTTTCAGTATCATTGTAAAACTATATTATAATTGGCCTATTTTGGATGGGATCGTAATTGTAAATACATGTACATGTCTGACATTTTAAAAATAATTCCTAAATATGGGCAATCACTATAGATAACATAATACAGAACCCATGATTAAGTCAATACAAAATGTAATACATTTGATCATGATATATGAATTTAGAGGTTGGATGAAGGTCAGAATAAGAACCAAATTTGCCCAAATTCTTATTCATTTGTGATTTCTGAAAAAGGAAAAAAAGCTGACAATTTTTTTAAATTTACCAAAATAGAATAATTATGAATTATTTCGTAAAATAAACTTAAAAATCCCCCAAATAACTCACACCTTTAACTTTAGGTAGAGAATTATTTATTTACAGCATAAATTTTAGCATGAAATGAAAAGCGGGAACTTAATTTTATCACATCTGAAAGGTAATGAAAACAAATCAGACTTCTTATTTTAATTCCTTACTTTTTTATGTTGATTTAAGATTTTTTATGGTAATCTTAAAATTGAAAAATGGGACTTGTTGCTTAAAAAGATACCAAATATACAAATGTTTTGGCTGATGTTCTTGTAAAAATATTTAGTTTCATGTATGTTGCAATGTGTGCATGACTTGAACTATTTTAATGGTTTTACGCCAGTCATTTTTGAGGCCTTTTATTGCTTGTAGTTTGGTGTGAGCCAAGGCTCCGTGTTGAAGAAAGTACTTTGACCTATATGGTTTACTTTTACAAATTGTGACTTGGATGGAGAGTGAGGGGTATAAAAATCAATCAATCAACTCATGCCACATCTTCTTATATCTATAATAAATGTTCAGGTTTTTTTTTATATTATATCAAAAAAAAAAAAATTTGAAAAAGGAAAAATAATTTATTAACTTCTGCTTTATATGTTACCAAATTTATTGTTTTTTTGTGGATGTGTTTGTACAAATATGTTTCATTTAAGTTTTCTTTACCCAATTGATATAATAATGTGTGTCTGGCAATTGTATAGATTTTTTTTCATTAAAGATATAAAAAAATTCAAATCTTATTCAACCATTTGCCTTTTATGCTGCCAAATGTTGTTTTTTTAATTTTATCATAAATGAAATAGAAATTTAAAAAGGGGAACTTCTACTTTTAAAGTTTAATTTTACAATAAATCGGTAAATTTGTGGTGTTGTCCTTGTACAAATATTTGTCATTAATTACATATAGGATATAGGTATAGATGTTTATCATCAGGTAATTCTAGGAACTAAAAAAATGTAATATCCTTGTCATAAACAGCTGTCGTCATTACATTCATTTGTACATGATGTAAGTCATTTATAATTTTCAATATTTTAATAATTTTAATTGTTGTATTTTAAAGTGAAAGTATTTGGAAGGGGGTGGGGGTGTTAAAATAATAATTCAACACAAGATCAACATGTTAATTTCAGAGGCAGATTTAGAGGGTTTTTCAAAGGCATTTTGTGGGAAAAATTTGGTTGATTATATAGGGAACCACTGAAGGATGACGGAAGGGACCCATCTTAGGCAGTCAGTGGGCCCCCCTTATATAAATTTCTGGATCGGCCACTATAATTGTCAAAAAAAATTTGTAATATAACTTAAATTATTTAACAATGCAAGTCATTTATGATATTCAATATTTTGAAATTCAAATTTTTCGTATTCTGAAGTAAAAGTATTTGGAGGGGATGTTATATTAGAGAATTATTAAAACATATCACAATTCAATGCAGGATGACAAGATAATTGTTAAGAGTAAGAAAAAGTGCGTAGAGACATATATAACAACTTTAAGGATACTGATTTTATAACTGCGGCAGAGTTTTTAGGCTAAATTATTTGAAACGGGCCTAGGTTCACTTATAAAAATTAATGATATAATTAACATCTCTTCAAAAATTGTATTTGAAGTTTTTGTATCATAAAGTGAAATCTTTGAACAATTTTACAAGTAAAGAAACAAAAATAGATTAATTTAAATACACTAGTAGTGATGGTGGATCCGCACTCCAAGGTTCAAAAAAGAAAAATTTCCATTAAATTTAGAAAATAATACATCTCATAAAAGAATAATTTCATGTATAAAATAAAATCAGGTAACAACATCAGAGATGCGGAAAATATTCACTTTTTATTACATGTAGATGTTTAGCCTAAAGGTCTGATTCCTGTTGTAAAGATTTTTATCAAGTCATAACATATGTAATATAGATAATTTCATTCCTATACTTTACATATAGACATGTTTGTTTGTTTACGGCTTTTAATTGAATTTAAAAATAAGGATGTGGTATTATTGCTAACAACCACTCTATCAACAAAACCACTAAGAAATGAATAAAAGATATAAACAGCATAGTGAAATTTGGGAAAAACAAACAGTGTTTCAGAACTGTTACTTCATGCCTTTTATGCAAGACTGTCTTCCTCAATTAACTGTTTCATTGCTGCAACAAAATGTTATCTCTGACTCATATTGTAATTTTGGCCTAAACTTTTTGAGAATCAGCTACAAAAATAAAATTAGAATTGTCTGATTTCGCCTTTCTAACATAAAAAGCAGCTGACCTGATGAAAAAATAAGAAATAAAATCCTTACCTTCCCAACCCTACAAGGCAATATCAAACAAAGAATTTGTTAAGGGTGGCCAGTTGGACATTAGGCAAACAGCATGCTGTAACAGTTAATCATTTATAGTGTTGAATTGAATATTTTTATTGTTTGGTAGCAATGGGAATGACGTGACAGATAGAAAATTAACATGACCAGTAATGGAAAAGGGGAGGCAACCTATTTAGTTAATGAAGACGAACTCGCCAAAAGCAATGTAGAGGAGAAGCTACGTAATCGTACAATTTCTGAGGGCTACAAATATAGGTCCCTTGATGAAAGTGTGTCATCTAGTGAAGGATCAGCGGAAGGTGGTAAGCAGATGGGCAGAAATATTGTTGGCTTTTTTCAAAACTATCTCTACCCTTTTTTATTGGGAAAATATGTGGTTCATTTTTATCAAATTGGGAAATATATAATAAACCATGAATTTGACAGGAACATCAATTTGCAGAATACCTTTCAAGAGGTAAATCTTCTTTTGAAATAAGATCCCTTATTGTCAGTGATGATACATAAATAGACCCTCAAATTTGCACATGTAGTCATTTTAGCCATGAAAAATGTTTAAATGGGTGTTTTTCAGTTTGAATTCATGCACAATTACTTCTGAGACTGCACTGTTTGGCAAAAAAGTTGTCTTTTTGGGAATAATTTTAAGCCATTTTATTTTCAAATTGGTATTCTTTTCCAGGGGAAAATGCCTTTATTCTCCGGTAATTTAAGGCAAACAATATCACTGGCTTTGTTTGTAACATTCGTTTTGATTGGATAATCATCAATTTTCATGGCATCAATTCACACAATGTATATGTATATGCAAGTGTTTGACAGGTTTTAAATGTATGATTTGACATTGTTTTCTGTCAGTTTCATTAGAATGGAGATATCAATATATTGTACTTTAAGCTTTGACCTCATTAATTAGTGATACGATAGTCTCAAATATCTGTTTGCTAGCTCGCTTTAGTCATGATAGCTTAAACTTAATTTTTGCCACCAAATAGCAAAATGATGCTGTTTACCTACAGTTATATCATCTAATGTAATAAAATGATCATTTATTGAAATTTTTTATTAAGAGAAACCATTTGACATCTCCCTGTGCAAAAGAATTACGGAATGGCTAAAAATCAATAAATTTCATTTTGTACCTTTATTATAGTGACACTTTTTAGCTCACCTGACCTGAAAGGTCAAGTGAGCTTTTCTCATCACTTGGCGTTCAGCGTCCTACGGCGTCCGTTGTCCGTAAACTTTTACAAAAATCTTCTCCTCTGAAACTTCTGGGCCAAATTTGACCAAACTTGGCCACCATCATCATTGAGGTATCTAGTTTAAAAAAATGTGTTCGATGACCCTACCAACCAAATAAGATGGCCGCCATGGCTAAAAATAGAACATAGGGGTAAAATGTAGATTTTGGCTTATATCTCTGAAACCAAAGCATTTAGAGCAAATCTGATGTGAATAAAATTGTTTATTAGGTCAAGATCTATCTGCCCTGAAATTTTCTGACAAATAGGACCACCCGTTGTTGGGTTGCTGCCCCCGAATTAGTAATTTTAAGGAAATTTTGCAGATTTTGGTTATTATCTTGAATATTATTATAGATGAAGATAAACTGTAAATCGCAATAATGTTCAGCAAAGTAAGATCTACAAATAAGTCAACATGACAAAAATTGTCAATTGACCGCTTAAGGAGTTATTTCCCTTTATAGTCAATTTTTAACAATTTTCATAAATTTTTGTAAATTTTTACCAAATATTTTCCACTGTAATTACTGGGCCAAGTTCATTATAGATAGAGATAATTGTAGCAACAAGAATGTTCAGTAAAGTAAGATCTACCAACACATCACCATCACCAAAACACAATTTTGTCATGAATTTATCTGTGACCAGTGTTTGATATGCACATAGACCAAGGTGAGTGACAAAGTCTCTTGAGAGCCTCTAGGGTGGGATTATGATTTAAGGAAATATTGTTTTAATTTCTGCATCTCAGTTGTATTTTTGTCGTTTAAATACAATGGCGGCAGTAGTGTTAAGTGGAATAAACAGACATTGACAGAGTTGACAATTGAATAATATAGATTTTTTTTGCAAAAAATGAGTGAAGCTTTTCCATTCAATACTTTAAAAAAATATTCTGTTGAACGTTTAGAGGGTAGAAGTGAGCATATTGTGTAGTTATTTGAAATGTGATGCCTCCCTCATATATCATATATTTAAGATATGTTTAAGGTGAAGAAAGAATAATAATTTGAAAAAAGGTTAAAACAAGGAATTATTTGCATCTAGAACCATTATTATAGATTCTGTAAAATTGATAAGAAAAATTAATGTAAGATGAAAACTAACTATTTTTAATAAAAACTGAATAGGTTTACCCATTTGTGTATGGCTAATTAATGAGGGTTAGTTAGTTCATATTAAACATGCTGAAATATAAGTGAAAGTAAAATTAACTTTTTTGTCATGCACGCATTGTCTATAATTCAAATTTGTTGGGTTATTTTTATTCAATTTTCCAGAATTTAACATAATTCCTTGCTTTAATTTCATGGTTTTTAGTATTTTTTTGTTCATTTTTATTTATGCTTCAGTGTCTCATACAATATTACTTCACAAATTTATGATTTCTATTTTTAGATACAGTAAAACGTAAACCAGATGTATTATGGTCTCAGCGCTACAACAGATTGGCATGTCTGCTGGCCATTGCCGTGTTTGTTATTGCCTTCTTGGTTGGCATAGTAATATATCAACATGTGACTAAAGATGACACAGATGTAAGAATTATCTCCCTTTAAACAAAGTATTTCTCATGATCATATAGATATAAGAAGGTGTGGTATGAGTCCCAATGAGACAACTCTCCATCCAAGTCACAATTTGTAAAAGTAAACCATTATAAGCATGATAAGTCGAAGTACGGTCTTTAACATGGAGCCTTGTTTCACACAGAATATGCTTTTTTCTACAGATCAGGTGGTTAGTTCTGGTACCCCAATGACTTTAAAAAAAGTTCAACAGTACAATAATCAGTTGAAAAGAACAAGAGAAAAAACTAATCAGCAATTCTCAGAATTAAGAATATCTATCACACAGAAGCATTTTTCTTTGTTTTCACTGCTAAGTCGATTTTTTATGGGTATTGATAAAAAGTTATTTATTTCCAGGATATATATGATTTTATGATTTTGCCAAAGTCTGCTTGCAAGCCTAAAGAAAATTTGAACTTTGTTGAATATTTAAGTAAGCAAATAAAGGCTTGTACAGTCCAAGGTTTTATTCTCCAATATAAATAAACATTATTGTACACAAGGATGGAACTGTTTTACTTTAAAAGTCTTATTATTATAGCAATGGTATCTATTCGGTACGGATATTGACTCACGTTTTTCTTTACACATGCTATTCAAACTTCAAATTTAAACACATACACAAGTTTCTAAATTGTTTTTTTTATG
Organism: Mytilus edulis; assembly: GCF_963676685.1. Classification (NCBI taxonomy): domain Eukaryota; kingdom Metazoa; phylum Mollusca; class Bivalvia; order Mytilida; family Mytilidae; genus Mytilus; species Mytilus edulis. The sequence goes on from NC_092354.1 coordinate 11,249,942, forward strand.
TGTGTTTGACTAATTTTAACAATTGTTAAGTGTTCTTATAGAAGTATTTGCAAGCAGTTTGAAGATAGAAAACAGATTTCTCTATGAAAATACCATGAACAACCACACACAATTTGAAATAACTGGAGTCTTAATAGACATTTTCAAACAGGAACAAAAAGATTTTGTTGGGAGAAGGGGATGTGGACAATGTACCAGTGCATATTATACAAGCCCTATTACACTTATGGTTTTTTTATACTTACTTAATTCATCATTTTAATGAAAAATAGTAGATTTACAGAATGTGAAATACTCTAACTTTCTTATTTTTGTAGATTTGCAATAGCCTGAGTGTGTACATTTTAGCTTCTTCATCACAGCTCAAATGTATGTGAAACACTTATTTTCGTATTTTTGTAGATTGGTACCAAGCCTGAGTGTGTACATTTTAGCTTCTTCATCACAGCTCATATGTATGTAAACACTTATTTTCTTATTTTTGCAGATTTGTACTAAGCCTGAGTGTGTACATTCTAGCTCCTACATCACAGCTCAGATGAATCTGTCTGCAGACCCCTGTCAAGACTTCTACCAGTTTATCTGTGGTAATTGGGAGAATACAGTCACCATTCCAGATAGTCGACCTAAATACAACATATTTTCTGTGGTTTCTGATCAAAATAAAGTATACATCAGAAAGGTAAATATAAAGTATAAAATGGCTGATAAGGGAGATAACTCTTTGTCAGTCAAAAAACTATAAAGATATTTTGTTTTTGTCTTTACAACTTCTTTATCATGTATAGCAGACCTGCCAACTTTTGAAAATCCCCATGGGGGATTTAGTGCGCGACCAGATTTTTAAGGGTTACAGTTTTTGCGGCATTTCTGCGTGCACTGTTTTTTACTCTTAAAATAGTCTCATATCTCTTCTTTTTTCTTTTGGTATACTGATGATAAGCTTATAAGCCTTGATTTCTTTTATTTGCATGATTCTTGTACTTATTTTAAAATTGACAATTTAAGAAAAGAGAAAAATGACAATAAAAAATGAAGACCCCCCTTTCCCCCCTCCAAAGACCTGCTTGTCTTTAGACCACGACTCAAAAGACATGAACCTATATGTCCTAAAGTTAGAAAAATAAATTCAGATTTTTATTAAGTCTGCCAGTATTAATGAGAAAATGGATAAAATTTGAGTTATCTTTCTTTGTGTTCAGAGGTGCTCTTACCGGCGGAGGCTTATATACAGTAGAAGTGTATACAAAATGGCATCGATTTTAAATCAACAGACACATGTCTGATTTCAAAAATTAAATGGATTTCAAGATAAACGATGTTTTCTTAAGAGTTCATTACACTGTTCTCATCTTTTAGTTAATATGGTTTTGTCATGGAACTACGGTAAACGTTGCAAATTCGTGCTTATATGATAAATTAATTAAAAATCAAAGGCCGTCTGACTGAATTTCTGTTTACAAATATTAACTAATTTTGAGGATTGTTATGACCCATTAGGTAATCCGATTACTTGCAACAACAAATTATGACACCTGTTGTGACCGTTGATTAGCACAGGGTTAATATAAACTTGTCATAATATGTCCCCAGGTAAAATTAGAGATTTTTAAAAATTGATCAGAAAAACTTCAAAATCGGTAACCAATAATTTTTTCAGGTATATTTTGTGAAAATCGGGTTTTTGACTTGTTTTACGATCCCGATATCGGGATTCGGGTTGAGGGATGTAAATCGGGATGATACCGCGAAAATCGGGATAGTTGGCAGGTCTGGTATAGCTGTTCAGCTTTCTTGCGTAAAACCATCACTACCATTCAATCTGAAAATAAAAAGATATGGTAGATTTGCCAATGATCCAACAACACTCCATCAGAGGTCAAAGGACATAGAAGTTTCCAATGATAGGTCGCTAAAGTATGCCTTCAACAATAAGCAAAACCCATACGGCAAGCTTAATAGGTTTTCCCAAGGGTATGAATACCTGGAATACTGTAAATTCAGAAATTATTGTGTGGTATTTATCATTTTAAAATGCAACTAACTGAGGAAGTATTGCTATAATTAAAACTAGCAATCAGACAAGTGTTAGTAAGCAGATTTTTTTGAAATCACAAAAATTAGTCTCATATTTTTGTCCATTATTCAAAAGGCACAGTAATGATGGCCTAAAATAATTTCTGAATTTATGATAAATGAAATGACCAATAAATTACGGTAATTTTGTCTAATGAAGAACCAGTTCAAAAGTTTTCAGTGACCTATTTTTTTAAGGATGTACTTACGTGAGGTTAGGTAAAAATTAAGAAATTAAGAAATTAAAATTGATATTATAAGCTGCTAGAGCATCAATTAAGGATAAAGATAAGCTAAAAATAATGATAGGTCATGGACCTCATTTTCGAGATATTTGAGATTTGAAATATGGCGGGAAAAGGCTGAATCAGACTTTTACCTTACATTTGCATTGGTACTAATTTGGTGTCAAAACAAAAGAAAGAAAATCAAGAATTTTCTAAAATTTTGGTAAATGACCTTTCATGAGCTATTAAGTCTTATGTGAAAAAATAAATGGGTGTTATGGGGCAAAATATTTTATATTCTATTGTATGGAAAAACACCAAGGAGTCCGAACATTTGACACAAATTCCAAAACCTCACCTAAGTACATCCTTAAATACCGTAGAATTTCAGTTTCAGAATCTGAAGCAATCTGGGTAATATTCTAAACACAGTGTGAAATGTGATTGGATAACAGCATCCTAAACAATAAAGATTCAACCAATAATGTGATATTATAGCTTCAATTTGGGGTAGCTAGGAACATAGAAATTGCATGGACCTTTAGATTTTGCAAAACAATTTAATATATAATTAATATTATACTCTTTTTCAGATCTTACAATCCAATTCCACAGTCATTAAAGGGCAGCACTCTGAAACTGTACAGAAAATGAAGACATATTATAAAATGTGTTTAGATACATCAAAGATTAATGAATTGGGGTCAGAACCACTCACTCAGGTATTTAGCAAGTCCTGAAAATAATGTTCAGTGAATATTTATCATAAAATCTATGTTTTATGACAAATTTTACTAATAATACGTTTTATAAAACAAAAATTTTTTTTTTCACTTAAGCATAGAAATTCCAACTTGGTAATACATCCTAATCCTGGATTGTCCAGTGAATATGTATGATAAAATATTGATTTTATGACAGATTTTGCTTGTATATAAATTTTATCAAACAAAAGAGATTTTATTCTTTACATCATGTACATTACAGCATAGAAATTCCAACTTGGTAATACATTTACATGCTCTTTACCAAACCACAGACATAAAAAGACATATTATTTGTTTATTTAAAATCAATTATATATTTTTTTAAATTCAAAAACTCTGTATTGAAGTTTATACACAAGATTCAAAATGTTTTCTGATGTCCTATACTATCACTGCCACATAGCTATTTTGTAATTTTTAATATACATGTATCAGTTAACTATGAAAATACTCTTTTAGATGATCACTGATACAGGGTTAAAGTTTATGAGACATTAGCTTTACACTCAAACAGAAAACAACAAAGAAAAACAATATTTAATTTCAAAACTAATAAAAAAAAATCTTTTTATAAAGTGAAATATAAAAAAAATTACAATTGTGTGATGTTTTTATTACATTGAACCAATAAATATATGATATTTTAAATATTTTACAGTTTATTAAAATGATTGGGGGTTGGACTGTCACCGACACAGGGTTTGATGAAAGTAAATGGAAGCTGGAAGATGTGTTAGCTAAAATCAACATCTATAATTTTGCTCCTTTATTTGATGTTGGCATTACTATTGATGATAAAAATAGCTCACAGTATGTTTTAAGTGTAAGTGTTATAGGTATTTCATTGTTTATGACATTAAAAATTATTTGATTAAACAAAAAAATATTACACAAAAGATTTGATAGAACAATTTTCTATATTTTTTTTTTATGGATATTGAATATATGGAATATAAATAGGTTCCCATCATGGGATTTTTTTTCTCCATTATTTTGGGGGGGAATATATAACTGCATACTAAACATAGACGAATATGGTATACCATTTCAATGCTTCCAATAGGATCATATTTACCAACAAATATATAATTTAGCTGAAATTGTTTGACTGGGCTAAGTATGTATAACAATCATTTTTAGCTCACCTGACCTGAAAGGTCAAGTGAGCTTTTCTCATCACTTGGCGTCCGTCGTCGGTCGTCTGTCGTCCGTAAACTTTAAAAAAAATCTTCTCCTCTGAAACTACTGGGCCAAATTTAACCAAACTTGGCCACATTCATCCTTGGGGTATCTAGTTTAAAAAATGCTGCCCCTGAATTTATCATTTTAAGGAAATTTTGCAGTTTTTGGTTATTATCTTGAATATAGATGGTTATAGTCAATATTGAACAACTTTTCGTCATTTTTGTAACTTGTACAAAAATCTTCTTTTCTAAAACTATGGCCACAATCATTACTAGGGTATCTATTTTAAAAAAAGTGTCTAATGACCCTGCCTACCAACCAAGATTGCAGACATCAGTAAATACAGTAACAGGTGAGCGACACAGGCTCTTGAGAGCCTCTAGTTTTAATAACGAAATCAAATATTTTAAATTGTGATACAAAATTTTGCAGAAATAATTGTGATCTTGAAATATATATTTGCATTAATCTTAATAACAATCATTGATCATACATTTCTCTAATTCTTACTCCATTTATCCTTTTCCTCAACGTGTGGTGGTTCATTTGATCTCAGTTGTTCATTGGTCAAAATTCGATTATGACGTCAAATTTTCTTGCTTCCCTCCGAAACTCCTATTGTGACGTCATGAAAAAAGGCGATCATGCCTTATGACGTCGCATAGAAAAAACACATCTTTTTGCAGGTCGTTCGAAAAGAAGGAATAAGAGTGTCTGCATATCGTCTAAAAATCATTAGAGAAAGAGATTCCACCACCAAATCTCGTGCAATACGATATTTATCCACTCTCGACAGTTAAATTTTAAATATTTAAAATGCTCGGCGAGCCTCGCGTTTAAAATGTGAAAATTTAACTGTCTCGAGTGGATAAATATCGTATCACATTCGATGCAGTGGTAGAATCTATATTAATCTTTATAACAATCATTGATCATACATTTATACAACCAAAGCAAGTTACAAGCTTTAGGAAATTAACTCTAATATTCTGAACACTTTTTATCTACTGTGGATTAATCTATTTTTATGGGTATCAATTTTCAGGGTATTTGATTTCATGGTTTTGTCAATCTTTGCTCACAAAACATTAGAATATTTGCATTTGTTGTTTGCCTGCACAAACAAAACCCACAAAAATTGGAAATTTGTATCCAACAAATAATAATGAATCCACAGTATTTTTAATGGATTTCTAGGAAATTTATACAATGATTTTTACCATATCAATTAATTAAAATCTGTAAGTCATTTTCAGTTTACTCAGCCTGATCTCACATTAAAGACAGAGGAGGAATATAACACAACTTACTCCAGTTATAAAGATCTCCGTAACGCCATGCTCGACTTTGGTGCAACACTCGGGCAATATCTGGGTGGCGATTACAATGAAACAAGACAAAAGATGGAGGAAATTTATAACTTTGAGAAACAATTATCTGAAGTATGTCGATATTTGTTTAGAAAGATTGCATTGCAATATTTGGCATACACCTATTGATAGTGATAATTATAAATATATAAAACATAACAAAAGAATTCAAATGTAGAAAAATATTTGTTGAGTGACTTTACAATATCTTAACTCGTCTGGGCATAAATAATCTCATCATAGATACTAGGATTGAAATTATGTATTTGCACCATATGCACCTTTCGTCTGCAAAAGACTCATCAGTGATGCTCAAATCAAAAAGAATTAAAAAGGCCAAACAAAGAACAAAGTTTTGCCCAATACAGCTAAGGTAATCTATTCCTGAGGTAGAAAAACCTTTGTATTTCAATTTTTGTTATAAACAGTTAATTTATAATTATGACCATATCACTGATAACTCTTTTCAAAACAGAAGTGCTGACAACTGGGCTGATGATACTTTCTGGGAATAAAAAAAACTCCAACAGCAGTACCAATAATCGACCCAGTGGATGTCATACCACATCTTCTATCTATCATCTTAGATACCAGGATTGAAATTGTGTACTTGCTCCAAAAATTATCAATTAAGATTACACTGGATATTTGCCCAAACACAACTATCACCAGCTCTGTCCAAGGCAAAATGTCATTAAAAATTATTATCATAATTAATATTTGCTAGTTATTGCAATTCATTAAAAAGATGTTAATGATTTCAGATATTTGTACCAAAAGAAATTTTAAGGCAGCCAGACTTAATTTACCACAAGATGACACTTAAAGAATTACAGGGAATTATGGGTAATTGGGTAAGTAAATTAAAAAATTTCTGTTTTAAAACAACATTTGATTGAATATCTAATGTAACAGTATTAATGCATATCAAACTCATTTATTGTTCCTTTGAATTTCTGTATCAGTGATTACAAAATAATGATTTTTGTCGAGCAAAAGTTGCAGAAAGCTAGTGATCCGGCGGCGGCAGCGGTGTTAGCTAACTTTTTAAAAGTTGGAAGACCAGGATGCTTCATACTTTGTATATAGATGTTTCATGTTACGAAGTTTCCGTCCGTCACATGTCCAATGTCCTTGACGTCATTTTCATGGTTTAGTGACCACTTGAAAAAAAAAATTCAAATTTTTTGTAATGTTGAATTCTCTCTTATTATAAGTAATAGAATAACTATATTTGATATGTGCATACCTTGCACATGCATCATGTCTGTCAGACAGTTTTCACTTGACCTGGACCTCATTTCATCGATCAGTGAACAAGGTTAAGTTTTGGTGGTCAAGTCCATATCTCAGATACTATATTATAAGCAATAGGGCTAGTATATTCGGTGTATGGAAGGACTGTAAGGTGTACATGTCCAACTGGCAGGTGTCATCTGACTTTGACCTCATTTTCATGGTTCAGTGGTTATAGTTAAATTTTTGTGTTTTGGTCTGTTTTTCTCATATTATATGCAATAGGTCTACTGTATTTGTTGTATGGAATAATTGTAAGGTGTACATGTCTAGCAGGCAGATGTCATGTGACCTTGACCTCATTTTTAGGTTCAGTGGTCAAAGTTAAGTTTTTGAGTTTTGGTCTTTTTATCTAATACTATATGCCATAGGTCAACTATATTTGGTGTATGGAAACATTTTATGATCTTTTTGTCAGTCGCGCAGGTTTTATTTGACCGTGACCTCATTTTCACGGTTCATTGCACAGTGATAAGTTTTTGTGTTTGGTCTATTTTTCTTAAACTATAAGTAATGGGTCAACTATATTTTATATATGTTGTATAGAAGCATTGTTAGCTGTACATGTCTGCCTGGCATGGTTCATCTGACCTTGACCTTATTTTCAAGGTTCATTGGTCTTTATTTAGTTATCTTGGTTAATGTTAAGTTTATGTGACAGTTGTAATAAAGCTAAGCTTTATACTTAGGACTATTAACATAATATCAATAATTAGTATAGAAGGCGAGACATTTCAGCGTGTGCACTCTTGTTTAAACATTTTAAAGGAAAATACTGGTATGAGGCTGGGAGATTTTAACGACCTTGACAAGCTATACATCCCTGGCATGGTTGGTTTTATACTGGTATCCGTGAATTTCAGATTGATTTAAGTTAATTCTGATTGGTATATTTCACAACTTTTATTTTTAAAATTCAGTATACACAGAATATATCTTGGTCTAAAATTCGGATTTTGATTGACTATAGGTCAATGCATAACTTATTCTGATTGGTTCATTACAGACTGACCTAGGCCTATAGATACATAACTTAATCTGATTGGTCTATTTCAGATTGACTTTGGTCTGTTTTTATTCAGAACTTTATTCTGATTGGTTTATTTCAGATTGACTTGAGTGAATATTTACAGAACTTCATACCTGCCAACTTTTGAAAGTGCCCATGGGGGTTTTAGCACGCCAAAACAATTTCAAAGGTTACAATACTTTGCGACGACTATTTTGTTGTCTAGAAAAAGTGTCATGTTTGTAAGATGAGCTTACATGCCTTTTTCATAAGTTTATTTGCGTGATTCTAGTTATTATATATCAGTAGAAAAGATGAATGTGGCTGCAAGACCAGGAATTAATTTATTGTGTAAGGATATTAATAATTGTTTTTTAAGTTAAAAAATCTACATTTAATGATTTTTCTATTTTATTTTTTACAAGAGTAAAATGACCTCTTGACTAAGGGAAGTTTCCCATTTAAGAGATTGGTCTGTCCATGTAAAAAATAAGGAATAGTACATTGTACTTTAAATAATTTGGTAATTTAATTGAATACATAAATTTTTAACATTTGTTACAGCAAGTGTAATATCAATAAATTAGTGAATAAACTACTATTTTTTATCTTTATGGTAATACTGAATCATTGAAGTTTGTCAATCAGTCATGCTTTTATTCTTATTCTGTGTAAGAACCTCCTTGCAGATGAAAAACTATTTGCCATGTTTACGATTTTCAACAAACAGAGGAATACAACACAAGTTCAAAATCTAGAATGTTAGAATATTCTTGAGAGAAAACTTTTTTGATTGGCTGATTAATTTGATCAGGAGAAACATAGAATTTCATTGGCTGAACAGAATTGTACTCCATTGGACACAGTTCAAATCGGGAACAATCATATTTTTCGTGTAGAATTTCACAAAATCGTGTTTTAGAGGGTTTTTCACGATCACGATCATGCAATGGTGACAAAAGGTCAAAATCGTGTAGTACACGCCTAAATCGTGAAAGTTGGCAGGTATGGAACTTTATTCTGATTGGTTTATTTCAGATTGACTTGAGTAAATATTTACAGAACTTAATTCTGATTGGTTTATTTCAGATTGATTTGAGTGAATATATACAGAACTTAATTCTGATTGGTTTATTTCAGATTGACTTGAGTGAATATTTACAGAACTTTATTCTGATTGGTTTATTTCAGATTGATTTGAGTGAATATTTACAGAACTTAATTCTGATTAGTTTATTTCAGATTGACTTGAGTGAATATTTACAGAACTTTATTCTGATTGGTTTATTTCAGATTGACTTGAGTGAATATTTACAGAACTTAATTCTGATTGGTTTATTTCAGATTGACTTGAGTGAATATTTACAGAACTTAATTCTGATTGGTTTATTTCAGATTGACTTGAGTGAATATTTACAGAACTTTCTAGGATATAAATTATCAGAAGATACAGATGTGATTGTATACACTCCAGATTACCTCACCAAACTAGCTCCAATAATGCAGAAAACATTGTCCAATAAACAGTCAGTATTATCTAGTAGTATATTTTTTTTTTTTTTTTTTTTTTATCCAACATATATAATATACAACAGTACAGTTATCAAACAGTTAGTTCATATATATGAATGTAATATAATACAATCTATCAGAAAATGTATAGAACTTGAAAATAACATTTTGTTGGGATTTTATAATTGTATCTTATTAACATGATTAAAAAGGACATACAAAAAAAAAGTATAGAGGATTGATAAATAAAAAAATTAAAAGATGATTAAGAAAAAACAAAAAAAACAAAAAAAACAAAAAAAACAAAACAAAAAAAACAACACAAAAAACAAATATAAACAAGAATGTGTCCATAGTACACGGATGCCCCACTCCCACTATCATTTTCTATGTTTAGTGGACCGTGAAATTAGAATAAATTCTCCAATTTGGCATTAAAATTAGAATGATCTTATCAAAGGGAACATGTATACTAAGTTTCAAGTTGATTGGACTTCTACTTTATCAAAAACTACCTTGACCAAAAACTTTAACCTGAAATTTGCACTATCATTTTCTATGTTCAATGAACCGTAAAATTGGGGTCAAAACTCTAATTTGGCATTAAAATTAGAAAGATCATATCATAGGGCACATGTATACTAAGTTTCAAGTTGATTGGACTTCAACTTCATCAAAAACTACCTTGACCAAAAACTTTAACCTGAAGCGGGACAGACGGACGAACGAACGAACGGACGAACAGACGGACGAACAGACGGACGAACGGACGCACAGACCAGAAAACATAATGCCCCTCTACTATCGTAGGTGGGGCATAAAAAAAAACAAAAATTTAGTTTGATGTATCTAGTAGTATTTATCGAAGGGCCAAGTGAGCATTTCTCATCATCTCTTCTGTCGTTGATAAATTTAACAAAAATCTACTCCTCTGAAGCTGTTCGGCCCAATCAAACTTGGTCACAATAATCATAATTGATGTATCTATTTTATAAATGTGTCTGATGATCTCGCCTGCCAACCACATGGCAAAAAATAGAACATAGGGGTAAAATGCAAGTTTAGTCTATATTTTTAAAAACTACTGTTGATTTATTAATATTCGTTTGATATCAATTTATGTGGATTACGATAGTACAGGGGAACCACAAATTTAAATGTTCAAAGAATTAGACTTTGCCAAAACAACAAAATTAGATATCCGCAAATTTCCCAATCCTTGAAATTGGTACCCGCGAAAAAATAAATGAATCCACAGTATTGAGTGATTTATTGTGATGTCTATTAATTTATGTTGGCAACTGTTGCTTAAGTCTAAAAAACATTTCCTAAAAGAAAAAATAATGAATATGTCCAAGATTAACTTCCAATGTATTGTATGTTTCCTATATACCAATATGCAGCAGATAAGGGAAATAATGATTATAGTATAACTAATCGCCGTATTTGAATATAAAAAATAAGACAAGGCGTAACAGAACGACGCATGGATTAAACGAGTGCGCAGCACGAGTTTAATCCATAGTGGCGTTCGGTCACAAGTTGTCTTATTTTTGATATTCAAATACGGCGATTAGTTATTCTTTTTATTACATTGGCAAATGCCTTTTTTTATGAAATTAATGTAGAAAATGTAAGGAACTATATCTTTTTCCTACGCATTGACAATTTGTTTTGATCCGACGTTATCGACGTCTTGACAACACCTATTGTTGTATGACGTCAGAGAATGAAATAACCACGTTTATTTCACATGTGAAATTATCGGTTTTTATTTAACTGGGAAATCAATGTAATTCATTGCAACCAATGTAATAAGAGGATATAATATCTAAAAGATTTCTACTGATCAACTGGGTGAAAATTATAAACCAAATTAGGCTTCCTTATCAGCTTGAAAAAAAAACAAATTTAAAAAAGAATAGTTTGTATGTATCTTTTTTTGGTGAAAGAATGAATTTAAAAAATGTGTCCCTGTCTTGTTTGGAGATGTTAAAGAGCGGCAATTTATAATAAGGAAACCAAAGTTTGAGGGAAAAGTTTCAGTTTATTAGGCTCCATGGTATGCAAGATTCCCTGTTGGCATGAGTTAATATATTCAAACAGTGATAACTTCTACACATTTTTGCTTTCAGACTGTTAGCTAATTACATGGTATGGAGTGCTGTCCAATATTTTATGGGATTTCTTCCACTGAAGTTTTCCAAAGCAGCATTAATTCTAGACAAGGTTGAGAGTGGTGTGAAGGAGTTAGACCCCCTGACACAGAGATGTGTAGTAAAGACAAATACTGTGTTTGGATTTGCTACTGGAGCTATGTATGTCGAACAACATTTCTCTGAGTCCAGCAGGAGTGAAGTGAGTATGCTTGATTGAAGATTTTTTTTAAATATTTTACATATGAGCTGTGTTGGGTAGAATTGACCTTTATGTGTACATGTTTAAGATTTTGACTGAGTTTGGAACATATTATAATAGACAAAAGCCTTTGTTAGTCTTGTATTATTTTGATTTTAGTTACTTGTGTACAATTTGGAAATTAGTATGGCGTTCATTATCACTGAACTAGTATATATTTGTTTAGGGGCCAGTTGAAGGACGCCTCCGGGTGCAGGAATTTCTCGCTACATTGAAGACCTGTTGGTGACCTTTTGCTGTTGTTGTTTTTTTTTTTGTTTTTTTTTTTTCTATGGTCGGGTTGTTGTCTCTTTGGCACATTCCCCATTTCCATTCTCAATTTTATTAAACTTTGGTCTGTGCTGTACGGTTCTTATATCACTAATTGGTAACAAATTGGCATAGAGATTTTTTAACCAGAAATATGTTAACCCTTTCAACACTTTGGACAGATGTATTGATATTCATTTACAAAAGGTTAATTTCTTTCTGACGCAGATCATGTGTTCAGGATGATCTCTAGTATCTTGTTTGGTTATTTTGTTTTTCAACTAGATATAAATTTCCAAATATTTTGGCTAAGCATCAGACGATATTTGTATTTATAAAATGTAAAAATGAGCCAAAAAATTTGTACAAATAATGTTATTATATAATAATTTAATTTTGGATGTAACACGTCTTCTGGTTGGCTGACGTTATTTTGTTATGAGCCCATAGACATAATTTAGTCATGTGACTGTGACGTCATCAACGTTTTTTCATCATTTTCTACTGTTTAAAATGGAATTTAGAATTAAATTATAAGAAATGACTGTAATATTTTTTCTGTCTATTCGAAATAACATAAAAAATGTGGTGCACACTGTTAATAACCCGCCTCGCGCGTTATTCAGTGTGCACCAAATTTTTTATGTTATTTCTTCATAGACAGAAAAAATATTACAGTCATTCCTTAATTGTATTTTCTTGGGTATTTGATTTTGTGGTTTTTCCAATATATGCATACAAGCCATTTTTCTTTTTGCACTTTGTTATAAATTTCAATTTGTCTACCAATTCTGATGTAACCCACAAATAGATATAAGAAGATGTGGTATGAATGATAATGAGACAACTTTCCATCTAAGTCACAATTTGAAAAAGAAAAACCATTTAAGGGAAAAGTATGGTCTTCAACCAAACAGCAAGCTATAGACAGAATAAAGGGCCTCAAAGATATCAAAGATAACTAGTGAAAAATCATTCAAACGGGAAAACCAACAAAAACACAGATTGTTTTCAATAAAGATAATATATCCAGCATTTGTAAAATCAACAGTTCAAATACCTAGTAAAATAGATATTTATCACACTTATGGCAATTTTAGTCTAGGCTTATTTCAGTCACATTTTCATGGTTTATATCATTGTTGTATTTAGGTCCAGGATATACTAGATAGAGTTCTTAAAGCATTTTACGACAATATGCCTGGAGTTGATTGGATGGACAAAGAAACGAGAGAGAAAGCTCAAGCTAAGTTAAAATACATCACCCCCATGATTGGTTACCCAGACTGGATCCTTAATGTCACGGAGCTGGACAAGTATTACGAAAATGTAAGTTGAATATCCAAAATAAACTTGAAATGAGAAAATATTTAGAGATGTAATAAGTTAAATATGCAAAATTAAAGTTGAAATGAGACAAATATTATGAAATTGTAAGTCGAATATGCAAATTAGACTTAAAACAAGACAAATGTTACGAAAATGTAAGTGGAATATGCATATAAACTTGAAATGAGAATTACTTTTTAATATGATTAATATGACTGAAACATGTCAAAGAAATTGCAACCCGTCAATGAAACCTTTTAAAAGTTCTTCTTTAGATCAAGGTCTTAGCAGGGTGTTTTGTGCAGTAGAATTATTATGGAAATTCTTAAGTAATTTAACATTAAAAGATTTTTAGAAATGATTTTTAGGAAAAGGACTATAAATTGTACGTACTTCTTCAAAATAGAATGGTTTGATTTCATAAATCACTTTTTAGGCAAATCATGGCTATGTTATATTGTACAAAAAACATTAACAATATTGACTCAGGGGCAGCAACTCTAATATCAATGATAAAACAATACTGGATCCAATTAACTTGATCATTTTAACTTACAGATGACGATTAGTAAGGACAGATTTTTTGACACACACTTGATATATAAAAAAGTTGAGGTTGACAGAGTGCTGAGAAAACTGAACACCGTCCCAGATAGATCTGAGTAAGTCTGTAGTAGTAAAGCTTGACTTGAAACAAAAATAATTCTTATATTATAGAAAGAAAACAATCACTAAAGCCTATAATAATGATAAAAATATCAACAGTTTCAAATTTTCAAAGAGGGCATCTCCTACTTTAGCTGTACACCAATGTTCAGTTTGTCTGCCATTGAAGCAAATAAAAATTTGACGGTAATTGTTTACTGTCTCAATATAATTTTTGTAAGTCACAGACAAACAAAAGGCACTACAAGAATGTCGGTCCCATTTAAACAGAAGCAAAACATTTATGTTCTGGCTTAATGTAGATAAAAGTTGCAAAAAAGATATGTAGGACTCTTAAACTGTGATGGAGACGCTAAAGTACGAGGGTCACGCTAAAGTGGGATGGTCTACACTAAAGTGTGATTGTCTGCAAAATAAAAGGATGTTAGAAACGCAGTTTGATAATGAGATTAACAGTTTTTTGTCCGCTGAAACGCAAAGTTTTTTTTTCAAGTGCTGGAAGATGGACTTGTATCCTATTTTACTAAATAAATACACAATAGTATACGCATACTTATCTTGCTTCTATTTGAATCATAGTTTATGTGGCAGTCTACTTTGCGATCCCCGTTAAAATGCTGTTTATTTTAATGAAAGTAACGTCAGTAAAATATAGAAACAAGTTTTCATGAGGGATTTATAAATTGTTTGCTAAAACATTAGTTTGTTCTGTACAGTGTAGGAAAATAAAACATGTATATAAACTCGCTACGAAAAAGGAACAAGCTCGGCGATCATTGCCTTTCTTTCGCAATTAAAGATTGTACAAATGAATGTTGCACTTTCCGACAATAAATGAATTTTGTATTTGTAATTTTGAATGACGACTGTAAGGGAGGTTGTCATATTAGTGTGAACAGCAGTCTACACCAATTATCAGATATTCAATACGCTCTGAATTGCTAAAAAAATCATTTTACATGAAATATAATATTTTGCGACACATAAATAACCTTTTTAGCAATTATTACGTGTCAGTCTTCTAAATTTAGAAACAATCACTAAAGCCTACTGGTAAATTTTAAAACCTAACAAATATGTTGTACCTTAGCATACGAGCTTTTGCCAAAAGACTTTTTTTATACCTCAATGTTTTAATCCCTCGAATCTTACCCTTTGGACCATCATACTTTAGCGAACAAACAACCATCACATTTTAGCATGAGACACCATCATACTTTAGCGTAGACCATTACAGTTTAGCGTGACTATTGGAGTACCATCGCACTTTAGAGTCCTATATTTTGTTAAAAGCTGGACATACTGAGTATAATAATAAACTCATCATTGATACCTGGATTAAAATTTTAAATTTACGCCAGACACACATTTCATCTTCAAAAGACTCATCAGTGACACTCGAATCAATGTTTATAGGGCCAAAATTGTTCTTTATACATAAAATGATTTTGTATATGATTTTATGAAGAAAAAATCCAAAACTGGACATGATTAAGTATATGCTCAAATAGGACATCTCTCATGACTTCATTTTTTTGTTTTTAGATGGGACATGAAACCATACACTGTCAATGCCTACTACACACCTCAACTGAATAAAATTGTCTTTCCTGCTGGTATTCTACAGAGACCTTTCTATGATCCAGACTTTCCACTGTAAGTATAATGCCCCTCAGTGGTCTCCTAGAAGGGTACTTCCCTATTCTACAGAGACCTTTCTATGATCCAGACTTTCCACTGTAAGTATAATGCCCCTCAGTGGTCTCCTAGAAGGGTGCTTCCCTTAATAAAAGGCAAAAGATAACGAAGTTGAAAAATAAAGTGACAAAGCCACAGCTTAAAAAGAAAAGGACAAACACAAAACAGTACATAAAACACATAATAGAAAACTACCAACATGAAACTTGGGAAGAGATCTCTGGTGCAAAAGAGAAGGAGGTTGTGGGTTTTATGGGGGATTGATCCTATATATTACTTGTTTTTCCTTAAGGTGATACCCAACACTTTCACTAAAATAAATTTGGCTCGTTTAATTTTCATAAAACTTTGACAAAGTATTTACTTTGACCCTTTAACAAAAATATAAAAATTTTGAAAATTTTGAACCAACCGTTTTGTCAGAAAAATTACACTGGTTATATAGTAGTTTGACAAACACCAATTTTGATCATTGAGAAGCTTATTATTCCCTTTACAACACAACGTAATTAAAACGTTAAGCTGATTTTACAGAGTTATCTCCCTGTAGTGTTAGGTACCACCTTAAATGGGAAATGGTACCTTTGTTGCCATCTGACAGAGTGGTCTACATAGTCTAACTACTGTATTACTAGCCAGTCAACATCAAGGCTGACAGAGTGGTCTACATAGTCTAACTACTGTATTACTAGCCAGTCAACATCAAGGCTGACAGAGTGGTCTACATAGTCTAACTACTGTATTACTAGCCAGTCAACATCAAGGCTGACAGAGTGGTCTACATAGTCTAACTACTGTATTACTAGCCAGTCAACATCAAGGCTGACAGAGTGGTCTACATAGTCTAACTACTGTATTACTAGCCAGTCAACATCAAGGCTGACAGAGTGGTCTACATAGTCTAACTACTGTATTACTAGCCAGTCAACATCAAGGCTGACAGAGTGGTCTACATAGTCTAACTACTGTATTACTAGCCAGTCAACATCAAGGCTGACAGAGTGGTCTACATAGTCTAACTACAGTATTACTAGCCAGTCAACATCAAGGCTGACAGAGTGGTCTACATAGTCTAACTACTGTATTACTAGCCAGTCAACATCAAGGCTGACAGAGTGGTCTACATAGTCTAACTACTGTATTACTAGCCAGTCTGTGGCACAATCAATAAGTTAATAAGTGATACTTGTCAATTAGTATTTATTGCTTAATTTACAAGTATATTCAAAGAGCGATTAAAGTTCAAATAAATGTTTTGCACTGACACTGGCCGAGATGTGACGAATTCTGGTGTGATCGAATTGTGTCCTTGTAGTCCATTGAGGTATCTTATATAGTCCAATGGTCCATACACCTGCCTATAGCTGTAGGCCGGTTGTATAATCGTCCGGTTATCGAGTACTATTTACATGAGGTTAATTGTCAAATAATGTAATTAACCTTTAACGGATAAATGTTATTTTAAAGTAAACATGGTCATTTATGGGCTTCGGGGTATATATGTCCATAGTATGCGAACAGATTGTTATTAGTGTCCAAAGGCTTTCTGCTATTTAATGTATTCACAGATTGTTATTAGTGTCCAAAGGCTTTCTGCTATTTAATGTATTCACAGATGGTTATTAGTGTCCAAAGCATACATGATTGTCATTGAATTGTTTATTTCCTTTTTAATAAATTTCCTAATTAATACTCCTTGATAATTAATTAATGTTACCAATTGTGTAACATTATTCCTTCCCTCGCAATAAGAACGAAAGTTCGGAAAATACGATAATCCTTCTTCATTTATGCTATTGTAAATCCAGTAGTTCCATTGTTAAGTTTTTTTTTGTAACCATCACCACATATATAGTTCATAAAATTCGGCAAGTCCAACATCTGAATATATTTACACATAGGTCATTTGAAAATATTTCGATATACATAGTTCGTGTTTTATTTCCAACACCCTCATAATAAGTTGTTCCTCAATACTGATTAGGAACGCAAATGTTTATACAATTCTATTTACACAGTTCATAAAGTCATTTTGAAAATTATTTACACGGTTCGTCTTCCGCTAGTTGATTCGGTCGTCTACGTTGTATGGTTTACAATCCAGTCCTTTTACGAAGTAGTCGACGTATCTAGCTCTGGGTACATCTTTCTCAAAAGACTGGTCGCATCGGTCTTTGGTCTAACATCGTCCTTGAGTAATGGTGCAGAGGGAAGCTTCTCTCTGGAATCAGGTACTTCTGTCCCAACCATTTGCGTTGTCACCATTTGGTACCCATCGTTCGTGGCATTAGAACCCGAACTCTCACCTTTCTTTTTGGCTAACCAAGATTTGTTTCTAAAAAACTTACAGTACAAAAATATAGCTATTCCAATGAATATCGCACCCAAACCCATGGATAAACCTACTCCCCAATTTGGAAATACAACATCATTTTCAATTTCCCGTAAATTCTTAAGTTTTTCAATCAAAGCGTTCATAGGAATTTGTTTAATAGCCGTTAGTTCTCTTGGTAGTTCAAGCTTTGTAAAATTTGGTAAAGCAGCATGAAAGGGTTCCCATAAACTTGTATTCAATACTTGAAAGGTATTTAAGAATCTATCGAACGTTTTTTCTGTTAAAAATGTACTTTCCATTTGATAAGTAGGTAATAAGGTCAAATGATCACTCGTAGCGGTACAAGTTCGCTTTAAATTAATTATAGTGGTAGGAGGATTAATTATCTGATCCGTCAACATGTTTGTATTGTCATCACATCTAATTGTGATTCTAAATTCCTTAATGGTAGTAACTGCCCACATACTATCGGTCAAATAAGTTGCCATAGGCAAAATTGTATTTGGTCGTACTTTTGCTGTACATCTTGTTTTCCAATTTTCTTTATTGGCAAATAAGGCTATGATACATAATTTACTTAAATTAACTGGATAAACTGGACTTTTAATTTCACAAAAATTAACTAAAGGATTGGAACACTTGTCAATTTCATTGGTATTTAACAGCATATATTTAGTTTTTTCTTGGTTTGCAGCAATAACTTCTGCTTCTAATTCATACTGAGCCACCATATTGTTTGAGTCTGCTAATTTATCAGTTATCTTAGTAGGAACAGGTAAGTTGTGAATCTTATAAATGTCATAAGTGTCTCTTATATCTAGTAATGGTAACGAAATGATAATGATTATTTTGTTTTCGTCCAAAACTGTACTACAGGTCAAAAATTTATAAAAGTTCCAAATATCTTTAACTTCGTCACCAGGTATTTTTAATGTCGCCGGTAATCGTCGTTTTATGTCAGTCAATAATACTCGTAAATTACCGGGTGATATAAGACTAGGTGACATGTGTCCTAAGGACAACATGTTTAATTGTAATTGCAAATGGTTTAAATAACATATTTTATAAGTTTTAGAATTTCTTAAATGATTTGCATCCTTCTTACTACCTATAAAGCCAATTGATACCTACATAATACCTATTAAAGCCCTCACTAAGTTTTGTACATGTTCCTTAGATACTAATTTTGTTTCATTAGCCCCAATATCAGTAGGTTTCTGATTATTTTTTATTTTAACACTGTTTACAGACATGTTATCTTCAATGTCATAATTTTCAGATGTTACCGACGAAGAATGAGTGCTAGACATGTTATCATCAATGTCAGAGACGTCATAATCATACGGCGAATTTTCTACTTTAATGACTTGATCATCATTATCATCATTTTCTATTTGACTATCTTGTTCTGAAAAAATTTTCTTTCCCCTTAATTTTTTAGATAACTCCATTAATGGTATATCATCTTCATAATCAGAATTTTCCCTTTCTTTCTTATATCTTTTTGCAATTTGATTTAACGGAGTGTCTGAATCTATGCTTTCATCATCAGAGGAGTCTTCCGATTGTGATTCCATGGGAACTACATACGCGGCTTTACGTAATGTCCTACCTTGATTGTTGTTAGGAATTTCCCAATCTAACTTAGCCAAACGAATTTGTTCTGCATGAGCTTTTGTGGTTGTCCCATCTAACTGATTTTTTAAAATAAAACTAACAGGTGAAGTTTGTTCTATAATCCTATAGTACGGAGTCCATTTTTTTGAAAGTTTGCTTGCCCTTCTATGATTTTTATAAAAAACTGGGTTTCCTACCTCAAACTTTATATCTTTGCTATTTTTGTTTGCGTACTTAGCTTGTTTCTGCTTAGATTTTTTCATAGTTTTATGAACCAGCATAAATGATTTATGTTGTTGTTGTAAGGCAATTTTATGATATTCCTCCCCATTGTATTTTCTCCTAGGCTGTAAAATGTTATCTAAGGGTAAAACTGGATCCCTGTTATATAATGCATAAAAAGGTGAAAGTTGGGTGGACTCATTGATATTGAATCTAATTGCTGCTAAAGCTTGGTTCAAGTATAAGTCCCAAGTTGTGGAATGATCTTCTATTAATTTTGACAAAACATCATGTAATGTTCTATGAAATCTTTCTATTTTTGCATTACCCTGAGGGTGATAGAATGAAGTTTTAATATGCTTTATATTAAGTTCTTTACAAACTTCTTCCATAGCCTTAGAACAGTTTTCCCCTCCGTTATCACTTGTTAGAATTTGAATCCCAGAATGCCTTGAAGTAATTTCTTCAATCAAAAGATGTGCAACATTGTCAGTGCTTTTTGTTGCGACACTAAAAGCTTCTGGCCACCCCGAGTACAAATCGATAAATCCTATAATGTACCTGTTACCTGACATGGTAGTTGGATATGGTCCACTCAAATCTACCCCTACATGACAAAAAGGATAAGGCGGAATTTTTGTTTCCTGAATTGGCGCTCTAACTTTTTGTAAGTTGCGTGATTGACAAGGTACACAAGTGGTGACATAATTATACAACTCCTTAAACATGTTTGGCCAAAAATATTTTTGACGAATCGAATCAAATGTTTTGTCAATGCCCATGTGCCCATTCTTATCATGATACTGTTCTACAACTGCTTGTTTTATATGAGAAGGTATGTACAACCTTATAATAGGATCATTATCTACATTTGAGATGTAATAAAGTATGTCATCTATTATGATGTACTTGTTTTGTACTGCCTCGGGTACCTTATCGCCTACAAGTTGTTCCTTTAACTCGCGTAATGTTTTGTCTTTCATTTGTTCAATTGACATATCAAATTCTTTAAACTGAAAATTTTCTTTTTCTGGAATATCTTCAACTAATTTGTCATTATTTGCATAATCAGTAAAATGAAATCTATTTGAATTAATCACATTAATTTCGTAAGTATTGTCACTAATATCCGGATAAGGATCTGGATTTTCGTTTGGTTTTTCATCTGAAGGTAATCTAGACATGAAATCTGCACACACGTTTTGGGGCCCTGGAATATACTGAATCTTACAGTTATAACCCGTTATGTTCAAAGCCCACAGTTGAATTTTCTTATTTTGCATGGGGGATTCTAAAATGTATTTCAAAGGTTTGTGATCTGTCTTTATCACAAATTCAGCATTATACAAATAATGATTCAATTTTTGTAACGCATAATGAATAGCAAATGCTTCTTTTTCAATGGTTGACCAACGTGTTTGCGTATCACTCAATTTATGAGATAGGAAATAAATCGGTCTTTCCACGTCCTTTTCACCCTTGATTGGATTTTCTTGTAATTGCGTTAAACAAGCCCCTACACAACTATCGCTAGCGTCCGTGTACAGCACATAGGGTTTATTTAAATCTGGGTATGCCAATAATGGTACTTTCACTAGTTCATCCCTTAACTTTTCAAAAGCTACCTGACAAGTTGTGGTCCAATTAAAAACCTTGTTTTTCCTAGTTAAAGCCACTATAGGCTCTGCAATTTTTGAAAATGAAGGTACAAATCTGCGATAATAGCTCAAGCAACCTATTAATCCTCTTACTTCCCTTACATTCGAGGGAGCTTTCATGCCTTGAATGGCCTTGACCTTTTCAGGGTCTGGTTTTAATCCATCTTTACTTATTATAAAGCCTAAATAGTTGGTTTCATTTTGCAAAAAATTACATTTTTTCAATTTTAATTTAAGTTTGTGCTGTCGTAATCTATCAAAAACTTGTTGAATGTGGCCTAAATGTTCTTCCTCTGTTTCGGAAAATATCAAAATATCATCTATATAAGCAGTTGAAAAATGCTCTAACCCTTGTAATACTTCTGTAACTAGTTCACTAAATAAACTGGGCCCTGAGGCGAGACCAAATGGTAATACATTGAACTCAAATAATCCTTTGTGACATACAAAAGCAGTCTTTTCCTTATCTGACTCCTTGACCTTGACCTGATAATAACCTGACTTTAAATTATCAGTGCACCCCAAATCTTTATCTGAAGTTGCGAAAACATCTTCATTGTCCCTTATCATTCTAAGTATATCCTTTTTAAATTCTTGCGGTACACTTATTTCAGACTCATCTAACTTTTTGAGCCCCGAAGTTCCTTGAGATTGATTCACATTGACTAAATTTATTTCTTCTAAATGAGAAGCCTTACCTACTACACAACCCCTTTTTAACCTAATTGATTTGTTTGTGTTATTTACAATCATCAAAGGAAACTTCCTATTTTTATTAAAATTAACCACCGTATTAATTATCATTAAGCCGGGTTCTGTACTAACATACCCTGAAGCTACAGGTGAGATTTCCAACAATTTAGTACTTCCAAAACTTGGATTGTTCTTAAGGCCTACGGGACAAACATTAATTGATTGTGGTTTTAATACGGCATTTACGGTTAATCTTACAACTGAAGCCACATTAATATCTTCTTCTAATGGAACATAATTTTTTTGAATTCTCAAACATCCTAAATCAAAATATAACCTAACTCCATTTTGTACTAACCAATCTTTTCCTAAAATAACATTTCTGTTCATGTCTCTAACAACATAAAATAATTGAGTAACTTTTGTACTACCTATTTTAAAAGTAAGGTTTGCACAACCTTCTACATGTAAAGACCCCCCATTTACGGACTGTAAATTAGCCGTTTTCTTTAATAATTTTGGTTTATCCCTCAAAGTTTCAAAAATTCTTTTGTGTATCAAAGAAACACTAGCGCCTGAATCTACAAGAGCTCTATATCTTTGATTTTGAAATTTAAGTAAAGTTGAATTTGGAGCTCCTGCAACATTTATAGAATAAGTAGGTAATTTAATTGGACTCTTATCACTGGCTTCAACGTGACAAGAGCGCTTTAGTTTTCCGGATATACACCCCAGTTTTCTACCATGTTAACAGTCCTAGGTTTTCTATTTGGGCAATTTGGCCTAATATGTCCCCGTTGATTACACTGATAACAAACTATCTCATTATTTCTTCCCGAATTCCCTTGATATTGTTGCGTTTCAACTGCATTTACTTGTCTATAGGTTCCCT
Source organism: Mytilus edulis (assembly GCF_963676685.1). NCBI lineage: Eukaryota > Metazoa > Mollusca > Bivalvia > Mytilida > Mytilidae > Mytilus > Mytilus edulis. The sequence goes on from NC_092354.1 coordinate 11,273,161, forward strand.
TAGAACGACAATCTCGTGCTATATGTCCTACCCTACCACAAGAATAACAATTAATTTCCCTATTTCTACCCGAATTTCCGTGATATGTTTGCATTTCTACGGCATTAATTTGTCTCAAATTTCCCCCAGAACGACAATCACGTGATACATGACCTACTTTACCACAAGAATAACAACGTTTTGCATCACGATAATGATCAATTTCCATTGGTTCATGAGAGTTCAAAGGTTCAGTCCGTCTTGGTCTTGTTAATGTCATTGGTCGTGTCGTTTTATACCTTGGTTCGTCTACCCTTTCCGTTCTTAAAGTAAATCTTTTTCTCAAATTTTGTTCAGTCATTGCACTTTTAACTGCCAAAGAAAAAGTAGCTGGGTTTTCTCTCATTAATTTCATTTTTAAATACGAATGAGCTAAACCATCTATAAAAATGCCTACGAGTTCCCTTTCTATAGCTTCGTTATGTCCATCTAAATCTGAATATGCCTCATTTGCCAAATTCAATAAATTTTCTGCATAAATTTGAACAGATTCGTCCCCTTTTTGTTTTAATTGTCTCAAAAGTGTCGACGCATGTTGAGGGTCAGTAATTTCCCCAAACCTTGAAGTTAATTCTTTTTTTAATTGTTCCCAAGTGGTGTCCTGATGGTCTCTTAAATACCTTTGTATGTAATCTGAACAAGCCCCTTTACATGTTTGAAAAGCTATTTCCTTAATTCGATCCCTATCATTAAAAAGTAAAGCATATTTTTCAATTGACTTAATCCAGGCTTTAAAATCTTTCGTATTACCTTCAAAAGGCGTTATTCCTTGAACTACGTTTTGAGAACAAATGGCTGATTTTAACCCTTTAATTTCCGTGGCTACATCGCCTTGAATCGTAACTACCTCTCGTAACCCATGTAATTCGTTAGCGACAGAATTGAAAGCTAATTCTACTTTTTGTGCTGACATAGAAGTATCTTGGTTATCCATCAAAAAAGAATGAAAGCTATGGTAATTGCAACTTACGTGGTTCCTTGGTTCCTTGGTCGTATAGTGGTTAGAAGTCCTTAATCCGTGGTCTGAACGGCACCAATTTGACTGATGTGGCACAATCAATAAGTTAATAAGTGATACTTGTCAATTAGTATTTATTGCTTAATTTACAAGTATATTCAAAGAGCGATTAAAGTTCAAATAAATGTTTTGCAATGACACTGGCCGAGATGTGACGAATTCTGGTGTGATCGAATTGTGTCCTTGTAGTCCATTGAGGTATCTTATATAGTCCAATGGTCCATACACCTGCCTATAGCTGTAGGCCGGTTGTACTAGCCAGTCAACATCAAGGCTGACAGAGTGGTCTACATAGTCTAACTACAGTATTACTAGCCAGTCAACATCAAGGCTGTCAGAGTGGTCTACATAGTCTAACTACAGTATTACTAGCCAGTCAACATCAAGGCTGACAGAGTGGTCTACATAGTCTAACTACTGTATTACTAGCCAGTCAACATCAAGGCTGACAGAGTGGTCTACATAGTCTAACTACAGTATTACTAGCCAGTCAACATCAAGGCTGTCAGAGTGGTCTACATAGTCTAACTACAGTATTACTAGCCAGTCAACATCAAGGCTGACAGAGTGGTCTACATAGTCTAACTACAGTATTACTAGCCAGTCAACATCAAGGCTGACAGAGTGGTCTACATAGTCTAACTACAGTATTACTAGCCAGTCAACATCAAGGCTGACAGAGTGGTCTACATAGTCTAACTACAGTATTACTAGCCAGTCAACATCAAGGCTGACAGAGTGGTCTACATAGTCTAACTACAGTATTACTAGCCAGTCAACATCAAGGCTGACAGAGTGGTCTACATAGTCTAACTACAGTATTACTAGCCAGTCAACATCAAGGCTGACAGAGTGGTCTACATAGTCTAACTACAGTATTACTAGCCAGTCAACATCAAGGCTGACAGAGTGGTCTACATAGTCTAACTACTGTATTACTAGCCAGTCAACATCAAGGCTGACAGAGTGGTCTACATAGTCTAACTACTGTATTACTAGCCAGTCAACATCAAGGCTGACAGAGTGGTCTACATAGTCTAACTACTGTATTACTAGCCAGTCAACATCAAGGCTGACAGAGTGGTCTACATAGTCTAACTACTGTATTACTAGCCAGTCAACATCAAGGCTGACAGAGTGGTCTACATAGTCTAACTACTGTATTACTAGCCAGTCAACATCAAGGCTGACAGAGTGGTCTACATAGTCTAACTACAGTATTACTAGCCAGTCAACATCAAGGCTGACAGAGTGGTCTACATAGTCTAACTACTGTATTACTAGCCAGTCAACATCAAGGCTGACAGAGTGGTCTACATAGTCTAACTACAGTATTACTAGCCAGTCAACATCAAGGCTGTCAGTTTGAATCCCACTTTAATTGACTAAGATTGTCAGTTTTCCTACCAAAGGTCATAGTTCAGACCAGGAATAAATTGCACAATTGTGTTGAAAGTGGCATTTAAAATCAATCAAAGCTGAAAGGGAAAAAATTATCAAACAGATGTTAAGTTACATTGTTACTATGAAAACCTACATTGTTGACTAAACATTATTCTAATGTTTTGAAATATTATTTGCAGATCTTATTCCTTTGGATCTATTGGAGCTGTAATGGGACATGAGATGACACATGGATTTGATGATCAAGGTAATTCTATTGGTAGATTGTTGATTTGGGGAGGAGCCACATATTGATGATCAAAGTTATTCTATTGGTTGATTGTTAATTTGGGGAGGGGCCTGGAATTGATGATTAAGGTAATTCTATTGATTGGTTGTAGATTTGTGGAGGGGCAACACATTGATGATAATGTTAAAAATTAATGTTGCTTGTGAAATTCAGTTCTGTACAAAACAAATAAAATTGAGAATGGTAATGGGAAAAGGGTCAACCAAAGATTAGCAAACATGCATTTAATTGGTAGAAAACATATTCCATAAGTTAAAGAGGAAAATAAGAGAAAAATATGTAAAGCTTAAATAAAAATTGCCAGCTTTAAAAGAAAAAATCTTTAATTTATATGCAACATTTAGCCTGAGGCAGTTAAACAATCTCTTTTGCCACGAAATTTCTAAAAAGTCTGATGTTATGTTATGGCAGATGACTGAAAATAAAGTGATCTTAACCTAATCTATTACAAATTTTTACAACAAAAGTTTTACTAGAATTTCTCCCAGAGAAAAGGTCGATTATAAGATACTTACATGTAATAGTATTAAGAATGATTTAATTTGATCATTTCAGGAAGACATTTTGACAAATATGGAAATTTAGAGAATTGGTGGACCAACCGATCTAGTCAAGGATTTATACAAAAGTCTCAATGCATGATTGATCAATACTCACAGTTCAAATACCAAGGATATAATGTAAGGTGTAGAGCAATACAAGTAAATTTGCATTGTAAGGTTCTCTCACCATTGACATTCCCACATTTCCTTGAAATGTTGTTTAGTCCAAGTTCTTTTTATGCCCTACCTACGATAGTAGAGGGGCATTATGTCTTCTGGTCTGGCTCCATTCGTCTGCCGTCCAGGTTAAAGCTTTTGGTCAAGGTAGTTTTTGATGAAGCTGAAGTCCAATCAACTTGAAACTTAGTACACTTGTTGCTTATGAGATGATCTTTCTAATTTTTAAGCCAAATTAGATAATTACCCAATTTCACGGTCCATGGAACATAGAAAATGAAAGTGGGAGTTTCAGGTTAAAGTTTTTGGTCAAGGTAGTTTTTGATGAAGCTGAAGTCCAATCAACTTGAAACTTAGTACACTTGTTGCTTATGATATGATCTTTCTAATTTTAATGCCAAATTAGATAATTACCCAATTTCACGGTCCATGGTACATGGAAAAGGATAGTGCAAGTGGGGCATCCGTGTACTTAGGACACATTCTTGTTCCGAAAACTAAATAACCCTAAAGACATCTAAAGAAAAACATACAGACTTGAAAATTAAACAGCTGTCTTGACAATGCATGTATACAGTCAAGCTTTTTTAAGATGTCCTGCCCAGTTTGTAATAGTTTTGTTTTACAAATTAACAAAAAAAATCTCCAATTAGATACCAAGTAATGATTTTAAAACAAAAAATAAACAAATTTTGTTCTCAAGAATTGCTTTTATTTTCATGTTTCTTTTTATTCTCAAGTTTTACTTTAATTCTCAAGAATGTTTTTCATTCTCAAGTTTTCTTTATTCTCAAATTTTGCTTTATCCTCAAATTTTGCTTTATTCTCCAGTTTTCTTTTATTTTTAAGAAATTCTTTATTAAGTTCTGCTTCATTCTCAATATTTGCTTTATTCTCAAGTTTCGTTTTATTATCAAGTTTCCCTTAATCTCAAGTTTTGCTTTATTCTCATGATCAAGAATTGCTTTTCCCAATAATTACTATATTCTCAAGTTTGTCTTTTATTTTCAGATAAAGGGTGAAACAACCATTGGAGAGAATATAGCTGACAATGGTGGAGTCAAGTCAGGGTATACAGCTTTTAGTACATGGAAACCAGAGGACATCAAGAAATTTCCTGGACTAAACTTAACACCAGAACAACTCTACTTTATAGGATTTGGACAGGTTTGTATTTTACTGCTGATTCATTTATTTTCGTGGGTACCAATTTTCATGGATTTTTGAGGAATCAACGAAAATTGGCATCCAACGAATGAATAGTGTACTGAAATTTTCTTTGTGTATAAAGAAAAGGCAATGTGGTATGATTGCAAATCAGTGGTCTAAGTAGTTACTACTGTCATCACTAGCCAGTCTTCACTGAGGTTGTGAGTTTGAACCCCCTCGTGTTGGTGCACTCCACTCCAATCTTAATTGACTGGGATTGTCAGTTTTCCTATCGAAGGTCGTGGTTTTCTCCAGGCACTCTGGCTTCCTTCAACAATAAAAACTGGCCGCCATGAAATAGCCTAAATGCGGTGCTTAAAAAGTAAAATCACAAAAATACTGAACTCAGAGGAAAAACAATTTGGAAAGTCTATAATCAAATGGCAAAATCAAATAACAAAACGCATCAAAAACGAATGGACAAGAACTGTCATATTCCTGACTTGGTACACGCATTTTCAAATGTAGAAAATGGTGGATTGAACCTGGTTTTATAGCTAGCTAAACCTCTCACTTGTATGACAGTCGCATCAAATTTCATTATATTGTCACCGATGCTTGAACAAAACAAACAGACACAATAGGTAAAAATAGGCATTAAAACACCAAAAATCAAATCAAATCAAATGAGACAACTATCCACTAGAGTTCAAACGAGTGGTTAACTGGAGTTGAAATAAGTGATTTTAAACTTCACTCTATTTACATATGTGGTACAGAATATGCAAACAAAAAAGGTAGGGGGGGGATAATTAAAAACAATAGAAATTTGCCAGAATGCAGATTATATTATGATATTATAAACTATATAAATGAATTATGAGCTTTGGTTCAAGCCATAGCCTATTTTTGTAAAAATTATACTTGAAAAAAATCTTTTTCATGAGTTAATAGACAGAAAATTAAATGAAAGAATATTAAGATAAAGCATAAAAAGAGAGTTTTATAATGTGTTTTTCAACAATAAAAAAAGGTTAGGAAAAATAACGTATGATTATTTTGTGTTGTTTTCAGATCTGGTGTTCATACTATACACCAGCACATGCCAGGACGTCAATCTTAACAGATGTACATTCACCAGCTCCTATCAGGTAAATAATCAGGACTTTTTTTAAAATGTGGATATGAAAGAGCAAAAAACACATTTAAGGACACTTATGACTTTATGTCGGTAAAATTATATATTGTAGTTACACAGTAACTCTGATGTCATTCTGTATTCGTAATTTCTTTGTGTCACTGAATGAAAGATGTTAGGTATACCTCAAAGAGAATATGCAGATAATGGGACGCAAAAACTATTGATGAACTTGGTGAAGTTATAAAGACACCAAACTACCAAGACTTATTGGAGTGGTGTTAATTGTGGGCCATTATCTGCATACATTATTATAATCTTAAAAAAAGTATCTATATTATGCCTTTCTTATATATATATTGACAGCTGACTAACTTCAAAAAATTCTTAATAAATATTATTTATGATCAGTATTTCCACGCTTTGAGTCCATGCATAGCTCATGCCATATGAATGTAGATACTGGTATAGTATCACATTCACTTTCTACATTACTGATATAAATATATTCAGTAATTATGGCCAAACATAGCATACAAATCTATAGTCTGATTCTAAATACGCAGCGCAAATTGTCAAGTCAAATATAAATATAATGAATATAAAACTGAACAACAAATAATTAACATATGATAAAGTTTAATAAACAGAGCAAAATATATTGAATATTTATATAATATGACTGAATAAATAGTCAACGATTAATCTTACAGGGCGATGGATCATGTAATATGATTCTGTACACTACAAAATATAATATAAAATGTAGAAAGTCTTATAACAACAACACCTTAGGGACTGCTGCAGAAATTTATTGATCGACATGTTTCGGTGCCTAGGGCACCGTACCGTCATCAGGATAAAAACAATACATAAAATCATGCTGAAGTACAAAATCAGGTTGTTAAAATTTAAACGTCACAATGTTACAATGGTAAGTAACGTTATAAATAGCAACTGAAAGTGAAAGTGAAAGTTCATTGTAAGTATGTAAATCAACTATAAAAAGAAATTTAATTAAAATAAAATGTTTTTGTTGTGAAAATGTTTGTTAAAATTATTCTGCCAACATGTGTTTGTCCTCTTGCGTCGTGGAAAGAATAATACAATATGTTTTTCATCATAACGACCCTGCATACCCCCGGAAATCCACTTTATGGACTCTACCGTACTACAGACTCACCAGGCGATGGTTCACTTTTGTTTGTAAAAAATATAATATATTACAAGTCAAAAAGGGTACAACATCACCATTAAATAACTACAAAATGAACAAATATTAGATATTTCGGATAACAGATATCCTTCTTCGGTAATAGCACGATGTAAAATGAATCATGTCAATATATTCAAATTGAGACACTATCAAAATCTTGAACGTTTATACAATTTAAGCGGACACCACAGACGCTGGTACAATTTTAAAATTTCCAAACACGGCTCAGATTACAAAGATATGCCAAATAAAAATAGTTATTTGCTATGTGAACTGGCACAACTCTAAATTTCCAAAGGTTGTGACAGTTTAGATGTGATAACTGCATGGAGGGCAGTCTATCCGGTGACAAAGGTGTTTATTGAATTTGACTAGCCAATTCGTACATTTAATATTTATTTTCAGGCCCAATGGTATAGCAGTCAACTCTCCGGCATTTTCTAAAGCCTTCAATTGTCCCAAAGGGTCTCCAATGAATCCTGATCACAGATGTGAAATATGGTAACCATAGCAACCGTAACTGGAAACCATGACCTCTGGATTGGTGCTACCAGCATGTCTTCCTAACTTTTCAACATTTTGTAACTGCTACTTCATACATTATGTATTTGGTTTTTGTGTTCGCTGTACTGTAACATGTATATGAATGCTATACTTTGTAAGTGTTTTGGGTGTCTTTTTTGAAAAAATGTGAGAGAGATGCCAAATTGTATTAAAATCCAACAAGTAAGAAATATATAAATCAATATGACAAAAGAAAAATGCCAAAATTATTTTAAAATGCCAAATGGGTAAAAAATACATGTCTGCTTGTACTTGCAAGCTGGCCTTATGTTAGCTACATTTATTGTATCATAGATTTTTGTAAGATATTTCACAAATTATTTGTGGTAGTTTCAAAGCATCCATGCCATTTGGATTTAGCTCAACTATACCTTATTTTTATATTTTTATTGAAAAATAGAGGGGTCTTATTGAAATAATGAGGGAAATTATAAATTACTTTATCTATTTATTTTAAAACATGCATGGCTTATTTGTTTTTAAACATTAAACTACCAACAATCAATATTTGAACACATTTCATGATCTGATAGAAGTAACACGCATTTGATAGCTCACTTTTTGAAAAAAAATTTATCATCATGCAATTATTTTTCTTTTTTCAAATTTTTTATAATATAGAAAAGAAAACGAAGATAAAATTCTTAAAAGTTATAGGTATGGAATTTCCAGCCATCTTTTGTATTTTTATAATGAAAGTTAAACTTTGTAGAGTAGGCAGAATTTTTTCATTACTGAAATTCTTGAGGTGGTACCCAACACTTTCACTAAAATTAATTTGGCTCGTTTAATTTATAAAACTTTGACAAATTATTTACTTTGACCCTTTTACAAAAATATCAAAAAATCAAAAAATTTGAACCAAGCGTTTTATCAGAAAAATTACACTGGTTATATAGCAGTTTGACAAACACTAATTTTGATCATTGTGAAGCTTTATATTGCCTTCACAAGGCAACATAACTAAAACGTTTAGCTGACATTACAGAGTTATCTCCCTGTAGTGTTAGGTACCACCTTAATGGAACATTCAATTGTTTTTGTTCAAGTTTGTGAAGAATAAAAAGTACCATTTATGAGACATTCCTTATATATAACGCATAATATTGTTATTTTGTAAGAATTGTTTTTCTTTATTGAGATTATTATTGTAAATTGATTTTTTATTCTGCAGGGTAACCATGGTGATGTTTTATTCATGCATTGAAAAATCATCTTCACATTCTTGCAGGTATATTTTTATGCAATTCACTCATTGTTTTATGCATTCATTTGTACAAGGAATGTATATAATTAGCCATGCATTATAAAAAATATGAAAATTTTGTCACCTTGGGTTGGTTTAAAGGTAGACATATAGATTTAGGATATAGAAAAAAAAAGTATTGTTTAAAAGGGAGACATTAATTTGAGATTATTTTTCATTTAGATTTGTTGCCATGAGAACACAGATTTGTATTTCAAATCAGTTTATGTTAGTTCAAAAGGTAGATCAAAATTTGAGATTATTTTTCATTTAAGTTTGTTGCCATATGAACAAAGATTTGCATAGTGGGAAATGTGTATTATTTAAGGTTGTGACTGAGATTATCATGTGACTTGGTTGTTATTATAATGACAATGTGATATTGTTCATATTATGCATTGTTCTGTTTTTATTTTTTGGTTTATGGAGAGAAATCCTATTTAGTGCCTTTCTTTTTTTTAATAAAAGAAATTTATTCTTTATTTATAGTTATGTTTTTTGTATCGCACATTTAGATAATGGATAAGTCCACATAGATGCCTCTGATAGACTTATATGTCAAATAAAACAAACAAGATTTAGTTGTATTATACATTTTTATATGACCGCAAAAAAATTTTGGGATAGTATAATGGTATGATGTAGTTGTTGTCTGGCAGTGCGTTGTCCGAAGACACATTTGGTGTCTGAACAATAACTTTAGTTTAAGCGAATGAATCTCTATGAAATTTAATAAGAAGGTTCAATACCTAAAAAGGAAGGTTGGGATTGATTTTGGTGATAATGGTCCTTACTAGTTTGGAATTAGGGGCCAAAAAGGGGCAAAAAAAAAGAATTTTTCTACTTTAAGGATATTTACTTGTGTATAAGTATTTCAATTGCTCTAAAATTGTACCACAATGTTTAATACCACAAGTAGACGGTTTGGATTCATTTTGGGTTATGGTGCCAACAATTTAGGTATTAAGGTGGCTCGGCCCTTTACCAATGCGCATATTTTAACGCATGTTTCTTACGACGAGTGCCTTGGAAACGGTCGCTTTAAGGGGTCTTCTCAAAAATAGCTTTGACGACCTTGGAACGCGGGCGTGTATGAAAGCACCCTTGACGATGTAAACAAGTGAGGCTAAACGTTCTTCAAAACAGGAAATACGAACGGTCAGAAATTCACAGTGCTTTCTTCATTTTTCGCATAAAAGTTTAAAAGGAGAAAAATATACATGATTTAAGCATAACATTAAAAAAAAGAATATATAAATACTGACAAAGTCACATGTATGACGTCGACGGTATTTGGTGCCGCTTCGCTCCCAAAACGCATTCTCATCTTACACGGTCGCCTCTTGGGTCCGTTCGTACCATATTTTGAATTCACTTAGATACCAGTTGAATTAAATGATGTCGTGGATATTTATTTTTGAAAATGTTTTGCCAATGACGCAATGATTAACTGTAAACAAATGATAGCGATGTAAACAACTTCATGTTATCGTACAGCTTTCAAAAACAGGTAAACTTGTGACCCGTATCAGAGACATATATGTGTATATATGTCTCTGCCCGTATAATATGGTTTAAAACATCGGGGCGGGTTTGTTATCATGATATAATCCGTTTGGCGTTTTATAACAGTTTGTTTCCGTCATAAATATATTTAAAACTTGAAATATCTTTATTTCCAAGTATTTTTAGAAGTTTATTCCCGAGTATGCGATATATTTTTCCACTGCAAAATTTTGATAATTATAGTTATACCAAAACAAATTTGAACATGCCAATTTTCTAACAGACTTAATACTTAACATTTTCATTTAAAGATATGTTTACCTGCACAAAAATCATCTGATATTTTTTCTCGTATCACAATTCCATGATTTCCGGAACACTAGACTTAGTCCTATAATCTAAGACATCGGGACCAATGTTTTCTATTTTTATGATACTTTTCTATTACTTATTTTGTGAATTGTTATTTTGTTGATTTGCAATATTTCTGTTGTATCTATCAATATGTCAACCGAGTTCATATTAAAAAAAAAGAAATATCAGCATTAAAACTAAAATAATTGAATCAGAGCACTGAATGTTATTAAAATAGACTAATGGATCCAGCAACGATCAATCGGGCGGATCCAGCCATTCTAAAAGGGGGTTCCCAACCCAGGACAAAAAGGGGGTGTTCCAACTATATTTCCCCATTCAAAGGCATTGATCGTCCAAAAAAGGGGGGAACCCGGAACCCTCCCCCTGGATCCATCACTGTCAAAAGTAACCGGGACTGGCCTAGTATTCCGACCTTATATATCGGTCTATGATATAATTCCTAAATACTGCATGCTTTGCGGAGAACCGCAAAACTTTTGGTTTCACCATGTCGAGATTTTGCTAGGACATACACCCGCAGCGTGCCGGGCAGTCTCAAACACTACTAAAGACTTTATATATAAAAAAAAATCTATACTACTACTAGGTTCAGGAAAAGTTTGGATTGTAATTTAAAAGCTAAGCCCTGAAGAACGCTATATTAGCCCAGCTGTATTAGCCGGTGATGTTGGCAAACTTTAACTTTAATCTTAATTTTTGAAATGCTTTTTTAAAAGGTAAGCCAATAAGAAAAGTTTTCTTGATTAAAACAAATGATCACAAATATAGTTGAGTGATGTCAATGCGGCAAAAATGTGAATGACAATTTTGTTTGTGAACACTGATTTGATCTTACCGTGGCAAAGAAATGCATAGACGTTACGCGCGATGTTCTTACCTCATTGGAAAATCGGTGTAGTTTGCAAGATGCAAGTCCAAAATATTTAATTTTGTGATATCATATTCATTGCTATTGTACGCATTTGAAAAAAAAATGTTTTTTTAAAATAAAAAACAAAAGAAAAAAATAATTGTTGAAACAATGTTTTATGCTGCATGCGACAAGCTTCAGTTTTAAAAAACGGCTATTTTTAGGCTGTCCCGCGTAACATATTTCATTTATTGTAACCACTAAACTGTGATTTTCGTCTAAAGTATTTAATATTTTGAAAAACGTTTTTTCCATTTTTTAACAAAAAGGTTCCTTCAGTTTTTTATGCATTTTTTATGACGTTATGATGACTTCATAGAAAAAATAAAGTGTTCCATACAACAAGGGCAAATCTGTCCCACGGGAAAAAAAAATTGGTATTCCAGATTTGAGAATCAAAAACATTTATCTAATATGGAAAAAAGATTTGTATTTGTATTTACTTCATCAATGTTAATTTGCTTAATTTTATGAATTTAAAGACAAATATCCTGAAAAATGATATATGGTTATTTATGAGCAATTTTTCAAAGGCTTACAAGGTTGTCGCACCGCAAAAAAAAAACGTAAAAACGAACTCAACTCAAATTTACGTCAAGTGTTTGCTTATCAGAGCTCTTATAATGGTAGAATTTTATGATTTTTTAAAATGTTATTTTTCTTAATTTTTCAAAAATCTAAAGTACATCAATTTTCGATAAGTAGTTAAAACGCACCGTCGATTTTGCGGAGTCTTACAAGAATGTCGCACATGCTTAAAACCAACGTTTCAGTCGAAGTTTTGGTTTGAACGTTACGTAATATTCACGACGTTGTGTTACGCTTACATGTACGAACATCGCGCGTAACGTCATAGCATAACTAATCATCGATCTATACGTGATGATAAAAGGAGATAATGTTTTTTTTTATTTATAATATTGAATTTTAAATTTGAACTTTGGTGGATAGTTGTTTCATTGGCAATCATACCACATCTGCTTATTTTCATATCGTATGGTTAACATAGAAATATGACTAATCTGACAGATGACCCCTTGATTATACAGGGTGTTCAAACAGCTGGATGTATACATACGAAGCCTCGTAGGGTAAAAAGGGGGAATTTTGCCTACACATGCACCAAGCGTAATTGTCCATTCATTTTTTTTTTATGGCAGTCCATATATCTAGCTCCCGTCTTACTTTGCATAACTTTCATAATTGATACTTATCTGCATGTTCTCATCCGTATTATGCTTGAAATACTTGCCAGTGATCATTCAGTATGCACAACTTTAATTTTCATTATGTGCAGTCATATAAAAATCGTAATTTCTGGGACTTTTATTTGTTTGACTCTGTGGTATATCAGTTTATAGTAATTGTTGAAGTCCGTACGGGGACATAATTGTTATCTTCTATGTAAATTGGTCTCTGGTGAAGTCGCCTCATAAACAATGACACCCCATCTTCCTATTTTTATACCCTACGCAAGGAAGTGGCGCAGGGTATAACATTTTTGACCCGTCCGTCCGTCCATCAGCCAGTCTATCAGTCCTGTTTCTTGTCATCACAACTCCTCTCAAACCGCCCAACAAAATTTCAGGAAACCTTTTTAGATAATAAGGACATACTATGCAGATGTGCATATCGACAGGAAATTACGATTCAAACTTTTTCTAGGAGTTATGCCCCTTTGAACTTATTTGCTTCAATATACTACTGCAAGTTTGTCATCGCATCTCCTCTCAAACCGCACAATAGAATTTTATGAAACCTTTTTAGATAAGGACATACTATTTAGATATACATATTTTTTTACTAGGAGTAAGGCCCCTTTGAACCTATTTGCTTCAATATACTACTGCAACAGTTTGTCTTTGCATCTCCTCTCAAACCGCACAACAGAATTTCATAAAACCTTTTTAGATAATAAGGACATACCATGTAGATGTGCATATCGACAGGAAATTACGAATTATTTTTCTAGGAGTTATGCCCCTTTGAACTTATTTGCTGCAGTATACTACTGCAAACAGTTTGTCATCGAAACTCCTCTGAAACCACACATTCAACAGAATTTCATGAAACTTTGTAGATAATAAGGACATACTATGTAGATGTGCATATCGACAGGAAATTATCGTGATTTAATTTTTTTTCCTTATTAATATACCATTTTTTTTTCTTAGTTATTTTATTTCTCTAGTGGCAATGTGGGGACTGACTGCCAAAGCGGGGTTGGCTTCAGTTATTTGCAATATAATCCACCAATGAGCCCCCACCCTATGTCGGACTCTGTAACAATCATCCCATCAACCAAATATTTTGAAACATATTTAGAATTCAAGAAACAAACAAGTCCATGAAAATGAGGTTAAGTTCAGATAAACCCTGCAAGACAGACATATTTGTTATTCATTTATTATTTTGTACATAAATCACCCATTAGTTTTCTCATTTTAAATGTTTTAAATTGTTCATTTATCATTTCGAGACCTTTAAAACCAACTATGCAGAATATGTTTTACTCATTGTTGAAGTCCATATGGTGACCTACAGGTATAGTTATTTCTGTGTTATTTGGTCTCTTGTGTCTCATTTACAATCATATCACATCCTCTCATTTGATATTTTAATTTGTGATAAGACATTTAATAATCATTTCATACACCAAATATACATGAAGATGACCTACTGATTACACAATATTGACTACTACATGTACCTATTAGTATTTATTATTTTTGAGTACATGTCCGACATGCTGACGACGGACAGTCAATGGTATACCATAATATGTCCTAAAAACTGGCGTAAAAAAAAAAGGCTCAACTAAATCAAATTTTTGAAACGTGATTGATTTTATTCCTCTAATATCTATGAGATCAAATTTATAAAACATCTATTAATATAATTAATTTCAATGTACTAGTATACATGTAAGAATTGTTGCCATTTATACATCATGTACATGTACAATCATTAGCTGATCAGCTCTATATTTTCTTTATTTTTATTCTCCTTCACTGTTTTATTTATAAGAGTAGACTCATATATATGATCTGTATTCATCATTGGGACAGGTAGCTATATACATAGGTGAAGTAGGTCCTTTTGATTTGATTTTTTTAAAGGATTTTGACAGCACTAAAGCATATACATGTAGTTCCAATTTGTAGTTGATCTTAGCTCCTTAAGTGGATTGTGGCAACATATATTGCATATATACATGTAGAATGTTGTTCTTAAGTTTCAGCACTTTACGCATAGTTTCCGGTTGCAAGACTAGAATATGATACTGGCTTCTCATGAAATTCTGTCAGTTCTTTGCCAATAGTTTCCAAGTAAAGTTGAACATTCCAAGCTCACTCTTTCCATTTGCAATGTACATGTACAAATGTACTTGCAGCCTGAAATAAAATATCAGAGTAATTCTGTCAGAAAATCAACAATTATTGACATTCAAAAGCATATAGATGTAGACTAGTTCATAATGGTAATGTGTCCATGGGACACAGAATGATGAGCAGCCGCTTGCATATAAAGGATGAAAAGGGTGACACCACCCAAATTTGTACTTGATCTGAGTGTTGTTGTAGTAAGCATTGCATATAAGTTTCAGAACATTTGGATGAAGCAAACTTGTGTTAAAGAAAGGAACAAAATTTCAGCATTTTTTTAATTTGTAAAGGGGCATAACTCTAGAAAAGTAAAAGCGACCCCACCAAAAATTCAAACTTCATGTGTGTTTGTTGGTACAATGTAGTAAGCATATATATATGCATTAATTGTGTATTAGTTTCATAACATTGGTAGAGGCAAACTGAAGTTGGAGAACAGAAACCAAATTTGGGAGGTACATGCAAGTTTGATAAGACTGACAATGCAAAAAAATGGTCTAAATTAATATGTGTTTATTTGATAATAGGTTCGTTTTCATTTATTTTTGTTTTCCCTTGAGAACACATAAAATATTTTTTTATAATTTAATTTGGTTGAATATACATGTATATCGAATTTCTGAACAGAAAATAATGAAAATGAGACACAAAAAAAATATAACCAAAAAATAAACCTGTGATAATACTGCTTCTATTGGTACCAGGATGCTTAAAATCAATCCAAAATAAATTTTTTTGAAAAAATGTATACACCTATAGTTGTTAATGTCTGTGTCATTTTGGTCTTTTGTGGATAGTTGTCTCATTGGCAATCGTACCACATCTTCTTTTTTATATTATATACAATATATACATGTATATATGAACAGCTAAAAATCTCAAGTGACAAATACTTATGGCCGCATTCTGTACATGTTTAACCCTGATACTTCTATTACTAGACCTTAAGACATTTTTGTATACCTAACAGAATTAGGGGGGGGGGGGTTAATGGTAAACAAATTGTGATTGATAAAGATGAATCCTTCGTTTGCCTCCTACTGTAGGGTTTATCATTTACAAGTTAGGTCAATTATATCATAATCTCAAGAAAATAAAGAAGTCAATCAAACCCCAGACCTTAATAGAGGGGTGGACAGGGGTAAGGAGACAGGGGAATGAGGGATCAGGGAAAAGGAGGTATCTTTGAAATATATTTTGTCTTGGGGCAAGGAGATGGAAGAATTGAAGTAAAAAAGGGGGGGATTTTAGAGTAAAATGGGAAGGGAAATATAGTTGGGGTCAAGGAGTAGAAACTGTCCCGATGAACCGAAGTTATGGGGTACCCCACATACATATGACCCTAGTCCGAGATTTCTCTGACGTCCAACGGCTGTTTTGGCAGACAAGCTGGGGCTAATCTCGGACTAATTTGAACCTAACTTGGCTACGAAATAAGTTATTAAAAATGATGATTAAAAAAGACTAATTCATTGACACTAACCATTGCTAACGGTAGCGTAAAAATGACAGTAGATGTCATCCCTTCCTCTTCGGAAGATTGCACACGGATATTTTGCAAAACTGGCCAGACATGTTTACAACTTGTCTGTAAAAGGTAAAATAAACACATAAATAAGATACCAGCTATAACGATCTATAATATTAAACATGGAACAGAAATTGAGCCGTGCAAGGTTTCAGCCGCATTGATTTTCAACAGTAGCGAGTATTTTGAGACAACCCCCAAGTTTGTATTTTTCGTTATACTGATAACATTTGGCTGCCTAATATATCGAAATCTATGTTTTCTTATGTAATAACTCTACCTTCATCGTTGTATATTCGCCACAATGTCTGTTATGCATGTACATGGTCGTATTCATCAATATAGTATGCTGCTCGGCAATGGCGACCTTGAAATTCCTCTGGTCCGATAATGGCGCCAAATTAGAGGGAAGCAACTCGCGCCAGACAAAATTACCGTATTTCACCAAAATAATCAAAATTTCACTTTTTGATAACAAACAGTAATACGATAACCACATTTATATTCAGCAATCGTTTATTGATATAATTACAAACATTATTTTATTAAAGCCATCAATAAAGAATTCACAATTAAGTAATTAATGGAGTGCAATGAAATCAGACCTTATGGGGTAGAGGGGTTAAACAAAAGCTCGTAACTTTTTTAAAAGCCTGGTGACCCCCATTTTATTTTACCTTAAAATGTTCGAAAAGTTCATAGCTTTGACATATCTGTTTTTAAAAAAAATCTACCGGGGAAATTTTACGAAAAATCGATTAAACCAATATTTTTTGCCTTAAACTAAAATTAGAAAATGCAAAATTTAGACATTAATCTGAAAATAAAAGGATTTTTAAGTCAAAAACAACCAAGGGAAAGGTTTACATTTCAAATTCTAATGTTTTTTCACATAAAAATCATACTGACTTGGTTTTAAAAGTCTTTGAATTTGATGTAAGGGAGCTACCATTTGATTTTTATGGGGGGGGGGGCTAGGATGAAAAATTTTGTCCTGCTTTTTTTTTTAGTTGTAATCGCTGTCCTGCCTTTTTATTTTTTACTCTATTTGGTCCTGCCTTTTTTTTTACTAGTTTATCCTGACTTTTTTTACACAAATTGTCATCCTGCCTTTTTTTTTTACCAAGTTGCTCATCCTGCCTTTTTTTTTTACTCAAAACTCCTGTCCTGCCTAATTTTTTCAAATTTCATCCTAGCCCCCCCCATAAAAATCAAATGGTAGCTCCCTAACGGTTATTGTTGGAAGGGTGGGCATGTTTGGAAATAGGGTCAAAATCGCACATTTCGCTTCAATTTGAGGAGAAAACGAGCCAGGTGACCCCCTTTTTTCTTTGCATTTTTGGATTCAGCATAAAAAAATCTACAGAATATGTGAAAATAAAAAAATTCTACCGGGGGTCACTATTAGGGTGAGCCACCTTAAGGGCCAAAAAGGGACCAAAAACTAGCATTTTTGTAGTTTCTTGACAATAACTTGTGTGTAAGTATATGGATCTCTCTTACATTGTTCCACAAGGTTCCATATCACAAAAAGAAGGCTGGGATTGAGTTTCCTGGTAATTACCCAATTCCTGGGGTGATTGGGGACCAAAAACAAGCAAAATTTCTGGTTTCCAGACAATAACTCGTGTTTAGGAATATGGATCTTTCAAAAATCGTACGACAAGGTTCCATACTTCAAAGGAAAAGCTGGGTTTGAGCGTGGGGTAATTGCTGCAATGGGGGATTCAAAAAGTTTGGGGGGGGTTCAAATTTTTTTTTTCAAAATTTTTCAAATTTCAAATTTTTTATTTTTTCAAGAAGAATCTTTAATTGCACAGTATTGTGCAATATATTTGTAATATCTTGACATTTATTTTGTGTCAGAAACCTATTCTATGTAATTTTTTTTTTATCACAATCCAAATTCAGACAGAATCAAGCTTGAAAATTGTGTCCGAATTTGCCACAGCTGTTCAGGGTTCAACCTCTGCGGTCGTATCAGCTAAGCATTTTATTCCAGTTTTATTAACACAGTTGCTCAAAAGGAATCAATCTATCCTCAGACTATTCAAGACTGGAATGCTCTAACCACTAATACTGCCATGGTTCAGAGTCGTGATCGTTAAAGAGTCTTTTATTTCATTCCTGTGGATTCATATATTTTCATTTTTTATACGCCCGTCAAAATTTTGACGAGACATATTATGGTATACAAATGTCCGGTGTCTGTCCGTCTGTCTGTCTGAACATGTATCTACTATCGTTGGTAGGGCATAAAAGATTGTGTCCAGATTGTGTATACAACTAAACTGGACTCTTATAGAGTGGTAGGTTACAGGTTCTATCTTTAGATGTAAGGACTTAAAAATAGACAATTGCTGCTTTCCATCAACCATGGGGCATTAAGAGTAAGTAATGCCAGAGTTAGAAAAAGTGTACCAGTTAGAAAAAGTGTACCAGTAGATCAAGACACAGTATACTGAAATACTCAAACGTTTACTTAAAGCAGAGACAATATAAAAAGAAGATGTGGTATGATTGCCAATGAGATAACTATCCACAAAAGACCAAAATGACACAGACATTAACAACTATAGGTCACTGTACGGCTTTCAACAATGAGCAAAGCCAACAAGTATACATCTGTCAATACCAAAAGTCAGTGGCTATTTTGTCGGTTACACAAAATAGTCACTTTTTAATTAGTGCTAATTTCATAAAGAGTTGTGCTATTTTGTTAGTCTTTACTCAGATTTTACAGTAATTTAATTACGAAAAGAAAGAAATGTAGAATCATATAATATGTAACAACAGAAACATTACAATTGGGTGATACAGACGATTACTTTGTCTAGATTAAACAATTTGTAAGAATGGTTGGCTGGAGTTGCTTTAGTTGATTTGGTAAAAATGACATTGACTGTCAATACAGCCCTTGCATGGTCTGTTTTGGTCAAATACATATCTTAGCAATATAAAATATAGGCTGACCAAACAAAAAAAGGTCAATACAAAAATTGATGAAACAAAAATGTTAAAAGTAAATACGGATGCAAAACATTGTTTTGTATGGTATAAGGGTGGGTTGAGATCTCAAAAAACATGTTTAACCTCGCCACATTTTTGCGCCTGTCCTCAGTCATGAGCCTCTGGCCTTTGTTAGTCTTGTATGATTTTTAATTTTAGATTCTTGTGTATAATTTGGAGTTTAGTATGGCATCCATTATCATTGAACTAGTATAGATATTTGTTAATAGGGCCTGTTGAAGGACGCCTCTGGGTGTGGAAATTTCTCGCTGCATTGAAGACTTATTGGTGACCTTTTACTGTTGTCTGTTCTATGGTCGGGTTGTTGTCTCTTTGACACATCTCCCATTCCCATGCTCAATTTTATTCATTGGGTGTTGACAACCTAAAAATGAGGAATATGAAAGCCATGATGTATGATGGTCCCTGGGTATTATGGTAATGTTTATGACAAAGTTTTTGCATGGCTTACTGTTGTTTTATCATGCCATATCTTCCCTTTGAATGTTACTATGTGTACTAGCAGTTTTGGCAAAATCTGCACAGAAGCCTAGAGGAAATTTGTCAATTGTTGACCATTTAATTTCATGGTTCACCAATACCTACAAATTCCATGGAAATAGTTGACCAACGAATAATACTGAATCCACAGTAAATTACTTTATATAAGGCCAAATAAAAATATATGTGTGGTTCCAGTTACCCTACCGTCCCTACTTTTTTGTCTTAAAAATACCCTACCCCAAAGACTTTATTGTCATTTTTCATCCACCACTGTTAAAAGTCAGAATGTTGCTCCCATAGACTCAATGTACAAAAAAAACATAAAATAAAAAAAATCCCTACCTACCTACCGGGGTACCCTAACTTATTTTTAGTTGTAACTGGAACCACACATACTATTTTATTTGGCCTAAGGCAATACAAGAAACAGCTTTAAATAAAATACAGACAACACATTTTATTATATACAGGTGAAGTAACAAATAATAGTACAACTTCTTAATGGTTAAAATAACATTGTAAAACATGATTTTCATCTCATAAAATAATCTCTTCTGGTCAACTTAATGCTATGGTAAAAAATATCTATTATTATTATACCTTACATATATTTCAAACAATTATATTGGGTAAAACGTTATCATGTGACATGGAATAATTCAGTTAATTTTCCTTCGATTGCAAGGAAGAACAAATAACCCTAAAAATTTACACCAGCCTTGCACCCTCAATAAAATAATCTTCTTGTGTTGACACCTTTTCAACGGGCCATAATTTTATATTGTTTTTTAAAGAAGGAGTCTTGGACCAAAATCTGAACATATTTTCTAGGCAGTTTCAACATGCAAGACGTAAATAAAAAAAAACATTGAGGGTATATAAATAAGACACAGCCAAACAAAAAATATGTGAATTATATTCACCAGGCTAAATAATAGAGAAAACATAACAAATAATCAAAAACTCCCTTCAATTAACTATTGCAGTACTTCCTTGGAAACTTTTTCAAAGGGATACAACCAGAAATTCTATTTCTAACTTTTAGACACAGAACACCGGTAGAGGGTAAAATTAAATTTTAGCTTTTATTTTGTATAAATCAAATACAGAATTAAAACGGTATCAAGGATTTCATAACTTTTTGAGACATCATAGATCAGCAATAATTTACAAGCTAAGAATGCACCAAATATACATTGTGTATATCTAAATTAATAGGAATTTTAAAGTTATATTTTTTCAAAACATATATTTTCTGTCTTTGAATAACATATCTAGTTTCTTTTTTTAGGACTAATTATTTATAGAATGACTCTTTAAGATGTGATTTGGAAAATATAAGGAACGGACAGATTTTGTTGTAACCATGTCAAAAGGTATAGTCATAGTAAAGTAAAACAGAAAATAAATCGGCCTTGTTAATCAACAAACAGGTTGATGTTTAAAGATACAATTTGAAAGGTGAAATAAGAAAAGAAACCTTAAGGGTGTACTTAGGTGAGGTTTTGGAATCTGTGTCAAATGTTTGGACTCCTTGGTGCTTTTCTATACAATACAATGTAAAATATTTTGTCCCATAACACCCATTTATTTTTTCATATAAGACTTATTAGCTCATGAATGGTCATTTACCAAAATTTTAGAAGATTCTTGATTTTCTTTCTTTTGTTTTGAGACCCAATAATACCAATGCAAATATAAGGTAAAAGTCCGAGTCAGCCTTTTCCTGCCACATTTTAAATCTCAAACATCTTGAAAAGGAGGTCCATGACCTATCAATATTTTTAGCTTATTTTAATCCTTAATTGATGCTCTACCAGCTTATAGTATCAATTTTAACTTCTTAATTTATTAATTTTCACCTAACCTCAAAATGTACATCCTTAAATTTTAAGCCTATTTTCTACATGTTCTCCTTACAGTAAGTCTTATTTTATCAAGTATTGTGGATTCATTATTATTCGTTGGATATCAATTTTTCGTGGCTTTGGTGAGTATAGGTGAACCACGAAATTAAATGTTCAACGAATAAAATGTTTTCAATGCACGGATTCGGCAAAATCATGAAATCAATTATCCACGAAAACATGCAAGTTTCCTTAAGGTGGTACCCAACACTTTAACTAAAATTAATTTGGCTAGTTTAATTTTCATAAAAGTTTGACAAAGTATTTACTTTGACCCTTTGACAAAAACATCAAAGTTTCAAAAAATTTGAACCAACCGTTTTATCAGAAAAATTACACCGGTTATATAGCAGTTTGACAAACACTTATTTTGATCATTGAGAAGCTTAATATTCCCTTAACAACATAACGTAATTAAAACGTTTAGCTTATTTTACAGAGTTACCTCCCTGTAGTGTTAGGTACCACCTTAATCCACAAAAAGTAGTACCCACGAAAAAAAATGAATCCACAGTAACAATTATTAAGTAGGAAACACTACAAACTATTCAAAAACTTCGTTCAAATTTGATTGTCTTCTGTATAATTAATTTAATTTTAATTTTGGCACCAATATGAGACTATGATTGTCCTTTTCACTTCATAAAACTTTTATTTTAAAAATTTCTAACACTAACAAATGTGAAAATGTACATTAAAATTTATATTTACAATAATCAGAATTTTAACTATTAAGTAGTGCATATGATTAGAGCATATACAGGGTTCTCGCTTAGGCAAGTCCATGAGTCCTGGACTCATCAAAATCTGTCTGGACTCACCATTTTCAAAACTGGTGAGTCCACAGATGCATCAAGATTAAAATATTTTGTATAAACTGAACACAGTTAAACACAAATATGAAATATCATCATTTTACAGCAAAAGTTAAAAGTAATCTGAATTTAATGTCATTCTATTGCTCTGTTAGACTAAAATATTACATTATATTACAATAAAATAACTTCTTCTTGCTGTTAGACTCACTGAGGCCAAAAATGACAAGTCCCTGGACTCACCCATAAATCCTTAGCAAGAACCGTGATATATAGTTGTGTGTTAAATGGTTATTTGGCAATTTTTTCTTCCTACATATAATAATCTATAATAAACTAACTTTAACCCTACACCTAAGCCTATAACTATATCTATCAAACTCTTACACAAGCCCTAACCCTTAACCTAAAACAACCCCTGACCTACTAGGTATTGCTTATTGTTAAGTGAACCCTAATCTGACATCATAGATGCCATTTTAAAGTTTGAATTTAGCAAGAATCTATAGGATATATTTGTCAACTAAAACATCTGTTTAACAGTACATATTTCTTAATTAATTCATACACATACAATATGCTTTCAGCACTTGCTTTCATATACTTTTGACACAACTATCACCATGGCTACAACTTGTTCTTCTTTCACAATGGTTATTGAATTTGTTAGGATATATCACAATAGTAAGTTTTTCTGTACATATGTTGTATTTCTTCCACCAATAAATAGACTCTAAAAATCCCATCCCTGTCACAATTGTTATGTCTGAGGATTTATACTTATAAATAGACTCTAAAAATCCCATCCCTGTCACAAATGTTATGTCTGAGGATTTATACTTATAAATAGACTCTAAAAATCCCATCCCTGTCACAAATGTTATGTCTGAGGATTTATACTTATAAATAGACTCTAAAAATCCCCATCCCTTCCACAATTGTTATGTCTGAGGATTAATACTTATAAAACCCTGTAAATTATCTCCTCTACAGGTTCATTCTAAGTAAGAATATGTTACTTATGGACAAAGTGTGACTTAAACATAAATGAGACAGCTACTCAAAGATACTTTTTTTTCTTTCTAATGTAAGTTTGCTTTAAAATACGGAATCAAGAAGGACAATTAGTTTTTTAAGCGATACACTATTCTTACATTTCTTTTGTTCATATTACATTCAATTATATCTAATCATTCAACAAAATGTAAATTAAAACAAAATTCTAATGAGATGCTAGGATTACTAGATTATAAGTAACTTTAAAACTGAATAAAGATAAAATAGAATAAAAGTTTCTAAAGTCTTCAATTTTGGATTTTTTTTTTTTTTATATAATTTTTAGAATATATTTCTAGTAATTTTTGCACAAGACATTGTTTTTTCTCTTTGCAGACATAATTATTCAAATGTGCATTTTATCAGCAGTAACCTAACTTATCAGGAGTAATAAAGTATGACATTGTTTTTAATCATGGGAAATAACTGTAAATTGACACTATTGTCAGTATTGGGTTGAATGTCTTAACAGGTGTTTAAAAATTTTAAAAGATTAAAAAGTTTTAAAATTCAGTGTCAGAATAAAATAGAGAATGAAGCATCCAAATAGTCACAATAAGGCAGGGACTTAAGAAGAAACAAACAAAATTCATAATATGGTATTAAGGATGTACTTAGGTGAGATTTTGAAATTTGTGTCAAATGTTCGGACTCCTTGGTGTTTTTCCATACAATACAATGTAAAATATTTTGCCCAATAACACCCATTTATTTTTTCATATAAGACTTAATAGCTCATGAAAGGTCATTTACCAAAATTTAAGAAGATTATTAATTTTCTTTCTTTTGTTTTAAGACCTAATAATACCAATGCAAATATAAGGTAAAAGTCTGAGTCAGCATTTTCCCGCCATATTTTAAATCTCAAATATCTTGAAAAGGAGGTTCATGACCTATCAATATTTTTAGCTTATTTTTATCCTTAATTGATGCTCTATCAGCTTATATTATCAATTTTAACTTCTTAATTTATTAATTTTCACCTAACCTCACCTAAGTACATCCTTAATATTAAAATTAGCACAATATAAAATAAAAATAAAAATCAATAATAAAACAACACACTTTACTAAATATTTACACTAACTAAAACAAAAATAAAATCAAAGATACAAATTAAAATTAAAAATAAAATAATTTTATTGTTTGCATTGTCCCTGTAAAAAATAAATGTAGAAATAAACAATCCTTGTTTAATTCTTTCACTGAGACGAAATCATATTTGATCTATCAGACCTTAACACTATAGTTTATAAAGTGTAAGGATTTTGAGACAACCCTGAAAATCTCTGTAACATTGTCATTGTTAGAAAAACTAGGTTTATCAACATTAATACACATAATTTTGCACCAAATAATGTCATTGCTATTAAATTACATCATCGAGCTATGTGATACTGCATTGAAATGAATACAGCAATTTTGACTTTGTCTGGCGCCAAGACTCAAGAGAAAAAAAATTCTGGCAATTTTTTAACATGAACATAATAGAAAATATTTGAAGTCGCAGACCAAAAGTGTTGGTTTGATTAGGTCAACTGGCACAAATTTGAGGTCAGTAGGATTTAAATTTTCCTGAAAAAGTTCATGAACAGGTCAAGTGTTTATGAGGTGTTGAAAATTTGCATGCATACTTATAACTGGAATAGTCTAGGAATCAAATCTGATCACATGATTTCAACAACCAAATAAAAATTTGGAATAGACTCTTTATGTATCTATTTTGATCACATGATTCTAACAACTAATTAAAAATCTGGAATGGACTCTTGGTATTAATTTTGATCACATTGTTTCTAACAACAAATTCAAATTCCTATAGGGGTACATATGTTCTTTTTGTTATTTTAACTTCACACATCCATAATATCTAAATTTATATAATTATCATTGTCATTGAAGTAGACAATTGAGATTCTATTCAAAATTTGCTATTTTTCGTACCTGAAAACCAAAACAATTTAGAAGTCCGAAGTATTTTATTTGGATCAGTTAAATGTATGACTGTTGTCTGCAAAATTATCACAATAAAATACAGTATGTAAAATTAAAGGTCAACATATAATAAGCTAAATCGCTTTCACTGGGTGTTTTTATCCGTCTGTTCTGTACATACATGTTTGATCCAAGGGCTATTCCATTAAAACATCAGCAGGACCCAGAAAAGGCACTTTGTCATTTCAACAAGATGTGATCGTCAAATACATTTTTGTAAATTGAAAATGTAAGTGATTTTCTAAAATTGCTTCTATAGGTGATAACCCTAAGTAAAAAATAAAGTGCCTTCCCTGGGTACAATGAAAGTTTTTTTTTATGAAACAACCCTGAATAAATTATTTTCTTAAAATTTTAACAAATAAGTTAAAAGTTAAATGACATATATACAGATTTCTTATATTATTTTTAAGACTTGATATTTTATTTATCAAATATCAAATTAAAATGTGTTTTTTGACATTGCCTGAAAATGTTCTTAAAAGTATTATTCATAAAAATCTATAATTATTTCTTTGAAAAAATAAAAAAAATTAAAACAATATAAATGTTAAAATTATATTTTTTATAAACAAAATTCTAAAATGGGAAAATCAAGTTTTTAAACATTTGCATTAATGAATTTAAAAAAACAAAAATACATACAATTAGAAAATTATCACACAAGGATTAACTTTTATTTACAAAATATTTTCATCTTAAAGATTAAAAATTTCTCTTGACCACATGTTGGGTACACATAAAACAAGGCTCACTCCAACTTTAACTACAAAACTATCACTAAATGGATGGCTTTAAGCCTTAATCCATTTAACTTCTTATTGCATTATTATTCATAAACATGGGTAAAAATAAGAATAAAATTATCATAAAATCATCAGTTTCTTCTTACGGAATAACAATTCATAAAACACGGAAAAAACAAATGAATCCCAAATAAAATCATAATAAAATTGTCATAAAACCAATGGTTCCAGACCTTCTTTCACTTGATTATTTCTGAGATTCGAGTAGTTCCTTCATTTCTTTGAAAGTATCGAATAACTGGTCCATAAACAGACTGGAATTTGTTCCCTTGGTTGATGTCTTGGACGAGACATGGAAGAATAACTTCCTGTCTCCCGGAATCATGTACGACACTCCATAGCCGTCATCTGACACAGGACCAAAACCACCTCCAGGACACAGCTAAAATAGAATATGTTATGTCAAAATATAAATAAAATTGGAAATCTATATATGAATAAATAAACACATCATAGATATCAGGCTTGAAATTTTGTACACCAGAAGTGCATTATTATCTACAAAATAATCATCATTGAAGTTGAAGAGCATTGAGAACACTAATTCTGAGAGGTTTTGAGAATTACAGATAATCTCTTTGTTGGGTAGAAATACTATATTTATCGAAAAATTTCAATGTTTCATTTGCAAATTGAGAAAAAACAGAAAATTGTTTAAAGAGAATGTCGGATTTAATTTTCTGCAGCTTTTGTTTTTGAAATAATATTTCAATTCATGTTGATTTTTATAAATATTTAGTACATACCACATCTTGAAATTCGATATTATTACAGTCAGGACTGGTGGCTATTTGTTGTTGTGGTTGTTGGCTGGTAGACAGGGTCCATGGTATGGTCAGGGCATGCTTCAGAAAATCACATTCCTGACAATGAAAGTTTTTAAATATTTATAAAAAAATTTAAAAATAGAAAATTGATGAGGTCTAGAAAGGCCTCACTTGCACAATTTTGTGTGTCAGAGTCAAATAAACAAATAGTTAATTCTGATATAAACTTAGTTGAGGGCCACACTGTGATTTTAAGATGCAGCCATAAAAGCACTGTTCCTTTGCTTTTTGTGGTTTTTTTCAGCTGTGCATGTATTTCTCTTGTATTATTATATTATCATTTTAAAAATATAAATTATAAAATTATAGAACTAGAAAAATTTATGATGTTGTAAAGGGTCTCACTTGCACAATTTTGTGCGATCCAAATAACCAAATAAATAATTCTGATACAACATAGTTGAGGGCCTCACTATGATTTTGAGATGAAGTAAAGCTCTGTTCCTTTGCTATTTGTGTGTTTCTTTGCTTTGCATGTACTGGTTATGTGTCATGGATGGATAACCAATATCCTTTGATTTTATATATGCCATACATAATAGGGTTTTAAGTTTTGACACCAGGAAAACATTGAGGGTATTTCTGTATTATATTGAAAATTCTAAAAAGTAAAATCACAAAAAATACTGAACTTAGAGGAAAATCAATTCGGAAAGTCCATAATCACATGGCAAAATCAAATAACAAAACGCATTAAAAACGAATGGACAACAACTGTCATATTACTGACTTGGTACAGGCATTTTCAAATGTAGAAAATGGAGGATTAAACCTGGTTTTATAGCGCTTACCCTCTCACTTTGATGACAGTCTCATCAAATTCCGTTATATTTACATTGATGCGTTAACTAAACAGACACAATAAATAAAATATTCTCTTATGTTTGACATGTTAAAATTGAGAATGGAAATGGGGAATGTGTCAAAGAGACAACAACCCGACCAGTCTACTTCCCAGACTAAAAAATATTTCTCATATCAAAATGAACAAGGACATATAATTTTGATTTGATTTTTCTTGATTTACTAATTTTTAAACTAGTGAGGCGTATAGGATAAACCAGGTATTGTTATTTAGTTTACATTTGCAAAATTTGATTTGTAGAACTAATTTTAAATTTTTGAGTTTGTTCAGTTTTCATTTGTATGACGTTACATTAAGCAACGTCTTTGCGCCAAAATTTCATGAAATTTCATGGAATTTCAAATTTATACATTTTTTCAAGCTCTAACGTAATATTTATTTTTGTAATGCATTAGAAATAAGAATAACAGAACTGTAAGTAAGGAGTTGCAATCATCAAATTTGCAACACTTAAACTTAGTAATGTTATTCCTTAATTGATCAGTTGATGCTTGCTGAATGTCAAGTAGCAAATATTCTATGCATTGATATTAATATTTTATATTGAATCATCTATACATTAATAAGTGATTATCTAAACTAAAACTTACGTATCCCATTCCTTTACTGACAACATATAAGGCAAAAAGATGGCGATCGATAGCTTTTCCATTCATGGCATCACGGTACTGAGTCTGATGGATCTCACAGGCACGTTTTAACAGAGTGATCTTCTCTTGGGCAGATTTATCTTTATCAAAGTATGCTCTGAAAAAGGATAGGTGAAACATCGTCTATAAAAACAAGGCTGAAAATGTGGCGAGTAAGAAATTCATTGAAAAAAAATTATAAAAAAAATATTTTACTATAATCAATGATAATATTCAATTTATCAAAAAACATTTGTTTTTTTAATTACAAATTTTATTTATTACACTATTAGCTATCACTTTATAATATGGTACAAAAATCACCCCGACAAATCAATTGATTTGGTTTGGCCACAGATGACTTTAAAAATGTTTATATCATTGAAAAAGCTCCAAATTATCTCCCTTTGGTGTAAAAATGCCATTTTTTAACGTTTAAATTGAAATAACTTTTTTAACTCATCAGTGACCTATATTTTTTATTATTGTTTTCAAACAAGCTGTACATAAACTAAATAATTGTAAAATTTAAGGGATTTCTGTAATTCAGTTCTTTTTTTATTTCGATATTACCCATATTTCTTATTATTTCTCCTATTAGTTCAACAGAAAAAAAGGACATAAAAAAAATGTATGCTTTTTTCGGAGGCAGATTGTGAGCTTAAATGAACGGTGACCCCATATTTTTATTTTATATTTCTATTAGTTATAAGATAAAGTTTAATCATAGAAAAAAATAGCAAAGTCCTATATTAGAAAAAAAAGTTGATTTAGACCTGCGAGCCCCCTTAACAACTAGATAACTGTTTTCTCAAAATTACCTAAGAATCAGTTAAACATTAAAATGAACATTGATTGGATAACACAACAAATTTTATGGCTTCAATTCCACGATTTGGGTCTGTTACAAATCTTCATTTCTTAACCTCCCCACACCCTCCTCCTTTCAGATGATTCCAGGGGATAAAAGATACAGTTCAAAGTGAGCTATATTTGTTTTTTTTATTTTCAATCTGTATGATTTTTGTAAAACAGTTGAATCTCCATTAATTTTCTCTTGACAAACAAATTTTGACTCTTTGGTTTTTATACATACCTGACAAATTCAGTAGATTCTGATGTAACAGATCTGACTGTATCAGTCCTCCCCAGTAAGTACAATCTAGTCATGGACGACTCATATGTCAGAGCAAATTTCCCAGCATTCCTATAATAAGTCAGTTGAAGAGCCATCTGTATGTAGGCATCAGGACTGATCTGAAAAAAGGGAGGTAATAGCTCTTAAAGTAAGAAGATGTGGTAGGATTGTCAATGAATTAACTATGCTACAGAGACAACTGGTGTAGCAGTTATCAACAAGTGAAACTGCAAGCTACAGCTCACAGATGATACCACAGATGATACCACAGATGATACCCCCTACCCAAATATTTTGGTAAACAGGAATTTGTTGAGTGATGAATCTAAAAACCCATCAAATGGTATAGCTGACTTATATTAACCTTGCAACCAAATATCAGAAATCCTTGTATTAAACTTCCTAAGAAAAATGTGACAAAAATTTTTCAACTTGTCTACTCATGTACATGTGTAAAATGTGTTCCGCTAACAGGAAGTTGCTTATGGCTGTATGGTATAAAACTTCACTTATGGTTACAGACGTCTGTTGTTTGTCATTACATATATAGCCATAATTTCAAATATAACCCCCATACTTTAGATTTAAATTCAATTGTACAGGCAAGAGATACCACTATTAAAATTGAACAGCCTCGAGAAAAAAAATAACCATTAAAGCACTCCAGTAATTATATTCAAATTTCAAAACATAATTAATAATGTCTTACCTTGCATGATTTCATAAATCCTTTACCATAAAGATTGAATTCCTTCACAATGAGATCTATATCATTTATATTCTGTAAATAAGATATATAAATATACCAACAAATTATTTATCGTCATGATAAATCTCAAAATCATAGATGTTAGAATTAATCACAAAGATACAGTATATATAATTCATAGAAAAAAAATGGGGAATGTGTCCATGGGACACAGATGATGCCCCCACTTGAATGTAAGATTGCAATGAGAAATTACTCAACAACAGTAAAATGCCACTACCAAAATTCAAAATGGATCTGTATTTTGTGGTACATGTAATAAACATTGTTTATAAGTTTCATAACATTTGCTTGAGCCAAACTAAAGTTAAAAATGGAAACGAAAACTTCAGAAATTTTTCATTTTGTAACGGGGCATAACTCTAGAATGGTTAAAGTGACGCTACCCAAATTAAAAAATGATCTGTGTTTTGTGGTGATAAGTATTGTGTATAAGTTTCATAAAATTTATTTGAGGCAAACTAAAGAAAGAGATCGGAAAGGAAAAAATCAGAAATTTTTACATTTGTAAAGGGGCATAACTCTAGAATTGTATACGTAATACTACCCAAATGATCTGTGTTTTGTGGTAATAAGCATTATGTATAAGTGTCATAACATTTGGTTGTTGCAAACTAAAGTTAGAACGGAAACCAGTTTTGGGACATACAGACATACGCACTAACAGACAAATTCAATTTTTAAGAAGTAAATCACAACAAAATGTTGCTGACCTCACAGTCACATGATAAAATTAGGTTTTCAATAGACAAAAATTTCAGCAAATCAGAAGATGTGTCACATTCAAAATTAAATTATCAAATTATAAATGGGCAAAATTTGCTAATTGCTGAAATGACAACTGAACTATATGCAGTAATGTTTTTATACCTGAGTAACAGTTAACTGAGCAGATTTTATGGAAGTAGCCAAATCATTGGTCATCTCCCAGACAAGTTTCTGTGGCTTCACAAATGATTGCTGTGTATCACTGTCAATAAAATGGCCTTTCTCATCAAAACCACACAGGTGTAGTGATCTAAAAAAAAAAGTACAAGATTAAAGTTATTCTTCGATTTTCAAATTTAAACGTTACTTTTGAAAATATATTTTAGGTACTGTCAAGTGAAAATGAGGAAGTGCCTCGTTCTTAAAATGTGCATATCATAATTCATCCTATTGAACATAAATTAAGCCGTAAGTTTTCACATTTGAATTGTTTTGTATTTGTTTTTTTCCAGGACTATGCAGAATGTGCTTTTCTCATTGTTAAAGGTGGTACAGTGACATATATATAGACCTGAAAGAAGTATATTGACTGAGGACAATATATCCATATTGACCTCACACAAAGGCTATAATTGTTATATTATTCATTTTCGATCATATTTGTATAAAAATTGTCAGTGTAATATATACAGTAATTTGATTTTGTTGGAATTTTACAGATATCATATTGTCTCCTTTTTTGGATGATTTTTTTTGTACATCTTATTTTTTAAAGATTTTTTTCTTTAAATAATCGATCGTAAATATACACTTTTTAAAAGCTTTTAACATTATATGAAATTCATTACATGACGTCACAAAGTAAATCGGTTTTTAGATATTCTAAAAATAACCGTGCTTTTTGCTATCCACCATTTTCTATCTACCTTCGAAAATATAGTTTAACATGTGACTATCCCTGAACGAATCAAATTAGCTAAAATATACAAATTAATAATATATTTAATTATCTCCCCTTGAGGTCTGACTGGTACTATTATACTTCTTCATACACTTGCTTAAAAGTTTCATTGAAATCCATTTAATTGAACTGAAGTTGCACAATATTCTACTATAGTCTTATTTTTAGGAGGGGTCACCGTGCTGCCCTGTGGGGGTAGGGGAGGGGTGTAAACAGTTGTAAAGAACTTACTCCTGGGTGTAGACATATTTTTAATACTTACTCCTCAGTCATATTGTACTCAGCTAGATGTGCCAACACTGGAGCGTCAGCATAGGAATGTTCACAATTGAGTCCCATTCTACCGTTAGGGAAGGTGATCAGGTTGAGGGACTTGTCAAACCAGATTGACTTTCCATCACCACACATTAAAAACTTGGCACGGCTAGAAAAATCATCTCTGTTTTCATGGTGAAGAGTTATCTAAAACAATTTAAAACAAATAATTTATGACACAGAGATATGTGTTGCCAGTAAATAATTTTGCTAGTATACTGCAAATCTTGTAATATTTTATAACATGTAAGCTTTGCAAAAGTGTCAAAGTTTATGGAGCATGACTTAGCAGATAATACCAAATAATCTCCATGGAAATGACACATCCCAATCTAATTTTCTTGTTCTGTCTATCATGTCAATGCTTCCTAAACTATCCTGTTTAATCACAGATGATAATGGGTATGTTCCTTTTGTTGTAACTACTATCACTTGGCCTTTTCCCAAATGTGACCTACCAAATCTTATTACTGGGTTTGTCCTTACATGAGCAACACGACGGGTGCCACATGTAGAGCAGGATCTGCCTACCATTCCAGAGCACCTGAGATCATCCCCAGTTTTTGGTGGAGTTCATGTTGCTCAGTCTTCAATTTTGTAAGTTGTGTTTTGTGTACTGTTGTTGGTCTTTTGGTCTTTTTTCTTTTAATGCCATTGGGTTGTCAGTTTATATTCAACTTATGAGTCTGAATGTCCTTTTGGTATCTTATGAGTCTGAATGTCCTTTTGGTATCTTTTGCCACTCTTTTAATAAATAATGTACAATAAAATAACTATTTTTGTATTTAGTGAGTCATTATTGCAACCTATAAGAATTTATCAACCCTGCTATGATTTTCATTTCGTCTATTCTTTTTAATGCAATTCCAAATATCAGAGTCCCTATATATTTATACTTACACAGAATATAGCTGATTCGACAATATCTAATGAGTCTTTATTGACACCTGTGGAGAACTGGTCAGCCCTGACTATGGCCCATGTTGGACGTTCTATTCCTATTTATGATCAGAGCCCCTTTATATGTTTATACTTACACAGAATATAGCTGATTCGACAATATCTAATGAGTCTTTATTGACACCTGTGGAGAACTGGTCAGCCCTGACTTTGGCCCATGTTGGACGTTCTATTCCTATTTATGATCAGAGCCCCTTTATATGTTTATACTTACACAGAATATAGCTGATTCGACAATATCTAATGAGTCTTTATTGACACCTGTGGAGAACTGGTCAGCCCTGACTTTGGCCCATGTTGGACGTTCTATTCCTATTTATGATCAGAGCCCCTATATGTTTATACTTACACAAAATATAGCTGATTCGACAATATCTAATGAGTCTTTATTGACACCTGTGGAGAACTGGTCAGCCCTGACTTTGGCCCATGTTGGACGTTCTATTCCTATTTATGATCAGAGCCCCTTTATATGTTTATACTTACACAGAATATAGCTGATTCGACAATATCTAATGAGTCTTTATTGACACCTGTGGAGAACTGGTCAGCCCTGACTTTGGCCCATGTTGGACGTTCTATTCCTATTTATGATCAGAGCCCCTTTATATGTTTATACTTACACAGAATATAGCTGATTCGACAATATCTAATGAGTCTTTATTGACACCTGTGGAGAACTGGTCAGCCCTGACTTTGGCCCATGTTGGACGTTCTATTCCTGTTAATGATCAGAGTCCCTATATGTTTATACTTACACAGAATATAGCTGATTCAACAATATCTAATGAGTCTTTATTGACACCTGTGGAGAACTGGTCAGCCCTGACTTTGGCCCATGTTGGACGTTCTATTCCTGTTAAGGCTGGTATAGATTTCTCAGAGTCTGATATACTATCTGTTTAAAATAAGGAGAAAATATTATTAATCTTTTTACATATTCCCTCAGGTAAAGTTGACCTTTGCTGGATTGGTGATTCTTTTTTAGGTCCCTTTTGGTTGTATAGCTAATTTTTTAAGCCTTTATAAATCATTGGCTTTCAACTTTTAGAGTTTTAGTGTTCCTGATGAAGCTCATGGCAGATTTTATAATAAGAAAAGGAATTGCTGAAACTGTGAAACAGACTGTGTAATGAAGTAATGCATTATGTTATTTAATAAAATGTGTCTTTCTGAGTAAATAAAAATAAAATTACACTGTGTTTTTGTTTTCTTTTAGATTTTGAGGGTTTTCAATTTAAAAATGTTGGACATGGAAAAGACATTGTGACCTACTTGTCTGACATCTAGCTTATTTGGAATGGAATTTTAACGAATAAGTGGAGCATAATAACATGGACTTATATCTTAATAAAAAGTCGTCTTTTGTGTTTTAATCATAATTTTAAGGCAGATTTTTATTGTAAAAGACTAAAAAGGGAATAAAAAAATAATATTGCGAACGTCACGTCTACTCCATCCATTGTGGTATGTCATAATCACAATTTTGTTGTTGGTTCTCAGACAGCCCATTGCAGTTATTTCTATCTCGGGTTTTATAAATAATTGAAAACCCAATCCCTATTAAATATTGATGACGTAGGGGTGTCAAAAGAGGATTCAATATCATTGGCTGATTTGTTTTTTTTTGTGAACGTTACTGCTCTACGTTTCCGCCCAAAACAGTGTCACGCTAGCAATATCTATTTAGATCTGTAACTCTCCTGTATAGGAGTTACAATTTTGCCCTTTGCAGAAAAGGACACAGAGTCAGTTCTCTCACAGAATGGGGAAACAAAGAAGGTAAGTTGTCTGTAATATCGTTACACAAGGACCTTGTATGTATTCTGTCCATCAAAGCGACATTTGCATCAAATCAATGAATCATGTTATGTCATGATAATATCGCATGAAGAAACTTTAGTTGCGGTTTTCCATCTTCCAACTACATTTGACCATATTTTACATACAGTTGAGTCTTCTCGTTCATCGAAGGACATGTAATGTACATTTCTTTTAATAATTTGATGCGAACGGTATAGTATGAACATATTTTTATGTAGCTATTGTTATTTTGGGATAGTTTTTCAAAAAGTGTTGGGATCATTGTTCTCGGTCTGAACAGTAAACATGTACATACATTCGATATTCAGGGGATTCAGGGGTATCTCAGCATAATCGTGGGTAATCAGTTTAAGAAGATGGTGACTTGAACTGATTTAGCTAAAATTAAAATTAAGACAACATATCTTTAATTAATATACTGAAAGCATTTAGCAAACAATAATGTAATGATTGAAGTAAATTTGAAGACAGTACTTCAACAGATTCTCAAAATATTAAAAATCATTCACTTTTTAAATTGTATACCAGTAATATTTTCAATTTATTATCTTTCAGATGAAGCCCTCTAGAACTTACACCACGAGAACTTACAGAGACAGAAAACATGTTTTAAACAATAAAATATTAAGCTTCTAAAGGCATTTGGAAGTATTTTAGATTTTTGAATGCAGATGCATCATGCTTTAAATGGGGAGGCAAGCTGTTCTGAAGACTACAAAAGACTTTCTTTACCACAATCCATGGTGAGGCATTGATCACTATGGTCTATACATTTTCACTATGCGAATTTGATGATTCTTCTGTTTAATGTTTCTGGCAGAACATGATACAGGCATTTTGGCTTATGCTTCATAATTAATCCATATACCCCTTTTAATTTTGAGTGTGGAAGGTAAAAGGATAAATCCCCAGCTGGATAAAATAAAAGAAATTAAAATTGGTCTTTGCTTCTCTTCCAAGCATACAGCATCTATGAGAAGGAGCAATGGCTGGATCAGAAATATAGGCAACAGAGTCGGTGTTATGTTTTAAATTAGAAAATTCTGTTCAGTGTGTTGGTCTAGCACAGAGCAGCGACCATATACCATTGACTTGTTCTTATCCTGATGTGCACCTGGTTGCTTCTAGTACTAGACATATAAGGTTTTCCTGTTTGAATAGTTTTATACTAGTCATTTTTAGGGCCCTTTATAGCTTGCTGTTCGGTGTGAGTCAAGGCTCTGTGTTGAAGACCATACTTTGACCTATAATGGTTTACTTTTACAAATTGTGACTTGGATGGAGAGTTGTCTCATTGGCACTCATACCACATCTTCTTATATCTATGTGTAAGATGCTGAATATCTTCCTTAACTTATTACCTCTCAGAATCAGTATTGGTTTTATTGCAGGTAAAAAAGCTTTAAACCAAAATTAATGAAATTTGGACAAGGGTACAAAAGAAGAAAATGTGGGTATCCCTGTTTCCTTGGCAATCATTCAATTATCTCTTACATTATTACTCCTTTTTTGAAGAAATACGTCCTACTGATATTAAATTTTCAGAAAATATCAATTTTTTTCATGAAATGCCGTTATAACTCTATAGGGTTATTAAGAGAAAAATAACATACATATAAACTGTTAACTAAAAATCAAAAAACTGTAATAACATATGTATGTTACAAGTTTCAAAGGGCTAATATGCATCATTGGTTTTGTTAAAATGTGTACAAGTTCTATTGATATTATTATTGTTTTTATGTATACTAAACTATAGAAAGATATAACAGTTCATAGTTTGCCAATCATGCATAGTACACCTATGTTGTTTCAGAAAAAATATGCCTGTAATAACTGAAAGGCGTTATTACAGCTTCTCTACATCACTTCAAAGTATTTGCTCAGACGTTCATCTTACTTAATCACAATGTATTTTAATTTATTGTAAGAAATAATGATCAGAGCATGTAATGAGGTTCTGCACAAGCTTCCCAGTGATTCCCAAGTGTCTCATATAATAAGTTACATTCCTTTAATAACTGAGCCTTGTTATTACAGCTAAGTTTATCCCTTAAAAGCCTTGTCTCATTGACTATGTATTTAGTTTATACTGCGCAAAGTTTCAAGAACTCCCAAGTGTCCACTAAAATTAAAAATATTATGATTTATTTACAAATAACAAACATATATTATTACAGATGTAGAAAATTTAAGGAATAATGAGTAGACAACTCATAAAAATATCTGTAATAACACATGTAAGATATTTTCTCTAATAACCCTATAGAGTTTTATTAGAGAAAATATCTTACATGTGTTATTACAGATATTTTTATGAGTTGGTCTACTTTTTATTACTTAAATTTTCTAAATCTGTAATAACATATGTTTGTTATTTGTAAATAAATCATAAATATTTTATATCCCTGACTGTCTATTATATTCTATCATGAAAGTAGAAGACAGAACACAATACCGTAAAATCTGTCTTACAGCTGATATCTATGTGAAAGTAGAAGACAGAACACAATACCGTAAAATCTGTCTTACAGCTGATATCTATATGAAAGTAGAAGACAGAACACAATACCGTAAAATCTGTCTTACAGCTGATATTTATAGGAGATATCAAAATGCGAGATCTTATTTTTAAATTGCAATTCTCACCAACTCCCATTGTTCACTTTAATAAAAAACCTCGCAATAATTTCTGAATTTACAGTTATTTACAATTAACATTCTATTTTTAACTAACCTAATTCTGAATCAGCATCCTCTATAATCCATTGTAGAAGTTTTTCTATATTCTTGGCTTCTAATATTTTCCCCTGATTGTCATATACATCTATTTTATACATGTGTCCTTTCCTATATACTACTAAATGCTGAAAAATAGGCTCATGTGTATAACGAATAAGAATACCAATACTTTATTTAACCAATTATTGGCCCATACAGTGCATGTTACATATACCATAATGATTACAAATAGACATAAGACTAAGTAAAAATACAAAAACAATTAAAAAAAAACCAATAACAATAATCATTATTAATGCCTATGATAATACAGATTAAACTATAACAGTTGTTGTCTTATTGTTAAACATCTATAACAAATTAAAGCCATAGTGTTGCATATTTCTTGGATCTCCTGTAGTTGGTGATCGCAATACTGGTATACTAGTATTGTGCACAATACTGGTATAAAAATTTTGTACCAGTATTGTATTCCAGTATTGTACCAGTATTGTGTTTTTCTTAAATAAACAATATAAGGTAATTAATCTTTTATCAAAGGTGTCACATATGTACATGTATGCATAATGAAATTAACATATGACATGACAATTTTATAAGGAATGATTGTATGTTTAACTGATGATGCCATTGATGGTACACTGAGGTGTCACAAAGAAAGTTTTAAATTTTCTGATGTTTTTCTTTAACATTGTCATTGCTTAAGGGAACCATACTGTCTTTAACAAACTCTTTACTTTCTTCTATGTTTTCTTTCACCTATCCCTTTACAAGTCTCAGTAGTATATTTTAGTGTCTATATTTTATTAAGATGGTATTTCTGCAAATCCTCCCTCCACACTTCCTATATTGATATTTAGGTATTCAGTCTTTGTGTACTTTCTCTTACTAGATTAAAAACTTTTGCAGATAGCACCTGTACAGCTCTCTTACGGTCGGAGTGCTTGCCTAGTACAAAAATCTGCCCTTAACAATCATAGACAAACTAGTTAATTTGATTAAAATCAGGTTCCTTTATCATGTAACTTTTTATGTTTTTAAAGGGATATTGATATCTTTTATATGAAAGATTTTTTAGAAAATAAAGACCAACAAATGCATATGATCTTGGTAAATGTATGCTGAACTTACAATGTTAGATTATAATAGTGACCATGCAAGGGCTGTATTGCTAGTCAAGGTTGTTAAAAACTTCCATTTGTTAGGATATAATAAAAAAAAATATATTTATTGATAACTCAGATAATAAAAATCTTATTTTATCTAAATTGAATTTAATCAAAAATAGAAAAATGATAAATTATAAGCAATTATTTTACATAATTAACAATTGTTTAAATAATATGAGTTAATTACAAGATGATTTCACAACTATCCTTTATAATCTGCTTGGCTTCATTTACTCTCACTTTGATCTTCAATATCTAATTTTGCTTAAAATTCAATATTCAATATACATGTAAATCCTTAAAATATAATCAACAATACAACTACAATACTGGTATATCAGTTTTGTACCAGTATTGTTGTTGTTTTTAAAAAAAAGTTACAATACTGGTACAAAATTTTTATACCAGTATTGTGGACAATACTGGTATACCAGTATTGCGATCACCAACTACAGGAGATCCTATTTCTTCATGTTAACATGAAAGGTGCCAAATAATTTTCTGTATTTACATTTTTTAAATTATTACATATTTTTAAAGCATAATTCAACATTACTTGTCCTTGATGTTGACAAGTATAATGAACTTTATTGTAGCAGACATAAGATAGATATTTTTCAGTAATTTACTTTGTAAGCGTGTAAGTGTGTAAACTGAAAACCTCTCATCAAAACAAAATTGATTATTGATTTTAATAGCAACACAAAAAAGCACTATAAACAAGAATGTGTCCATAGTACATGGATGCCCCACTCGCACTATCATTTTCTATGTTCAGTGGACTGTGAAATTTTGATCAAAACTCTAATTTGGCATTAAAATTAAAAAGATAATATCATAGTTTAAACATATTTTATTGTTCAAAACAAATGAATTAGACACAAGTTTTTCAACTTAGTTCCGTCTTCTCCTGAGATCACCCCCAGTCTGTTTTTCAGATCATATCATAGAGAACATGTGTATTAAGGTTTAAGTTAATTGGACTTAAACTTCATCAAAAACTACCTTGACCAAAAACTTTAACCTGAAGTGGGACAGACAAACAAACGGACGACGAACAGATGAAGGAACGGACAAATGAACGAACAAACGCATAGACCGAAAACATAATGCCCTTAGGTGGGGCATAAAAAACTCATCAAAGATACATTGTACCAGGCTTATATTTTTGTACACCAGACCATGTTTCGTCTAAAAAAGACTCATAAGTGACACTCAAATCAAAAAGTTAAAAAGACCAAATAATTTTCGAAGTTGAAGAGCAATGAGGTCCAAATATACCAAAACTTTTGCCAAGTTTGATAAGTTAAGCTTTAATTTTGCTGCCAATTTTCATAGATTAATGAAGCTATAGAACATGGAGAAAACCACCTGTCTTTAGCAGAAAAAACTGACAGTCCTATTCATGTGGGATCAAAAGAAGGGTTTGAACTCACAACCTCTGTGTTTTTGATAAGTTCTTAGACACATGTGGAGCAGGATCTGCTTACCCTTCCTGAGCACCTGAGATCACCCCCAGTTTTTGGTGGAGTTCATGTTGCTCAGTTTTTAGTTTTTTATGTTGTGTCTTGTGTACTATTGTTTGTCTGTTTTTCATATTCTTTTTTAGCCATGGCGTTGTCAGTTTGTTTTATATTTATGAGTTTGACTGTCCCTTTGGTATCTTTCGCCTCTCTTTATTGACCACTAATCCACCAAAGCTCTATGATGTCCATATTGAAAACAAAACCGTAAATTCAAAAAAAAAAATGCATTTTTGACATCTTTTAAATATAGCAGGAAAAAAATATTTCCTATGATAAGATTTTTACTTACTTTAGATAAAGCTGTATCCACATGGTATAATGTGTCATTGTCTTCACCTGGTATTCTAAAAAAAGAAATACACAAATAGTCATTTTGAATTGGGTATTTACACTCATAGAATGTCCAAAACGGTCATATATTCCGGACATTTGATTAATGTCCGGTAAAAGTCCGGCTGGGCAAAGCATGAAACGGTCATATACATTTTAGTTTTCAAGGCTTTTTCGGTCATTTTAACATAAGTCACGATCTTTTTGACCCAACCTTTTGCCTTTAACATCTACACATTTCCGGTCATAAAAGTGACATGATGATTAATTACTATCAAAACAACCCCTACTTCAATACTTTCTAATTTTAATCAAGGCTAATTAGTTGTTGGACAGGTGATATCTACCTGTTCAGGTGACAGGTAAACTATGTTCAGTACCTGAGACATCGTATAAATTGATCGGTCTATTCACAATTATTTTCTTACATTTCAGCGGTTTGTAGCTCATTGATTTAGTCCA
This sequence comes from Mytilus edulis, assembly GCF_963676685.1. Taxonomy (NCBI): domain Eukaryota; kingdom Metazoa; phylum Mollusca; class Bivalvia; order Mytilida; family Mytilidae; genus Mytilus; species Mytilus edulis. The sequence continues at coordinate 11,314,968 of NC_092354.1, forward strand.
AAAGATTAAAATTATAAGAAATTAGTTTATTTACATGATTTGATAAAAAAATTTAAAAGGTTTAAATGAAAAATTGTCAGAACTACGTCGAATGAACTAGAACACGTGTGCGCATGTGCAAAGGTGGGAATTTTAATTATGCATCCTTTATTTCTTCAAAATGCTAAAATTATCATTGATACCTGTATCTAAACGTTCATTTCAAGCATTTTGTTGAAGAAATAATGTGGAAAGAGCTTCTTCACTCAGTCATGCTTTGCAAACGTACACGGATTTTACGTATCCGTTTACGGTCCATGTTTTATCATTGTCAAGTCAACATCCGGTTTTAGAAAAACGTGATTTTAAAAACGAAAATGAAGTTTTTGACATGTCATTTTGCACAAATAAAGAGTCTATGGCAGATATGAGCACGCTGATGTGCACACTTTGAATGATGCACTGCCAATTTAACAGCATCCAAACATCCAAAACAAAGTAAAGTTTAAAATCGTTTTTTAATCTAATGTCATTATCATTGGAATGGCCATCTGATTACCATAATTGCCTTTTGTGACTTAGTCTTATGAGATTAAAATCGGGATCAGATATAAAATGTCCGGCTGGCTCAAATGTTTTTTGGAAGCCCTGGTTTGACAAGGGGTGTAATTGTCACAAAACAGAAGATATCTGACGGAGGTGCTATACTGAGCAAAAAGTTTGTTAGATGATTTAATGCTAAAATTAAATTCAAATCCCCCCTGAAATCGTCACTGACACTACAACACAGGTAGACTTAGTCATTTCTACCTAACTATGCCTGAAGTAAGGAGTATGAAAGTTATAAACTGACAAGTGTACCATTTGTATTTTGGAACACGAACAGACATACAATTGTGCTATACTCTTCATTAATTCAACAACACTATAATAAAAAATCTTGGCTTTTATTTGAAAGCCCTCTTTTTCTAATTCTGCAAAGTGCCTTCAACAAATCTCTGAACAAAAAAGAAATTTCATATCCTAATTTAATAAAATGCTTCGCTGAGCACAGCCTGATATGACCGCAGAGGTTGAACCCTGAACAGTTGGGGCAAATTTGGACTCAATATTCAAGCTTGATACTAAATAAAATTGAGAATGGAAATGGGGAATGTATCAAAGAGACAACAACCCGACCATACAAAAAACAACAGCAGAAGGTCACCAACAGGTCTTCAATGTAACGAGAAATTCCCACACCCGCAGGCGTCCTTCAGCTGGCCCCTAAACAAATATATACTAGTTCAGTGATAATGAACGCCATACTAATTTCCAAATGGTACACAAGAAACTAAAATTAAAATACTACAAGACTAACAAAGACCAGAGGTTTCTGACTTGGGACAGGCGCAAAAATGCGGCGGGGTTAAACATGTTTATGAGATCTCAACCCTCCCCTATACCTCTAGCCAATGTAGAAAAGTAAACGTATAACAATACGTACATTTAAAATTCAATTCAAGAGAAGTCCGAGTCTGATGTCAGAAGACTGAATTTGGATTGTGATCATACTTTTGACATAATATAGGTTTCTGATACAAAATAATTGTGGTCAAAGATCTTAAAACTCTATTATGCAATATTGTGCAATTGAAGATTTGAAAATTTTTGAGGAAAAAAAATATGAACCCCTTAATAAAATTTGAAAAAAAAATCCCCCCATCAATTTTTTTACCCCCCCCCTTGTTGCAATTACCCCCAAACTCAATCCCAGCCTTCTTTTTGTAGTATGAAACCTTGTAGTACAATTTTAGAGAGATCCATACACTTAAACAAAGTTATAGTCTGGAAACTAGAAAAAATGCTTGTTTTTGGCCCCTTTCATCTTCATGTTTGAGGCAATTACCCCCAAAACCAATCCCACTCTTCCCTTTGTGATATGGAACATTGTAGTACAATGTTAGAGAGATCCATACACTTACACATAAGTAATTGTCCAGAAACTACAAAAATGCTTGTTTTTTGGTCCCTTATTCCTAAACTGTTCTTCTGATAAAATTTCATGGAGATCCATTCACTTAAACTAAAGTTATTGTCCAGAAACCAAATGTGTCTTCTGACGAAGACGACAACGACATCATAGCATTATTCGAACACCAAAATTTTTTTGGAGTCGTATAAAAAGCTCTCACACTGACTAAGCCATACAAACAGAAATGTTACTACTAATTGACTGTGCAGGGGAGGTAACTGCTAACACCACAATACATTTTTGAATTGTCCGTCCTCTTAACCATGGAGATTTATCCTCATGAATACTGTAAAATAGGAAATTTCGCTAGGGTTTCATTTTGTGAATTAAGATAAAATCAAAAAAAATATCCATTCATAAATCTTATCCTTGAGAGGGATCAGAATAAGGGTCCATAAAAGCACAAAAAAAAATAATTGGCAAATTAAATTGTGAGGCCATCCTTAACAATTTTTTTGTTTGATGTTGTCTACCCATGCTTTGTAGGAAGGAAAGGAGGCATATATCTTTTTTTTTAGCCAACATAAGATAATAAACAATGTAAAAAAAATTTGAAACGAGTTGTGTCATAAAAATTTTCAGGGAGGCTGCTTTTTTGGCGAATGGGTAGGCAATATGAAACAATCTTATTTTTATTTTTGGTCTGAAGTTTAAATTCTGTGGAATATGTTACATGTTATGTATATGTATGGTTGTATGTGTTTTGTAGTTATCATGAGAGTTGTGTGCTTTTGTGTAATGATGTACTTATCACATGCTGTTATCTGGCTCTTCTCAATAAACGTGCCATGGCAATAGATGTGTTTTTGTTGCTCTCAAACAAATATAAACTTAGCGGCATGGGGAGGCAAATATATGTCCCCCCATATACGTAATATGGTGAAGGAACCAGGCAATACCTTGTTGTAGAGAAAACTCTCTCGTACTGGGCCATGCAGACAGGGATGGTCCTGCGTATCAACAAAGGCTCTAACTTTTCTCTGTCTATTAACTGTTTAAATTTCAGATACTGGTAGGCAGCATTGGCTGTTCTGTAATATAACAAAAACAATGTGTAAGAAAGACTTAAACGTGGCAATGTAAAAAATAAGCTTTAATATAGATAAACTTTATTTCCTACCGATGTCCCTAATGAAAAATATTACAGTTTTGAAATAACCTCATTCTACTTTTTCAAATAACTTCTTGTTTTGCTTTTAAGATCTAAAGAATAAATAGTTATTCTTTTTCTCTATTTTCCAATTTGAGAGGCTAAATGAGGCTCAGGCAGTTAGTTTACTCATTTGAATTGTTTTTTACTTGTCATTTTGGGCCTTTTATAGTTGACTATAAAGTATGGGTTTTGCTCATTACTGAAGGTCGTACTGTGACCTATTTAGTTGTTAATTTCTATGTAATTTAGTCTCTTATGAAGAGTTGTCTTATTGCCAATCATACCAAATCTTCTTATTTTTATTTCTAATACATGTTTTTAAATGGTTTTTTATTTAGAGTTCCTTGAAAAACAGTTTCAAGTAAACAAAGGATGAGCACATACTCATAATTTTGAAAGGCGTTTTTTCTTATTTTCCAAATTCAAGGGCCAAACAGAGTTTTACACTGGTGCCAGGTAGACCTGAAACTTGAGGTAAAGCATATAATCCATCTTACCTTGCAGTTTGGAATGTAGTAGGCATGAAGTAACTCTGGTCCATTATATAGTAATTACTGTTAATAGGCAGGGGACTTCTTCCCATTAAATAAACATACTTTTCCCTGTAAATAAAATAAATATACTTTTTTACTATTTCCAATTCATACTAAAATCTTTATTGTCCTTTTTGTTTGTTTTTCAATTGAACCAAGCCTTCTATTAGAAGTTGGAACATTTTGTGTCTTCAAAGTCTAGTACATGTACCAGTATTATAAAAAAGTTTGCAATTTTCAATTAGTCAATTAACATAAAATCATTGTACTTTTGTCTCTGGTGGATAGTTGTCTTCTTGTAGGATGATTTATGAAATTTGTGGTATAGAAGTGATGTGACACTGACTGTCTATAGATTTTTAAGACAATTCAGAGCTTGACATATTGTATCTGTGACACCTTTCTACTGTCGACTTCTAAATCTTTTTTGTTTTTTCCTGTCATTGGGTTGTTAACTGTTTGACATATTGTATCTGTGACACCTTTCTACTGTCGACTTCTAAATCTTTTTGTTTTTTCCTGTCATTGGGTTGTTAACTGTTTGACATATTGTATCTGTGACACTTTTCTACTGTCGACTTCTAAATCTTTTTTGTTTTTTCCTGTCATTGGGTTGTTAACTCTTTGACATATTGTATCTGTGACACTTTTCTACTGTCGACTTCTAAATCTTTTTTGTTTTTTCCTGTCATTGGGTTGTTAACTCTTTGACATATTGTATCTGTGACACTTTTCTACTGTCGACTTCTAAATCTTTTTTGTTTTTTCCTGTCATTGGGTTGTTAACTCTTTGACATATAGATATAAGAAGATGTGGTAAGAGTGCCTATTATATGCCTATTAAACATTGCCTTTTATGATTAGTTTTTTTGCTTGGCCTAATAACCTTACCACCAGTCAGTGACATAGTTCTGTGACCACCATGACTTCAGCATCAAAACTCTCTGTAATTTATGTGCCAAACTCTTTTCAAACTCTTCAGCATTCTTACATATACTCTTCCACTCTTTGGAATCTTCGTCATACAAGGGGCGTAGAGATTTGAGCAGTCTACTGAGTGTTTCCTGAACTGTTGGGACTGGCATTCTAGGTAGACTTCGTTGGCAGCTGTATAAGCTGGGACTATAACCACTGACTACTTTAACCATAACTCCCCATAGTATAGTACTGTATGATTGTGTTTTAGGTTGTTCGTCTGAAGAAATTATCAGTAAATCCACAAAATGAAGTGTATGTTTATAGAGTTATCTCCCCTTGTATCATGATCTGTGTTCACATTGATACCATATGTATAGTGTTGATTCATTCATGTTTGTGAGTATTAATTTTCATGGTTTGAGGTAAACTTGGAAACTTGTGTATATTCAATTTTGTGGTTTTGGCAGTCTGCATGAATTCCTTTAGAAAATTTGTTGAAATCTGTTGAAAATTTAAATTTGCGGTTCACCTGAACCCACCAAGTCCAAGAATATTAATGAATCCATAGTAATAAATTCATCAAGATTGAGTGGTACTCTTAGAGTTGTTCAGTTTATAGAATTTAATATGCATATGTGAATAAAAATAGTATTTTTTTTCCAATAGAATTATCTCCCCTAATAATAAATGATTTTAATTGTTAATTGCTTAAAGTTCAGTGGCAATTATCTCTTGCATATTGTGGATGGACCTTACAATGGAAGTGGTGTTTTAACATTGGTAGATTAGTAAAATTTATAATAAAATTAATAAAATTCAGTAAGATTGAGTCTAATAAATTAATTATTAAGTTTTATTTGGTTTCTATAATTATCTCCCCTTGATGTTAAATTGTACAGGTAACAGGATATAGGTAAATATCAGGGAGGAAATAAATATAGTACTCACACATCCAACCTCTGTAGGCAAGAAGTCCTCTCAACATGAACCGCCTCGCATACAGAAGGACGAGGAAAAACACAAAACCAACAACTGCAGAAACTATGATGGATTTCAGGATTAATGGACAACCTGTAAATAGATTATAATAATAATAATAATAATAATAATTCTTTATTTAAAGAGGGTTACACAGTTAGCTATAAAGCTAATCTTCCCTGAGGCCCTCATGAAATACAATGACATATAACAAACAATTACAAAATATCAAACAAACACACATACATACATGAATAATGCAATAAAAAATTGTTATGAAATATTCAATTTTCAAAACAGGTAAAAGTTACAAATTCATATATGACATATATAGTGTTGCTCCTCATTTAAAATACAGCTATTAAGACAGTGACAATATAGTTTGAATTGCATTTCATGTATGTTTATATAATATAATACCCAAAAAAATAATTTAAACAGTGTAACATTCATTAATTTACTGATGAAGTGATGTTCCAATAATTATTGATTACAACCATAAATTGATTGATTATTGAAATTTTCAATTAACTGTTTATAATTTTCAATCAATTGGTTACAATTTAAAGTAACTGTAAAGAATGTCTTAAACCATATATATACTAAACATTGTATACAAGTATTCCATAATTATTATTCTACTTAAATAATATCTAATATGCACAAGTAATCATAAACAAGAATGTGTCCCCAGTACAAGGATGCCCCATCCACACTATCATTTTTTTACGTTTAATGGACCCTGAAAATGAGGGGAAATCACTAATTTGGCATTAAAATTAGAAAGATCATATCATAGGGAACATGAGTACTAAGTTTCAAGTTGATTGGACTTCAACTTCATAAACTACCTTGACAGAAAACTTTAACCTATAGCGGGACAGAGGAAAGGGGCAAACGAACAGACATACATCCAGACCACAAAACATAAAAAAAGTGTCACTAAATTTCTAAATTATTTGCATATAAATCTAAGTTGATTATTACCTACAAACTCATATGCAGGCTGTCGATTATTCTGATTATTCATTTAAAATTAAAATAGACAACTTTCAAGTTCTATTCATTTCCATCAAAAACTTTGGTTTTAGTGAATGTCATATGTTGGTTTAGGGGCTTTGTCACTTACGTTCTAATGTTGAGCGAGTGGTTGGAAAACTATAATGCTATATTGTAAGAATTATTTGTCAAATTGAATTCTCAAAATTAACAATCAACACTGCTGTCATTAGGGAATTGTGATTAAGTACCTACAACCATTATTTCTTGTTTATCCTGCACAATGACGATCACAAAGGTGCTTCATTATTGTTAATAGTGCAAGGATACAGTCGATCCCCTCTTTCTGGTAAATGACTTCATAAAGGCGCCTATAATTGATATTTTTTTTCGTTGAAGGATAAACTAGAAAGTGGTCTATTGATTCATCAGAATAATCAAAAACATGTCTCAGTTCAATTCTAAAGCATGAAAGGGAGAAAATTAATTAAGTATGTACCTTTAGGAATATAATATAAGTGTTACATACATGGTAATAGGGATACATAATTAAAAACATGTACCTTGGGGAATATATAAGTAAGCAGGTAGTATAAGAAGTCTAGCATTGATAGGTCTGACTAAATCCCAGTCACCAAGCATGCACACAGACAGACAAAGTACCATGAAACCAAGGTTCCATATAGAGGCTGGCCATGTTCCATTCTTGAGAAGATTTCTGAAATTAGATCAAATTACATCCTTTCATTTTCATTGTAATTAATTAAATATGGTACAGGACAGATCAGAGTCCAAATTTGTTACACCATTTATGAATTCAGTGCTCGTTTTGTTTAGAGATTTTAGAGTACAAATGTAGATGCTTAGGGCTCATGTTACTGGAAAATTAGGGCAAGAACAAAAGAAGTTGTTTTCCCTTGGAACTATCAACTTGCTTTTCCTGCCAAGACAAAACTTGGAAAGTGATATTTAGTTGCCTGTTTTTAAACTGTCAGAGATGTTTTTTATCAGTAATTTTAATTTTCATCAAGTTGCAACAATTTTTTATTCAAAAGTAAAGAAATTCTTAGAGTAGACAAAGACAACTTTATTCTTAAACAAAAATAGAAAGCATATATATATTTGACATTGTAAATTGTAGACAAAAAAAAAAATTTGATGGAAAAAACTTTTTCATCCAATTATTTCCTGGTGACGATGATGGCCATACTTGGCAAAAGATTCAGACATAAAATAACCTTAAATAGCTATGTATATTTGTTTTTATATACATTATATATGCTCTCTGTAAACATGATAAAGTTAAACTAAGCCAAGAAGTTTTCATGCATAGTGATATGATATTTTTTGTATAAATCAGGTCATGACCTGCATTTTGACATTAAGGGGTTGAAAATTAGGGTGACAACCCTACATTTTGACCTTTTCATAAAACATTGATTGGATATCCTATTTCATAAAACTCAACTGTGAGAGTGGTGCTTATTCTAATGGAAATTGAAATGTCTTTTTTCCACAAGTGAAACCTCTAACAATTTGTTGCTAAGATAATAACAAAGTAATTGGATATCTTTAGCCTGTTTGGATACATAATATCCCCATTGCATTTCCATTCTAAAATCTAAATATATGGAGTTTTGGTTTATGTTGAAAACTTCCTATTCGTTAATAACAAAATTAATGACAACTCAGACGACTTGCGATCAAAGTCCAAACAAATATTTATGTAGCCTCGGGGTTTTCTATCGAAAATAGACCTGGTCCTATAAAATCTCCGAACAATTGATCTTCGCCATTCTCTAAATATGTCTTCTTGGTATTCCTCCCCTGATTGGAGTTGGTGGACCCTTGGTTCTTTCGCTGCAGAACACGCTTCTGCCATTTAGCTGTTAGTAGACAAGTGTTCAAACCGCAATTAGTTTTTGTTGTCTGCTAGCTAAGTGCTTGTTTGATAGATTTACACAAGAAACGAATTATTCAAAACTAAAAATATTGTACTCTGTGTTGTCTTTAAATTATTTAAATACATGTTTTGTATTTTAAATTTCTATGTTTCGAATATTTCTTCTATAATAAATTAGGATAAATCAATCAATGATCTATGCAATGGATAATAATTCCCTTCATTCGTTTTTACATTTCTGTGAATCTAGAAAATATAAAACTGAACATAAATTGTTACAACCCGATGAATAGAGCGTTTGAATAATACATACTGAAACCTTCAAGATTAAGCTTTTAAAAGAGAAACTTATTCATAGAAATAAACTCTCGACACCAAATGAAATCGTTCAGAAATGTATTTTGAATCAAATCTCTCTGCATCCTATTGAAATCAAAACATAAAACAAAATTAAAAATCAAGATTAATATCACAGTTTGAAGCAGTTTATTGTCTGAAACCCAGATCATAACAGGCGGAGACTTTACATAGTCACGTGACCACACCAAAACAAGGAGCTGGTAATCGGGGAACATCCGATTACACTGTGATTCCCTGTTCACAGACAAAGCAAGGAAAAGATCAGTGATCACATTATAAAATCGAAGTATTTAACTAGCTTGAGCAACACTCTCTAAACTGTAGTTTATCATATAGCACTAGGTAATTGATTTTGCAGTATTTAAATGCGGTTCACCTTAAAAAGCCGCCATTATGGTGATTGATTACTTCATGTACACCATGTGTAGTTTTGAATATGTTTTATGTTGCATGAATTTCCTTCATTTTTATTTTTTCATTTTTTTTCTTATCTTAAGTATTTAGAATATTTAATAAAACTTTTTAGTAACAAATTAATTGAAAATATATAATGACAGTTTGAGAACATCATTATGCAGAAGATGCAACTCAATTCACAGGACTCAGGTGAAATCTGGGTTTGTTCGCCCTGATTCACAATCGCCCTAGTACCTGATTTTTTTTCAATTGTTTCCAGTCACATAATACTTAATAAGTTAAAGTTTGTTGAATAATTGACAGAATATTATTGCCGCAATCTGATCAATAATCAATCGATTCATCATTTTCCCTAAATGATATGCAGAGTAGAGTATTGCAATACAATGACAATGTATTTATCTTTATTGATATTTTGTTCTCAGTCAATCACGAATGTATACAGTTATAACTGTGACTAGTCATCTAGTCTGAGAGTATAATAATAAACAGATAAATGAACATGTAAATCTGTTTAATGATTTACAGTTTGTTCATCATTGTTTTTCTTAATTTCAAGCTGAATATTTTATCAAAAAAACAAAAAAAACATTTGTTGTTTAGGCCACACCAATTTAATTTCTTGTTCTACGGATTTTTGGACTCCAAAAATTTGGGCGAGCGAGCGATTTGAAAATTTTAATAAAAAAATATTTATTTTGCAAATTTTTGAGGCGAAGCTTCAAAAGTAAAGGCGAGCGATTATATTTTTTTGTGTTAACATAAAATAGTAGGTTTTGACAATATTAAAACTTGATTTATCACTTGTACTTTGGCATTTCTTTAATTTATGAAGTATTTTTCCTCGTTCACCTATAAATAATGAATAATTAGATTTGGTATATGTTATGTGTGCCAATTAATGAGACAATTCTCCATCCAAGTCATAATCAGGTTGGGAACAACCCCTCTATTTTATAAATATCCTTTTTATGAGGGGTCAATATAAGTTGCAATATATTTTTTTGTAAATAAAACTTTTTAGTACAAAAGAGCTCATATTTTACCAAAGAACTATATATATCTATCTGGTATTAAATGGTCAAAACATGCCCAAGAATTTTGTAATATTCCTGGACTTAGGCCATGTTAACACATTTACTTTAATATTTTACTTAACCCACAAAATATTGATGATACAAAAAATATATGCCATTAGGCCACGGTTTTTTAATTTGTTGGTTTACGGATTTTCTCCATGAAAAAGTCGGGTCGGTCGGTCGGGAAAAAAATAAAAAAAAATACCTTTCAAGACAGAAAACTGATATGCAAAATAAATATATATTTCACCTTTCTAATAATATGTTTGTTATCCTATTTTGTCATCATTTCTTAAATTTTAGTTTAATGAAATATTTTTGCTCAGTTGTAATAAAAATTGCATGACATTGCCTAATAATTTCCCGTAAAAAAGGGGGTGCACGGACAAAGACGTAATTAAATTTCATAAAGGAAGACAAATTCACATAGCTCTTAATCAATTCCAGAAAACTTGGTGAATAATGATCTTCAAGAACGAAAACTGATAAAGAAATAAATGTAAAAGCGTGGTAAGAATATAATTTTCAACACACGCGTCAAAAACGTAATAGACTCGTCCACCATTTGTTGTCCACTGGAAAAAACGAGAATATCGGGTTAATCTGTTGTCACGCATTCCCGTTTTTATCCAAATGGACGAATTTTTATTATTATCTATGAAACAAGAAAATTTTAAATGATCTGTTAATATTCAGTACTTTAACTTGATGTCCTGAACTTCCACCTGTCCACATTTGGACAAGTCTATTTCTATGAGAAGATGCATCTTACGGACTGTTGACAAATAAGAGAAACGAACTTATTGTGTAATTGGTTTTAAACACGGGTTTCGTTCCACAAAAATATTTGTCCAAACGACATGTCAAGGTCATTGATAATTGATTTATCTATTTTTAGAAACGTAAACTGGAAGTTTCATTTTTTCACAACAGAAAGTGTTATCAATTCTGTTAGTGATTAATGCATTTCATTTTATAAAAAAAAGGATAATTTATTTATTTTTCAGGGATAATGCATTTGTTAGGGTCGGCGGGAATGAAAAAGCATGAAAAGTCAATTTTATTTTTATTCTGGAAATAGGCAAAATCAGGTCGGCGGATCCGTAAACCAACAAATTAAAAAATCCTGGCCTTACATACAATTATGCTTTGTAATTTTATTCATTTAACCTTGATTTGATATTTTGTCATACATAATATATATTTATTTATGTGATGTAATATCATGTTAATGTGGGGGAAGACATCATTATACTTGTATTGATTTTCCTGATTTAATAAAAACTTGAAACTTGAAACTTTAATATTATTCAAAATAAGTGGACCCCTCTTTAAGAATAGTAATGTTGTTTAAAATATGATGTATTTCTCCTCTTTTTAAGTAAATTTTTTTAAGTTCTTCAAAGGATTTGTATAGTAACACTATGCAAATCCTTGGTATTTCTTTTTTTTCTTTTTTTCAACAGTAAAATAACCCCATATGTGCTCTGTCTGAGGGATAATAGCAAATACAGGTCATAGTACGTACGGCAGGGCTTTGACCCAGACCAAACAGCAAGCTATAAGGGACCCCAAACTGATTATAAGTGTACACAATTCAAACAGGAAAACCAACGATCTAATTTATATATTATATACAAACGGGAAAATACCAAATAATATTTATGAACATCAACCAACGATATCTAACTGCTGAACGACAGGCCCCTGAATCAATCAGACAGGTGCATAAACATGCAGGGGGTATGGATAGTTTTGTATCGCCACATATTGCAGTTGAAGGCATTTCTTTCCGAAGTTCTTTGAAGTTTATTACTAACAACGAACATATTTTGATAGGGAATGTAAGTAAGGGGGAAGGAAACCAATGTTTTGTTCTGTACAGGTAATTTCTTCTGTTTTCTATTTATATCGGAGCACTCCCATTTGGGATAAATGGGTTTCATGCTGAATCAAATATTATCACAGACATTGACACAGTGTACTTGGGTGCTTATATGTTTAAAATCGTTATAAATACAGGTTAGATTGTGATTATAAAAACAAGTGCAAATATCTGTTAATAATTTTTACAAGAAAACGGTGCGGGAAATGGACACGATTACATTTCCGGATGTGGGAAGCGGGAATATAAAAAAATTAAAAAAACTCTACTTTGAAAAAACTAGGTGCGGGCGGGTCCGTCGAACAAGGTATTAAATTGGTGTGGCCTTATTTATTTAATCCATCAAAAGACAAGTATCACAATAATCAATGTTCCAAATCCTAAACAAGCCATAAACTTTTAGATTTTTCCATAAATTTCAAGAATATTATACAATTACTGTCTTTTGATGAAAAATGTAAATATGTGGTTTTATTGACGTGTGAAAAACTGATATTCACTGAGGTCATGGGCCGAGGTTAGCAGTTTTTCAAAAGTCAATTAAACCACATACATGTACATGTATTTACCGAAACAAAAGACAGTTATCATGGTAATCATGGTAATTGTTTTATTTCATATTCCGAGAGCAATGTATGTTATGGAAAATATTTATGCAAACCAATTGCACATCGAACGTTTTTTACCAAAACTATACACGTAAAAGCATTCAACGTTTTGCGTGGTGAATATACTTTTCCGCAGGTGAATATGCTTATTTATTCACAATCCAATTCATATAGAGAAACCTACTAAACTTTAGCAATATGGAATAAACATTTGTATTCCATAGAAATATCTGAATAATTTTAATTTAACTTCAATGCCCTGAATATTAATATTTTTTTAGAAGGTCGAACAGAATCTATGGGCGAATGAACTCAGGGCGAACCGACCCAGAGTTAGCATATTATTAGGGCAAACGGACCTGATACCATGGATACCACTCAGGAGTATTAAAATCAAATCCAACTATCACAGTAGAGCCTCTCAGGAATAGAGAGGCATTCTTGAACATGTTGAAGAGCATGAAAGAGAAGCTCTACAGGGATAGTCATGTTGGACACATTTATACACCGCTAAGATTCAAATTTGTGCTCAATTTTGAAAAAATTCCTGTGAAAATGTTAATTTAATCTTATAGTTACTACATCATGTACATAAACCCCTGAACAATAACAGCATGCTTCAAATATTGTTAATATGTGTATTTTACCACATCTTCCTATATCTATTTTAAAATATCACCTGATCAATATGCATATATACTATTTCAATCCCAGGGCCGAGTGTCAATCAGAATAGGCAGCTTCAATTGTACAGTATTGGTGCCAATCAGTTATATTGATAGACATTTTTAGCTATAATTGTGCAAATTTATTGTCCAAATTAACTGACACAACAAATGACAGTGATATTGAACAATGGTTTTATGTGCTGTTGCTGGATGCAAAAGTAAACATTCAAGGAATGGTGAATTAAGTTTTTTTCGATTTCCAAATAACCCGCAGATCAGGAAGACATGGATAGATTTTTGTAATAAAATTGATTTCATACCAAATGTGAATCACAGACTTTGTTCTGCACACTTTTCTAATTCATGTTACGATCGTTATGATCGTGACTCCATTGTGATTAGGAATCTTGGTAGCTTTTTTGAGAGACCAAAACTCCGGCAAGATGCGGTGCCAGATATTCCATTTACCCAACAGACGAAACCTAAGCAAAGACTACTACTTCCAAAGAAAGGAGCTTACGAGCAGCAGATAGAAGCTGAGGTAATAAAAAGCTTCATCTTGGCGTATATTTAATTTCATCTCTGAAGCTTATTATACAGTCAGAGCTCAGACATAAACAAGTCGATTTTTGTTTTTGACTTAAAGAAGTCAAAACATGTATTTATCATAAAAATGTGTTTTCAATTTTAGACTTATCTAAGTTATAAATTGACAGACTTGTTTAGGTCTATTTATGTTGATGAAAAAACTTAATTTCACTTGGTGGCCAAACTACACAACCTATGACAGCAAAAACCTGTCTGAGAGTTCACAAGGACTTGAGCTATCTATATGTAATTGTCTAATTGAACATCCTTACTAAACACAGATGTTTTTTCTCATTAAGTGTTCCAGGTGGTTGCATTGTAAGGTTAATTAACATTATCTCCGATTTTTTAGACTCTCATTCATACTTTTCTTTAGAAGACAAAGCATTGTCTTTCAATGTTGTCATTATTTGATTTAGATGCATGACCTCCTTATAAATATGCGTGGGTCTTGAAGTTAACCAATTTTGATCACTTATCGACTTGTAGGAGAACTTTTTGATTCTTGTCAATTATTTCTTGCTTAACAATATTTGACTTATTAAAGTCATATTTTGTCTTGCATTAAAGGGAGACTAATCCTAAAACTTACAAATTTAGACCTCTATGAGTCAAAAGCAGATTCAGACTTATTTATGTCTGAGCTCTGACTGTTATAATTGGTTCATATTTGCTCAATTTGTATTGCCAAACATTTCTAAAATTTGGGACTTATATCTAGGAAACTATATAGCTACCAACAACACTGTCTATGCAGAAAAAAACTCAACATCGTCCAGTTTGAGACACTTTCTTGACTTGGAACCAGTGACTTCTTTACGCTTGACTGTTAATATAATGAACTTTCTATGTAACTTGTGTAAAAAAACATTGATTATGACAAGTGCTGGATTTTTTTCTCTAAAAAATGCAGATTGATCAGGTTTTGACCGCAAAGATATACAGTTCGTTTCTGTGTTTGTTACATTATAAATGTTGTGTTTCTGTTGTGTCGTAGTTCTCTAATATTTGATAAGTAACAAAGTTTCCCTCTAGTTTAGTTTGTAACCCAGATTTGTTTTTTCTCCATCGATTCATGAATTTTGAACAGGGGTACACTGTATACTACTGTTGCCTTAATATATGAAATATCATGTTTACAGTTTTTATACGACCGCAAAAATTGCATTATTCTTGGTTTTCGAACAATATTAAACTTTAGTATAAGTAAATAGAAATCAATGAAATTTAAACACAAGGTTTATGACCACAAAAGGAAGGTTGGGATTGATTTTGGGAGTTGAGGTCCCAACAGTTTAGGAATTAACCTGGGCCAAAAAGGGGCCCACCAAATCAGCATTATTCTTGGTTTTGGCACCATAACTTTAGTATAAGTGAATAGAAATCTATGAAATTTAAACACAAGGTTTATGACCATAAAAGGAAGGTCGGGTTTGATTTTGGGAGTTGAGGTCCCAACAGTTTAGGAATAAGGGGCCCAAAGGGTCCAAAATTGAACTTTGTTTGATTTCATCAAAAATTGAATAATTGGGGTTCTATGATATGCCGAATCTAACTGTTTATGTAGATTCTTAAGTTTTGGTCCCGTTAGCAAATTGGTCTACATTAAGGTCCAAAGGGTCAAAAATTAAACTTAGTTTGATTTTAACAAGAAATGAATCCTTGGGGTTCTTTGATATGCTGAATCTAAAAATGTACTTAGATTTTTGATTATTGGCCCAGTTTTCAAGTTGGTCCAAATGGGGGTCCAAAATTAAACTTTGTTTGATTTCATCAAAAATTGAATAATTGGGGTTCTTTGATATGCCAAATCTAACTTTGTATGAAATTTCTTAATTTTTGGTCCCGTTTTCAAATTGGTCTACATTAAAGTCCTAAAGGGTCTAAAATTAAACTAAGTTTGATTTTAACAAAAATTGAATTCTCATGCTTTTTTGGGCCCAGCTTTCAAGTTGGTTCTAATCAGGATCCAAAATTATTATATTAAGTATTGTGCAATAGCAAGAAATTTTCAATTGCACAGTATTCAGCAATAGCAAGAAATCTTCAATTGCACAGTTTGGTGCAATAGCAAGAAATTTTCAATTGCACAGTATTGCGCAATAGCAAGAAATCTTCAATTGCACAGTATTGTGCAATAGCAAATATTTTCAATTGCACAGTATTGCGCAATAGCAAGAAATATCTAATTGCACAATATTGTGCAATAGCAAGAAATTTTCAATTGGAGTTATCTGTCTTTGTCCAGAATAGTAGTCGAATCAACTTAAATCATTGTTTTATACAATATACAATGTATATTCTCTTTTACTACCAACTGATAAATTAAAACAATCTTTACCATTTAGCTCTTTATTTTACATTTTAATATTTTATGATGTATTTAAATGAGTAGTTATTGTTGCAAACTCCATTAGAAATTTGAATTGAGATCAGTTTTGGAAAAACATTGAAAAAGGGAAAGGGGGATGTGAAAAAAATGGGGGAGGGGGGAGTAAATTTTTCTTATTTCAGATTTCATAAATAAAAAGAAAATTTCTTCAAACATTTTTTTGAGAGGATTAATATTCAACAGCATAGTGAATTGCTCAAAGGCAAAAAAAAATATTTTAAGTTCATTAGACCACATTCATTCTGTGTCAGAAACCTATGCTGTGTCAACTATTTAATCACAATCCAAATTTAGAGCTGAATCCAGCTTGAATGTTGTGTCCATACTTGCCCCAACCGTTCAGGGTTCAACCTCTGCAGTTGTATAAAGCTGCGCCCTGCGGAGCATCTGGTTTTTATTTATTTTATTTTTTAAAAATTTTTGTTACATCTTCTATATTATAAGTGTCCATGCCCAAGACCGTACTTTGATCTATAATGGCTTACTTTTACAAATTGTGTTTCGGATGAGAGAGTTGTCTCATTGCAATTTGCACTCATACCACATCTTCTGATACCATCCATTGCCAATTGATTGCATTTTGCCCTGGAAAAAAAAAGCACACAATGCAAATAACTTCACAACACAATGACCTTCATGACCTATGTCAGTTTTTCCCTTGAATGCCCTCAGTTCTATATAAAAAAAAAAAACGTATTACTTCCACACCTGTCCGCTCACAAAACTAAACATAAAATTGAGATTGGAAATTGGGAATGTGTCAAAGAGACTACAACCCTACCATAGAACAGACAACAGTAGAAGGTCACCAACAGGTCTTCAACGCAGCGAGAAATTTCCACACCGGGAGGCGTCCTTCAGCTGGCCCCTAAACAAATATATATACTTGTTCAGTAATAATGAACATGATTGCATTGAGGTTGAGGAAGAAAAAGTCAGATTATAGCACTTACCAATTTTTTTCTTTTGAGTTTTTGAATATATATACATGTAGAATAGAATACATGTCATGCATGTATATACAGAGCCTTATTTTTCTATATTCCATAACATATATATATATACATGATATATGTAATTTCCTACAAATATTCACAATTTTGAAGCATTTTCAATTGCTGTATAAAATTGTTAAACATTACAAGTTTTGAGTTTCATTTTACATGATTTAGGCCAATTAAAATTAATTGATAGATTTTCATCCCCGCCCGCCCCTCTGAAATCGCCCCGCCCCAAATTTTTTTATTTTATAAAATTTACGATTTCCGGATTTTGTTCATTCCCGTTACCGGTAAACGTTAAAATTTCGTTTCATTCAATGCTTCCTGTTTCAAATTTCGGTTTTGTACCTCGAGTAAATCTAACCAAAATGATTAAGTCGACATTTCCGCTGCTCTATAATGACAACATCATCTTCCGAGAGTAAAGATTGATAACGAGAATGACATGAAATATTGGTGTTACGAGAAAAACGCTGTTTCCAAGACTGCAAATCGCGGTATGTCACAAATTTCTGTGATTAGAAAACTGCGGACTTTTATTTATACAATGACTTTGTCTCAGGAAATTTAAACTGTAAATAATACCCAAAGCGCAAGTCTCGTGGAAACCATTGATACAGAAAACATGACTGAATTGTAGATATTGAAACACAAGCACGAACTTGTCAGATTTATGACCGTTTATTGAATTTAAAAAAGTCGACTAACATACGCATTTTATTTATGCAAGCCCTTTGATTTTACCCATGGCTGTCTTTTTATGTTGACAAACAGCAAATGTCCCAATACACCCAAAAAGACTCATTAAACAACAACTTTTTTTTTATTATTAAGTTCATGTTTTACATGATAATTATATTTTCATCTTGCATATAAGTACCAACCCTATTATTTTCAACACTCTCTGAGTTTTCGTTTTATTCTGTACTCATAATAATTGTGTTGCATACCAATGCATTTGCTTCATTTAATGGTAATACAAAACATTGTTTAGAAACCAAAATACATTTGTGTAGGTACATGTAGTCCATTGACTGAAGAGAGTATTTCTCACACGTTTTTGTTGTTAAGTTTTTAAAGCCGCCAAAAACAGCAAATGTCCCAATACACCCAAAAAAAGACTCATTAAACAACAACTTTTTTTTTTATTATTAAGTTCATGTTTAACATGATAATTATATTTTCATCTTGCATATAAAGTACCAACCCTATTATTTTCAACACTCTCTGAGTTTTCATTTTATTCTGTACTCATAATAATTGTGTTGCATACCAATGCATCAATGCTTCATTTTATGGTAATACAAACCATTGTTTAGAAATCCAAAAAACATTTTGTGTAGGTACATGTAGTCTAACTGAAGAGAGTTTTTAAAGCCGCAATTAGATATATTTATTTAAGGATTTGAAATATTATGTAAGATTCCTCATACTTGTGTATACATGATATAAGCTTATTATTACACTTGCATTTATAAAGAACTCGTCACAAAAGGGTTTCATATGAAATAAAATTTAAAAAATAAAATCCTCCCACCCGCCCCATTATTTTCAAAAATTTGGATGAAAATCTACTAATTAATTTTAGTTGGCCTTAAGATCATTCATGTCATCATTGTCAAACTGCTATATAACCGGTGTAATTTTATTATTTTTGTCAAAGGGTCAAAGTAAATACTTTGTCTAAATTTTAAGAAAATTAAACGAGCCAAATTATTTTTAGTTAAGGGCATATCCAACAGTTTCAGGGGAGGTAATAACAGACGTAAACGTCGTCTATTGTTTCCCGTAATTTAACTTGTTTCAACGACGTCATAACGGAATCACCTCGGAATTGCTATGGCCGTCTGGAAAGGGCGGGTTTTTTCATCAAAAGAAAGGGCACGGTGGGAATCGGCAAAAAACTCATACAGAATATTAACAGAAATAGAACTCAAATCTTTAAAAGATATCTTTGGTGTCTGAGTCTATTATAAAAGAACCGCAATTATCTTGATCATTATAGACCATATTCACTTAAGTTTCCGTTTTATTGAAATTATCTTCAATACAGTAGAGAACAACGAGAACAAATGCGTAATGATTTATAATTGCATTAGAATGCAAATTGTAATTAATTCTTTACCAAACTTTTCCAAGATTTTGTCATTCAGGATAGAAAACTCAAAGTTTGGTTTAACTTAAGAAAGATGAAAAAAAAATGGTTTCTTGAGAAAAATAAGATACAGCGTAAACTAACATTTATCATGCATCTACCTTTGCGTTGAAGTCCTAATGTTCAGTACATGCATATAGTAGATCTTTAAATGAATACGACCTTTAACTGGTAAACAATGTAAAACAAAAGATGACACTGTAATAAAAACAAAATTGAAATAGGAAAACATTGTAGTATATAAATATACACTGACATACACATAGAAAAGATCTGACGATTTTGATGTTTACTTATGTATAAGAAAACAAATATAATTTACCAAAAAATAACAAAAAACAGTGTAGGTCTTGACTAAAAAGACACGCTCTCATAAAATCAGCAGGTCCATAATAGGATAGGAAAAAAAAAAACAGCCATCGAAATACCATAATTTAAAATTGAGGAAAAGGGGGGGGGGGGGTGCTAATAGCTTTACTCACGATTTTGATTTTATTCAACTTTATTCTAGTACAGAATACGTTTTACCGCTAGCAAACTCTTTATCTTAATAATGTATCAATGATTTACTTCAGATCCACTTTCGCCTCGTCCTAATTATCGTGTGATATATTTGCGACGGGAGAACGGGAGCAATCAATTTATCAGTTTCATATAGTGATGCATAATCATCAGTTTTCAACGGATAGTTGTCTGAAACAGGGTTCCAGTTTTGGTATTTTATTTTTATTTACATTTTGTTTTTAAACGAAAATTTTAGAATTTCTTTCCGCATCTTTCTCTTTGAATTCATTTGTTTGCATAATCAATAATAATATAGTAGTCTACATCAGTGGTTACATTGTATGCAGTCAAACTAGGTGGTGGGCAGTAGAACAGAAAACAATCTCCTTTGAGTATATGCAGTAACTCATATATTGAAGAGTAAAACAACGGCAGTCACGGTCTTTTTCGGTCCTTTTGTTTATTCTCAAGCTTTTGTCTTACTGATCTGGTTTTTTTTTAAATAAAGCTGGTTTTTTTTTACCTTCAACTGCTATAGGCACAACAGATGTGTTAAAATCAGCCATTTGACTTATTTGAAGATTCATGTGATCTTTGTTGTTGTTTAGAGATTTTATTTGAAGTTCCTATTATCCCTTCAACCATTTATTTAGATGTTTTTTTAACATATACATAGCACGAAACTCACTACACTATGCATCGGATATACATTTTTATTTTGACTAAACGAGGCTGCAAATTTATACATCCAAGCAGCTAAACGGCCGCACCAAATTTTAGCAAAGATATACTGTCGGATGGGAGAAGTCCAGAGATGTAAATATTTCTATACCCAATCAATCCTTTTGTTTTGAAAAAGATTTTAAAGGTATACATTAATACGACAGCAACCCAATGATCCATATAATTCAAAACACTAAGAGTCAACATACAGATTTTTGTTATAGCTAGAAGCCTATAAAGAATAAAAAGCCCGAAACTGCAAAATGAATTAATACGGAGTCATTGAGTTTTTCACTATCAGGTTTCCCAATTTTGACAAACACAATAGTAAAACTATCTGAATTGTTATCTCGTCCAGATACTGGTTCATTATAAATAAGAAAATGTGATACGATTGCTATCGAGACAACTATCCAACAAAGTCAAATTGTATAAATACATTTGTCTGCCACACCGTCTCACTGCCTTTGAAAAATTAGCAGGGAAATATAACGTTATTTTCCGAAACGTCTTAATTTTTGGTGCAATTTATGAGGCTTACAGGAGGGATTGAGTAAACAGTATTATATTACTCAATTTTTCTCAAAAACGAGCATGGTGACAAATATTTTTCAAAACGTTATGAAGTTCCATTTTTTAAAAAGAATAACATATCTGTCTTTGGCCAAATCAACACAGTTAGAAATATTTCAAAAAATCAAAAATGTGCATTTCAAATGTTCATTTCTTGCCGTTGTTTGCGTCCACCATAACGTTTTTGGCTTTTATTTGAGTAAGAATTAATGCTTTAAATGGTAAAGTTAGATTTTTCTAACCATCTTGAATTATTTTGCTTCAATTTGAGCCCAATTTCAGCAGTAATTTTTGCAAAAACGAAATCCACAACATATATTTTTTTTGGCAAAATTCGATTCTCTGTCAACTGAAGAATGAAATATCTTAAGGGGAAAAATTTCTCACCGTCAGAAATAAACTGTTGGATATGCCCTTAAAGTGTTAGGTACCACCTTAATTAATCAAATGTAAAGCAATACCCTCTATTACATGTATATAAATTGTTTCAGTCCCACTATTTTCTATTAATTATGTTCATTAATCATGTTATTTAATTGAATTGTATTAACCCTTTTGATAATATACATTGTTGAAGGCCGTACAGTAACCTATAGTTCTTAATTTCTGTGTCATTTGGTCTCTTGTGGAGAGTTGTTGCATTGGCAATTATACCACATCTTCTTTTTTACATTTATCATTGTTTATTGCTATAAACAAATATTATAAAAATGTTTGTGACATAAATATATCAATAGATAAACATATAATCAACTAGCCAAAAAAACAAATACTGCAAATTCAGAAGTTATTGCAAGATTTTTATTATATTAAAAAACAAATACTGCAAATTCACAAATTATTGCAAGGTTTTTATTATATTAAAAACCAAATACTGCAAATTCAGAAATTATTGCAAGGTTTTTATTATATTCAAATGAAAGAAAATTGCAATAATAAGAACTCAATTTTATACTAGTACCTTGTACTGATATCTGATACTTATAAATATTTCCCCAAAAGTGCAATAATTAACTAGTATTTAAGTCCATTCTTCCAAAATCTATATTAAACTCTAGCAATAATTTCAGAATTTACAGTAAAGTTATACATGTTATATAAGTTGTCATTTATCTCCCTTTTATCAACTCTTCAATGTCTGATTTCAGAGTAAAGCTTCCAAAACGACCATGCCAGTGAAGAGAAATGCCACCAGGAGTCGTAGGACAATGGGCATTGAGCTCTTTATGGAATGTACTGAGGAGGCTTTATCCCCAAGTCAGATCACTGCACAGCAAGTGGCAAGATATCAATATGACCAAGCCATTGCCCAAGTTAGAGATGCTCAAGCCAAGGCAAGGATAGGCAAAGCTACAATTATAAACAAAGTTGACAATGTTGGCAAAGTATCGCCTCAAGTTACTCAAAAGGCAACTCCTGCATTAAAAACTCAATCACCAATTGCAAAAGAACCAGGTATGAATTTACACATTGATTTTTATGTTGATATCAGAATATTGGCCCCTACATATATCAATCTGGATTTTTCTTAGCTAAACTTAACGTTAAAATTGAGAATGGAAATGGGGAATGTGTCAAAGAGACAACAACCCGACCATAGAAAAAACAACAGCAGAAGGTCACCAACAGGTCATCAATGTAGCGAGAAATTCCCGCACCTGGAGGATTCCTTCAGCTGACCCCTAAACAAATATATACTAGTTATACCCCCGCTTTAAAAAAGGGGGGGTATACTGTTTTACCTCTGTCTGTCCGTCCGTCCGTCAGTCCGTCCATCAGTCCGTCAGTCCGTCCGTCAGTCAGTCCGTCCCATGAAACTTTCGTCACATTTTTCTCAGGAACTACACATCCACCCTTTCTGTTATTTGGTATCAACATTTATATATGTCAGCCATACCGTGTGATGCGTTTTCAGATTCATCACTTGACAACTTCCTGTTTACCGAACACTTGTCTGATTTTACACATGATAGCCAAGTTGAAAATTTTCGTCACATTTTTCTCAGGAACTACAATACAAGGATTTCTGAAATTTGGTTTCAGGATTTATATAAGTCAGCTATACCGTGTGATGCGTTTTCAGATTCATCACTCGACAACTTCCTGTTTACCGAACACTTGTATGATTTTACACATGATAACCAAGTTAAAAATTTTCGTCACATTTTTCTCAGGAACTACAATACAAGGATTTCTGAAATTTGGTTTCAGGATTTATATAAGTCAGCTATACCGTGTGATGCGTTTTCAGATTCATCACTCGACAACTTCCTGTTTACCGAACAATTGTATGATTTTACACATGATAACCAAGTTAAAAATTTTCGTCACATTTTTCTCAGGAACTACAATACAAGGATTTCTGAAATTTGGTTTCAGGATTTTTATAAGTCAGCTATACCGTGTGATGCGTTTTCAGATTCATCACTCGACAACTTCCTGTTTACCGAACACTTGCATATTTTTACACTATTAATATTATCCACTTGCGGCGGGGGTATCATCAGTGAGCAGTAGCTCACAGTTTCACTTGTTTGGTCAAACTTACAACATATTCATTTGTGCTGATCCACAGTCATCTCAAAATATTTCTGTGGACCTGCCGACTTTGAGATAACGACAACGACAATAATTCTTGATTTTAAGAGGGTTACACAGTTAGCTATAAACTAATCTTCCCTGAAGAGTGGACTGTTTTGGAAAAATTATTTTGATTTCAATATCTTAGAATAAATTTTTGATTTTTATCATGTTAATTGTTAAATTTGATTTGGAAGAAGTAAGCTATCAACCATGTCTACAGTCATTGACGGTGTAAGAGTGAACATGACAAGTAAGCTATCAACCACGTCTACGGTCATTGACGGTGTACAAGTGAACATGACAAGTAAGCTATCAACCATGTCTACGGTCATTGATGGTGTACAAGTGAACATGACAAGTAAGCTATCAACCACGTCTACGGTCATTGACGGTGTACAAGTGAACATGACAAGTAAGCTATCAACCATGTCTACGGTCATTGACTGTGTTCAAGTGAACATGACAAGTTAGCTATCAACCATGTCTACGGTCATTGACGGTGTACAAGTGAACATGACAAGTAAGCTATCAACCATGTCTACGGTCATTGCCGGTGTACAAGTGAACATGACAGGTAAGCTATCAACCATGTCTATAGTCATTGACGGTGTACAAGTGAACATGACAGGTAAGCTATCAACCATGTCTACGGTCATTGACGGTGTACAAGTGAACATGACAAGTAAGCTATCAACCATGTCTACGGTCATTGACGGTGTTCAAGTGAACATGACAAGTTAGCTATCAACCATGTCTACGGTCATTGACGGTGTACAAGTTAACATGACAGGTAAGCTATCAACCATGTCTACGGTCATTGACGGTGTACAAGTGAACATGACAGGTAAGCTATCAACCATGTCTACAGTCATTGACGGTGTACAAGTGAACATGACAGGTAAGCTATCAACCATGTCTACGGTCATTGATGGTGTACAAGTGAACATGACAAATCAACATTATCTGAAGTGTAGTTTGAGACGACTTATTGCTCAACTTTAAAAAAATAATTTCCTAATTATAAAATTTTCAGAACGTTCTTCTAGTCCGGATATTATATTTGTTGGAGAAACACCAGCGTCCAAGCCCCGACAACCTGTACAACAACCACAGCCATTAACCCAACCACAACAACAACAACAAGTGTACAAACTAATCAATGTCAGCCAGACAAACCAAGGTCAACTGGGACAATGGACGATGAAACCAGTGGCTAATGTTATGGTGAGTAAAAATTGGTTTATACCAAATGGATAAATAATAATTAAAATGAATAAAGATAAATCAAGAAGGACAATTCAAACAGAAATTATCTGTGTCAGCCATTGTTATAACTATCCACTCAAACAGAAATGATCAATATTGTCAAAATGAGACATGATATGATTGCTCTTGTCATGATTATCCACAAAAACCAAAACCAGAGCTGTGAACATACATATTTATGTCACTCGATAACTTTATTTTTTTCCTATTCATGCTTTACAGTCCTTTGATTTGTTTCAGTCATTAAAAATAGCATGCTTTCGTTCTATTTTTAGCCTCAACAACAGCAGGCATTTATTAGACCAATGCAACAAGGTATGATCACATATGATTTATATGTCTGTAAAAACCTGGACTGGATTTTATAAATTTATAAAATTACATGGGTAAAATAAGCATATTTTGAATGTGATAAATATATTTTATTTAAAAATAAGACTTGGTAGCTGCCAGCTGACACCAAAAGAGTTCAGCAACTAAATGTCATTATTCAGCCTTCAACAAAAATCAAAACCTATACCCTACAAGTTGATCAAAAGGCCATAACAGGTTGACTATAACACTGGTGTTATTTAAGTACAAAACAAGAAAAAAAATAAAGAATATGACAACTGACAACAGCCACTGAATTACAGGCATGGTTAATAATTTTACCAATTAGTCCTCCTCACAAAGATAAAGATTTACACATCATGCATAGTTTCAGGAATCAAAAAAGAATTCAAATTATGCATACTATGTGTATTTCTACTTTTATTAAATAAGGGATGTAAAATGACTAAACCATTTCAGATTTCTTAAGGTGGTACCTAACACTACAGGGAGATAACTCTGTCAAATCAGCTAAAAGTTTTAATTACGTTGTGATCTTCAGGGAATTTTAAGTTTCTCAATGATCAAAATAAGTGTTTGTCAAACTGCTATGTAACCAGTGTAAATTTTCTGGTAAAATCGTTGGTTCAAATTTTTAGAAATTTTTATATTTTTGTCATGGAATCAAAGAAAATACTTTGTCAAAATTTTATGAAAAATAAACAAGCCAAATTGATTTCAGTGAATGTGTTGGGAACCACCTTAAATAGATATTTCACATAAAATAATAACACTTTATTAATTGGTGTCTAAATATAAAAAAGATGTGGTATGATTGCCAATGAGACAGTGCTCCACAAGAGACCAAATGACACAGAAATTAACAATTATAGGTCACATATGGCCTTCAACAATCAGCAAAGTCCATATCACATAGTCAGCTATAAAAGGCCCCGAAATGACAATGAAAAACAATTCAAACGAGAAAACTAACGGCCTAATTTATGTACAAAAAATTAACAAAAAACAAATATGTAACACATAAACAAACTACAACCACTGAATTACAGGCACATACATACAAGGGTTCTGAAAACTAAAACTGTAGAAGCCATTGATTTGTTTTATTACAACTATACATTTACAGTGCAACAGGTTGGTCAGCCTGTCAGTGGTACAATGGGAATGGGGTACAAACGGCCAGCAAATTTCCAACAAGATCAACTGGCCAAGAAAAAACCAAGGCGACCAGGCGAGGTGGATGAATATGGTAGAAAAAGACCTTTTGAGAGTGATGAAAGTGGTAAGTGCATTATGGGTACTTTGTTACATCATTTGAAATCATGGCTAGATAATTAGGAAATGAATGCTTTAGTTGTCTTATCTTGTGTGCTTTGCTTGTAGTATATGAATATGGAGATTCTTTGTAGTTATTGCAAGTATAACATTATTTTAAAACCTTGAAATAATTTTAATATTTTTTATAGTGATTTCAATGCTATTAAATACATTGCATTTGCATTTTAAATTCAATATGACTTGGCATAGCTCCAGTAAAACACTTTAAGGGGGCTCCCGGGTATAAATCAATTTTATTTTAAATATAGGATTTTGCTATTTTCTTCTATAAATAAACTTTATAAAATAAGCATATTTGAGGTCACCGATTAAAATGGGTCACCGATGAGTTAATAAGAGATATTTCAATTTTAATTCAAGAAAATGACAATTTTCATCAAAGGGAGATAATTTGGAGCTTTTTCAAAGATATAACATTTGGGGCCAAGACAAATTAATTTTTGTACCATTTAATAACGTAATATTGCAAAAGAAAATCTTGTTATAAGAAATCAGTCATCATAAAACCCATACAAGTAATGTTTAAACCTTGATAAAACACAGTTCTTTCATAAATCAACGTGGTCATAAAACCTAAAGAAAGTACTGAACACAGGAGTAAAATTGTGAGACAGTTCTAAGTTCTAGACACTATAGCAAAGTTGTAAGTTATGAGTTTGGCCATATAAGTTGATATTCTGAAAATATAACATTTGGGCGCAAAGGAAAGATCGGATTTTTCAAATAATTGGCGGAATTTATGCAATGCGCCACGTTGTAGTTTCAAGTTAGGTTAATAAGACAGCTTTTAGAGGATTCTTTTTAGGGTTAGGCTTTGTATTTGTCCTTATTAGCAAGAAAAAACTATGTGCAGGCGTATTTAATTTTAAAAATAATGCTCTCTAAGCTTTTTGAAATTTCATTGCTAGTAAAAGACAGATTCAAGAGCAAATTATATAAAAGAATATGCAGTCATGTTTTAGTGATTAACGCTATAATTAACCAAATTTTTCCCTGGGCCCTTCTCTAAATCCGCCTATGATAATGTTCTGTACAACACTATGACTTAAAAATTTAAGGAATTGAACATTCTGCCACTGTGTATGACAGCATGTGCTTGCATGTATTTTCTCATCATTTGCCACCATTGAATTTTTAGATAAGAGTCCAGATATATGTGTTGATGGTAAGTTCCTGCATCCTAATGTCTTTCACCATGTTCACTGTGGGACATTCCTCTATCTTCTAACAGCTGGATTACTTGAGTTTGTGCAAAAAAAAGATTTAAAGCCAACGAAGTGAAGTTTGCTATGTGAACCATCCATTTAAAATATAATATTTATTATTACTAGTCAATAAAATCATAGGACTGGTTACATACACCTGTTTGATAGCTGGTTGTTATGTTAACAATACTTTTTTTGTTGGCTAATTATCAATATATGTTTGTTCTATTTAAACAGGGCCATAAAAAAGAATAGGTTTGTTTGCCCAAACGCTACCTACCCAGAAAAAAGCTGCCTACTCAAATTCTTTTATTGTCCTGATTTGAAGAAGTTTTTTTTTAATCAGATAGGCATGAAGACTAATAAACACCCAATACTTCAATTTCTCTTTTTAAAAAAAAAATGAAAATGCCTACCTACCTACCCACTGTCTCAACCTTTGGGTAGGGATTCAGGCAAACCAAAATATTTTTTAATTGTGGCCCAGGCAAATATAGTTTTCATGCACTAAGAACATACTCAAATAGTTCAGCTGTAATAGAAAACTCCTTTCTTTGTTCATTATTAAGATTAATCATTCCATTCCTGATTATTGTGGACTCATCCTGATTCATTTGGTTACAGATTTGATTTGTGGGAATTAGGTGAACCATTTATTTAAGTGTTCGAATTAATTGTAAATTTCCTATAGACTTATATGGAGAAAAACCCACAAATTCCTATTTGACGGGTACCCAAGGATCTGCAGTGATAAAATTTTTATATAATTGCAAACAGTTCTTAAATTTAGTGAAATATTTCTAAGGGCTATCTTATAAAAATTCCACCCCTAACATATTTCATGAAAATTTCCTTGTTTTAATGACATGCATGAACAGTTGTTGTATGATGTTTAGTTTGCATGACTACTGGAATTTTCATTATAACATTGTGCACTTGAACATTTGATAGCTAGAAAGACTAGAATGTTCTTCATGGTATATCCTACTCTAGGAGGGGGTATGGCTATATTACAAATCTGTTGTCTGTCTCTTTGTCTAAAATTGAGAATGAAACTGTATGTCCAACAGATATCTTTGTCACTGAAATGAACAGAGTTATTAGCTTAGCAACTTAATAGTTTTTTATGTGAGTACATCTCTTTTTGATGTCTGGGTATACTTAAGTAAAACAATCTTTGATAAATGCCATTAAAATCATGCTCAGCTAATTTAATATGAAATTAGGAGATGTTGCATCATTGCAAATGTAAAAACTATTCTTTTGGTTTTTGTGATTAATGATTATATATACCAATCATAATTGAGAAAAATTCTGAAGTGATATATCATGTATTTCATGCAAAGCAAACAAACATCATATATATATTTTCATCTGAAGTTCAGGTTTTGTAAGAGATTGATTGAGTTTAAAAGTCTACCTACACTTTCCAAGGTTTGTCCATTCAATTTAGTAGCTTTTATTTTCTACATAAAAAAATGCCTGTATCTGGTTGGAAATTTTGCAGTTGTACATGTTATCCATTCATTTGATGTGTTTGAGCTTTTGGTTTTGCTGTTTGATATGGGACTTACCGTTTTGAATATTCCCAGCTGGCTTTTTGTATTTTTGTGATAATTTTACTTTTTATTTACCTGTAAATTATTATCTAATTACAGGTAATTGGGTTCCATTAGATGAATATTACTATGGCAAGATGGAAGGTGACCCTACATATGAAGAGGAGAAAGGAGAATTCAGGTTCAAGGTTTGTAGCCATGGTTACAGGGGTAGATTTAATGCTGATTTTAGAAATCCCCAATACAAGATTGAAAAAAGATTTTATAGCTAAAAAAGAGGGATGGATACCAGAGGGACAGGTAAACTCATAAATCAAAAATAAACTGACAACGGCATGGCTAAAAAATGAAAAGACAGACAAATACTAGTACACAATACACAACAAAGAAAACTAAATCTTTCTCAAAGATATAGTTTACAATTTTATTATGTATTCTGTTTTGAATGTATTTCTATTTCTTTCTATTTTCAGTGCTGGTATTGTAACAAGATGTTGTACAACAATGTCAAGGCCATGATGCACATTCAAGGTCACATTGACAGCAGTAAACAACAGAATATTGACCTCAGTGACCTTACTCAATGTAAACACTGCTACAAACAATTTGATACACCATTTGAAATGCAGACCCATGTGGATAAGGTTTGTAAATATTTATACTTTGACTTCAAATAAACTTTTGACCTTATTTAAGGAATGACTGTAATATTTTTATACGACCGCAAAAATTTTAATTTTTTGGTCGTATATTGCTATCACGTTGGCGTCGTCGTCGTCGTCGTCGTCCGAATACTTTTAGTTTTCGCACTCTAACTTTAGTAAAAGGGAATAGAAATCAATGAAATTTAAACACAAGGTTTATAACCACAAAAGGAAGGTTGGGATTGATTTTGGGAGTTTTGGTCCCAATATTTTAGGAATTAGGGGCCAAAAAGGGCCCAAATAAGCATTTTCTTGGTTTTCGCACTATAACTTTAGTTTAAGTGAATAGAAATCTATGAAATTTTGACACAAGGTTTATGACCACAAAAGGACGGTTGGGATTGATTTTGGGAGTTTTGGTTCCAACAGTTTAGGAATTAAGGGCCAAAAAAGGGCCCAAATAAGCATTATTCTTGGTTTTTGCACCATAACTTTAGTATAAGTAAATAGAAATCAATGAAATTTAAACACAAGGTTTATGACCATGAAAGGAAGGTTGGGTTTGATTTTGGGAGTTTTGGTCCCAACAGTTTAGGAATAAGGGGCCCAAAGGGTCCAAAATTGAACTTTGTGTGATTTCATCAAAAATTGAATCCTTGGGGTTCTTTGATATGCTGAATTTAAAAATGTACTTAGATTTTTAATTATTGGCCTAGTTTTCAAGTTGGTCCAAATGGGGGTCCAAAATTAAACTTTGTTTGATTTCATCAAAAATTGAATAAATGGGTTCTTTGATATGCCAAATCTAACTGTGTATGTAGATTCTTAATTTTTGGTCCAGTTTTCAAATTGGTCTACATTAAGGTCCAAAGGGTCCAAAATTAAACTAAGTTTGATTTTAACAAAAATTAAATTCTTGGGCTTATTTGATATGCTTTATCTAAACATGTACTTTGATTTTTGATTATGGGCCCAGTTTTCAAGTTGGTCCAAATCAGGATTCCATATCAAGTATTGTGCAAAAGCAAGAAATTTTCAATTGCACAGTATTGCACAATAGCAAGAAATATCTAATTGCACAATATTGTGCAATAGCAATTAATTTTCAATTGGAGTTATCTTTCTTTGTATAGAATAGTAGTTGATAATATATGTTGGAAATTTGCCAGACATGACTATGATGTCATTTTCTATTTTTATTTGCCAATAACTTTATGTAAATAACTTCATTGGAAATTTGCCAATATAAAATGTTGCTGATGAAGCTTTTTTTCCTTATCTTATCTAAAATGTTTTTAGATAATGTATGTTGGACATTTGCCAGACATGACTATGATGTCATTTTCTATTTTTATTTGCCAATAACTTTATGTAAATAACTTCATTGGAAATTTGCCAATATTAAATGTTGCTGATTAAGTTTTTTTTATTGTTTTATACAATAAACAATGTATATTCACTTTTACTACCAACCAATCTTTACCATTCAGTGATAACAAGCACTTTATTTTACATTTTAATATTTTATGATATATTTAAAAGAGTAGTTATTGTTGCAAACTCCATTAGAAATTTGAATTGATATCAGTTTTGGAATAAGGGAAACGGGGATGTGAAAAAAAAATGGGGGGGGGGGGGGGGGGTTAAATTTTTCTCATTTCAGATTTCATAAATAAAAAGAAAATTTCTTCAAACATTTTTTTTAGAGGATTAATATTCAACAGCATAGTGAATCGCTCAAAGGCAAAAAAAAATGTTTTAAGTTCATTAGATCACATTTATTCTGTGTCAGAAACCTATGCTGTGTCAACTTTTTAATTTTAGATTTAAATAAGTTTGAAGAAGAAATCTTTAATTGATTTGTAAAATCTTGACATTTGTTTTGTGTAAAAAAAAACATGTAATGTCAAAAATTTGATCACAATCCAAATTCAGAGCTGTATCACGCTTGAATGATTTGTCCATACTTGCCCCAACTGTTCAGGGTTTGACCTCTGCGGTCGTATAAAGCTGCGCCCTGCGGAGCACCTGGTTTTTGTCTATGAAGAAATAACATAAAAAATTTGGTGCACACTGAATAACGTGCATAGCGGGTTATTTAACAGTGTGCACCACATTTTTTATGTTATTTCGAATAGACAGAAAAAATATTACAGTCATTTCTTATAATTTGATTCTAAATTCCATTTTAAACCGTAGAAAACCAAGAAAAAACGTTGATGACGTCACGGTCACATGACTAAATTATGTCTATGGGCTCATAACAAAATAACGTCAGCCAATCAGAAGACGTGTTACATCCAAAATTAAATTATACAAATATAACAATAAGGAGTTGCCATTGAGACAATTTCCACCAAAGTTCAAATGAGAGGTTGTAAGCAATTAAAGACAACTGTACAGCCTTCAACAATGAGAAAAATTGGTTTCTCTACCTTAGACATAACAAAATTACATTCACTGATTCAGATGCAGCCTGTTGAAGAATTTTAACATAAAATCTCTAATTTCATTCTTTAAAATTAATAATTGAACTACAGTGAATAATTTTATTCGAGGGTACCAATTTTCTTGGTATTGTATGGATGGCTTTATCCATCAATTTAAGAATCCAACAAAATGTAATACAGATGTCCAAATCAAGCTATGGAAAGATCCAGAAGAAGGTTTGACTCCATAAAAACAAAAAGAACTTTTAACAATTTTCTTTCAGTTTTAATGAAAAATGAGATTTGATTGATGAAAGTCTGTCTTCGGGTAATGATATGATGAGTTGAACCTTTTCTTGAAAACTACTAAACAGCAAATATTTAATAGTTGCAGTGAGTATGCACTTTTTTTTATCTTTCAGACACCCAAATCCTGTTTTCTGAAACTTAATTAAAAGTCATGATTCTTCAAAAAGAAATATATTAACATTTTATTTTAAACTTTTCAGGTACATATGAGCAACACAAATGTCTTGTTATGTCGTATATGTGAACGTGACCATGAGTCTCGCCAGGCGCTCACAAACCACATGAGACAAAACCACAATGCTTGTGAGATGCCATATACATGTCAGCTATGTAAATTTAGATCATCTATGTACAGTGATGTTGTCGACCATTTTAAAAAGGTAAAAAGTTAAATAATTGGATACAAATTGAGTACATCACAATGAATGTCAGATATCTGAGGTTCTAGTTTGTCTAAGTCAAAGATAATTTCAAAAAGAAGGAAGCTAGCTTCATGTGCACATGCTGTTCCTTTTGATGCGTTCTACAACTATTGTTCATCAACTACCAAACTGATTTTTTGAAACTTGAATTTTTAGTCAGTATATACATTCAAAATTTGCACAAGCCACAATTAAAATTTCAGTCAGTTATGGTGTTAAAACCATCCTATATAACATGTTTAAAGAATACATGTAGTATTTATAATTTGACAATTCACTTCACACCTTTGATTGAATAGAGAATATTAATTCCTCTACTGCAAAAATGTCAATAAAAACAGTACAAAGGAAAAGAAAGACTGAAAAAAAGAACCCTAGGCCTATGGGAACTAACTTTAAGGTGGATGGAGGAAAAGAGGAGTGACGCAATGGAAATTTTGTTTGATGTATATCTTATTGTCACCTTGATTACCCATGTGCTGCCTAAAAGTAAAACACTGTAAATAAACAGGATAAAAGGAGATATAGATTCACAAATTTTGTGTTCAACAACCTTCAAATTTCATTACAGGCAGATTTTAACAATGCCATGAACTTAAGTATCCATATTAATACAATTTAATCAATTTACAATAATATATTCCTGTGAAAATAAGGTAATCATTTATATTTGTTTTCCTATATATATATTCAATTATTTTATATTTCAGAAACACGATAGTTCCCAGCATTTACTGTGTTTATACTGCCTTCGTGCTTTTCTTGTCAAATTTGTCTCCCAAGGTTGGGGCACCACACAGACATATTATGGACATTTGTTAAAACATCAGTCTAAGGCTCAAACTAAAAAATGTGGTCTGTGTAGACTGACATTCTTCAACTCTTCTGAAGTCAAGGCCCATAAACTGAAACATCATGGACCCAATCAGAAAGCAGTGCTAGGTATGTTAGAGAAAAATGTATTGGTCAGTCAAATTGAAAAACAATGTAAATCATATAGACTTAAATTCAGAAATTATTGTGTGCATTTATTATGATGAATTGTGAAGAATGGACACTTTTTACACATTGTGACTTGGATGGAGAGTTGTCATTGGTACTAATACCACATCTTCTTATTTCTATAAAATGCAAGATTAGTTATTTTGATATAAGGCAAATCCATATAATTTTATATGAATCAGATATCTGAATGGGATTTCTTATGATTGCAGTATATATCCAGTGGGGTTATTGGTCATGTTTGTATAACTAAAAACCTCATAATTTCTGCATTTTAAAAAACTGGGTATGTTAAAATAATTGGATAACAGAAATATCGAAGTGGTACATTAAAAATAAATCAAATAGTTGTATCATTAAACAAAATATAGAAATGTACTGTATACAACAAATGAATAAAAATATACCATATTTTTCATAAATTGAATTAAATATGCAGTATACATCACTTTGTTATAGAAAAGAAGATGTATTGTATAAGTATTCACTGTAAAAAATCAAAATCATATATTTGAAATCAAGTTTGAAAAAGATAAAAAAAAAAAAAAAAAAAAAAAAAATAGCACAAGTTTAAGAACGTCACAAAATAATCAAAAGCGGTAATACAAAAATTAGTGTGGACCATAACACTACAGGGAGATAGCTCTTTACCGTTAAACGCTTTAATCTACTATTGTTAGGGAAATGTTAAGCTTCTAAATAATTAGTGTTTGCCAAACTGCTATACATGTATATCCAATGAAATTTGTAATAAACTTTTATAAAGTGATTGGTTCAAATTTTAAGAAATTTTATATTTTGTCAAAATTTTGTGAAATTATAAGATCATATAATCAGCCAAATTAATTTTAGTCAATGTCTTTGGTATTACCCTAAATATTAAGGAAAAGTTTATAAATGAAATGGGCAATGATTAAAGTCAGGCTATTTTTGCAAAATGACGCAGTCATTGTTCCATTACTGGCGACCTGAACTTCATTACATTTCTCTGCCTACCACGCTTGGTTTCGTATTTACTATTTTCTATACAAACTGGAATTTGCTTGTGTTCCATCATTATGCATGAGAGGTCATTGTGTAGTAATCAGCCAGGAACCAGTTTACAACTAACTGGTTTCTGCTTGTATTCCACTACACTCGAACAAAGTGTTGTAGTTTGACGGGAACCAGTTTGGAATTTGTAAACTACAAAACGTAATCGGTTATTGTTCATTCCGTTTTGGTGTTTCATACCAACTTTTATGGTTTGAATAAGCTTAAGACCCTTCAAACATTAATGTGATAGGTATATTAAAGACTGTTTTACAAAAGGATGGAACTGTTTTGCTTTCAAAGTCGTACTATAGTGATATCTGTTATGTACGGATTTCCACTCTCACCGGTTAATTTCTTCTTTTACACGTGCTTTTGAAACTTCCTGTTTAAACATCGCAAGTTTTAAAATTGTTTTTTGAGTGAATTTAACTTATTTTAACAATCATGAAGCGTTCCAGAATTATTTTCAAGCAGTTTCTTCTTCTCTTTGATGATGGAAAATAGGTTTTTCTCAAGAAAATACCGCAAACGATCGCAGAGGAATTGAAACGTACAAGTCAAGTCGGCACCTGGTTAAATTGGCATCTAGTCAAATCGGCACCTATTTGACGTCAATTCGTCATCCAATAATATTTGTTATAATATTTTCTATTCAATTAATTAATAACTGTTACCAAGTACATAGTGAATATGTTGTTGTGTATTTAGGTAAACAACGAAACCAAAGTGAAATTATGTTGTTGTGTATAAAGGTAAACAAGGAAGCCCTTACCCAAGCTGTTGTTTTAACAATTAGACAATTATTAAAATAAAATGGAAAACTATGAGTCCCTTTCAATAAATCAAACTTTCATGCCAAATAATAAGCAAATTTAAGGTGGTTTTTTTCAGTAAAGTTTAAAAAGCATTAAACAAACAATCCTGTAAAATGCTCAACTGGTTTAAATAATGCATAAAAATATCCAATATCTCATGTATAAGCCCAAATAATTATGACGTCTGGCAAGGCTATTTTATTTTTTTTCTGTGATGTCTTCCTACGAAGTTCGTAGGAAGGCTTCGTAGGAAGGCGTCCCAGAAAAAAATTAACATAGCCTTGCCGTCATAGAAAGGTGTCCCAGAATAAAATTAAAAAAGCCTTGCCAGACGTAATAATTATTTTGACTACTCATATATATATCATTAAAAATACACAAAAAAAGTCATTAAGTTGAGAAAAATAAATATATACAAAATGTACATGAACACCCAAAAATGTGAAAGTTAGTATTTAACTCTTTTTGCTTAAATACTGAAAAAAATTCTGGCAACCCCTTACTTATTTTTACTCTTTTTGCTTAAAATACTGTTAAAATTTATATATAACATGGGTGACGAATTGACTATATCAGGTGTCGATTTAACCAGGAGCTGATTTGTCCAGGTGCCGGTTTGACTAGAATTCTATGACAAAGGTTTGAAATTACCTGAGTTTCATAGACCTTTGATAACAGTAACAAAAAGATTATTTACCTAATATTTTGTGGGAGAAGGGGGTTCAGACTATGTGGTATCAGGTCTGTTCGCGCCCAATACACTTTCGCACCCTACACGTTCGCACCTCGCACGTTCGCACCCTACACGTTCGCACCTCGCACGTTCGCACCCAAGGTCCGTTTGCACTCTACTCATTCGAGCCCAATTTTAATTCAAATTCAAGTTGAATAATTGGAAAATCATGATTGTTGTTTTAAATTGCTTTGGTGTAAATACTGAATGTATTTATAGCTTGGTATGAGTAAAACATTGAAGATTTTAAAGGAAAAACACAAAAGATAATTGTTTTTAACAGCTTGGTCCCTTTGATCTGAAACAATAAAACAATAAAATATAGGAACCAAAATATAGCAATCCACTATTATAACCAAAACATGATAAAATCTATTCAACACACAGAAAAAAACATAGTCAGAATCTCACTTCATTTTGAAAGTAGTCAATGAAACAAAGTTATAGCAATACACTAACCAGAACATGATTAAGAGTTATTCAACATAAAATAAAACGTTGACAAAATACCACTTTATTTAGAAAGGATAATTATAATTTTTAACAATACGCTATCTAAAACATGAGTAAGATTTATTCAACACAAAAAAAATGCTGTCTCACTTTATTTTGAGACAATGACAACAATTATACTTATAAGAAAACACTTGCTTACAGAGTTATTAAACACAAAACCAATTAAGATTGGGTGCGAACATGTAGGGTGTGAAAGTGAAAGGGGCGAACGGACCCGGATTCAGACTATGTACCAGTGAGAAATATACAAGCCTTTCTACGGTATTTATTTGTACAATTCAGGTAGTCTTGACCTATTCATTTGTCTTAAAAAACAGCCAGTTGTCACCTTCACTTCACACACACACACACATATACGAATATCAATTATATGCTTACGAGACATGTTGCATTGTTAAACTAATGACGGTATGTGAAAATCAAGACTTGCATAAAAACTATCCCAATATTAGAGACAGTGGCGTCATTTTTCCTCAGAGCTTTCAGCTCTTTGATTTTAGGTTCCTAATAGTTGATAATTTGTTGATATAACCATATCATTATCATATTTCCAGGTACATCAGCCCACAGCAGCAAACAAGACCAAGTATTAATAAAAGTGCCATCATCATCACACAATCAACATGGAGTCAAATCTTTAAACGCACCATCTGTTAGTAAAGTTTTGGACTTTGGAGGGACAACATTTCCAGGAGAGGTCCATTATTACAACTGCTTTGAATGTAAAATGTCCATGGGAACACATGATCATTACAGGTATGATTTTAGTAAAGTTTTGGACAACATTTCCCCTTTGTTTACTGCCTGAGATGAGATATGGCTTAGTAACTAACATCTGTTTATCTTGGTTTGCCATGGGCATTAGAAGTTGTTGATGTTTAATGTGTGCCTTTAGTTTCTTTAGATAAAATTCTATCTCAAGCAAGTAGCGTATATGAAATATTATCACAAAAAAAGTTTACTTAAAATAGCAATAACAAATTTTATAGCAGATATTTCAGGGTGTAGCTATATATTAAAATCATGAACTTTTAAAAATGTTTAAAAAATTACACATTTACTTAAGGCTTTGCAGAATTTAACAAAATCATGATTTGAAATATGCATGAAAAAAGGAAAATCACAAAAATACTGAACTCCAGGAAATTAAAAAAAAGAATAGACTTTCATCAATCAACGAAGAATTGATACAAAAATAAATGAATCCACATTAATATGTTTGTGATTATATTACAGGAAGTATGTGGAGTGTTCCATGTGTAGGTTTGCTACCATCTGTAGTATAGCGTATGCTAATCATATGATGGGATTCCACTCAGGTCAAATGTCAAGTCTTAACCTCAACATTCCATGGGAACGAAGGATGCCCAAACCTATGTACTGTTTATGTGGCTTCAGTAGTCGCTATGGCAACAAGATTGGTAAGATAAATATTAAGGTCAAAGGTTAAGTCCCAATCTGACATTTGATCAGAAGGAAAGATGAATATCCTGATAACAAGTAGATTGTATGGAAAATTTCGTACAGCTTATCAACAAAATTATGTTCTTATAAAAGTTATTCTTATTTTGTCCTTTATGTTACAAAAAAGTCCACTATTCTATGTCCGAAGTTATTTCATCCTTCCTGTTATGTCTTTATCATGTTTATGCTATTTTATCATTATTCCCTAATCTATTTTTTCCGGTTTCTGTTACAGCTAATCAACCACTGTATGTCCTAATCCAAGTTATTTTATCATTATATCCTAATCTAAGTTATCTCCCCTTTCTGTTACAGCTAACCATCTTGTGTTCTGTATGAAGAGTTCATGTTATGAGTTATCTCCACTTTCTGTTACAGCTAACCATCGTTCTGTATGAAGAGTTCATGTTATGAGTTATCTCCACTTTCTGTTACAGCTAACCATCGTTCTGTATGAAGAGTTCATGTTATGAGTTATCTCCACTTTCTGTTACAGCTAACCATCTTGTGTTCTGTATGAAGAGTTCATGTTATGAGTTATCTCCCCTTTCTGTTACAGCTAACCATCGTTCTGTATGAAGAGTTCATGTTGTGAGTTATCTCCCCTTTCTGTTACAGCTAACCATCTTGTGTTCTGTATGAAGAGTTCATGTTGTGAGTTATCTCCCCTTTCTGTTACAGCTAACCATCTTGTGTTTTGTATGAAGAGTTCATGTTATGAGTTATCTCCCCTTTCTGTTACAGCTAACCATCTTGTGTTCTGTATGAAGAGTTCATGTTATGAGAATCGACCAGAGCCAGGAACAGAGTGCTACAGAGAAGAGGGTAATTCTTATGTTCTTAAATACAAAACTATTCAATTTAAAAGGTCAAAAATATTTAATTTAAAATCAATTAGTTTAATTCAAAATTCTCTTTTAAAAGCAGCAATTAAAATAGTAGTCACACAGAAATGTTTACCAGTCTTTTTTTGAAAAAAAAATGATTAACCAGTAAAATGTACATTATTAATGGCCTTGGCGATAAACCTTGTGATTTATTGATATAACGACTGGTTTATTGTGACTTAGGATTATTAAAAAGATTGAGCAAACCAAATCTCAACAAAATCCATATGGTGAACTTCTGCATTTCATATCTAATGATATCGAGGAAGCAATCATAAAAAATAATCACAGAATGATACTGCAATGAGCTTTGACCACTTTTTACTGGATTTTTCATAAGAAAAATTGGTAATTGGACTTGTTTACCACTTCAGAGACTGTTTTGCAATTAACTCTCCTAAAGGAATACCAGCAACAAATGCAAAAGCTTGAAATACATGTACAGGTGCATTCAAAAGTTTGAAATATATATGATGTAATCTATGTTAAGGGTCATTTCACTATGGTATGGCAACCTTGTTTAAAAAGAAGGGAGTACTTTTACTTAATTAGATTATTCATTTGAATCTTATCAAAATTATATTTATGTTAATTTATCTTTATAGAAGAAGAGGACCCTCGACATAAACCAGGAGCCTCATTATTGGATGCTTTAGGTCTGGTCAAGAGGAGGACCATTACTCCTAGTAAGTTTTACAATCAGTAAAGAGTATGCGGCCATTTTAGATTCGAAGAATGAGGACTTCCATTAAAACATGCATGGTACCCAGGGAAGGCACTTTAAAAATGGGGTAACAACCCATAGAGGCAAATTCAAATTCACTAACATTTTCACTTTGCAAAAACATATTAGAGATTTAGAAGTGTCTTCAATGGGTCATATGAATGTTTTTATGGAACTGCTTTGATTCAGATTATTACATTTAAGTTTAATTTTCCTACCAAATCTTGTCTGTAAAAGAGAAGTATCATAACCCCAAATGAGTTTTACTTTTGTTATCTTTTCTTTTAAATAAAAATAAAATATTTATATTATAGAAATACAACTTTTTTAGCACATTTTTTTTTTCATTTTTGGACTGAAATACAAGGGTAGACAACTCAAATAATTTAATTTTGTAATGGATGACATTGTATTGTTTTTAAGAAGCAAGAACATTACGTGTAGATTTTTTGAAAATATTTAAAGAAAACTAGTTATCTTTTGAAACTTTAATAACCAGCTTTAAATTTCAGAGAGGCATTTTACCAAATTATGATTTTGATCCTTATTTCACAGTTCGCACAACTTTAACTATTTTTTTGAAAAAAACCAGGATATACATGTATGTAAAATTTCAGAATGAAAATCAATATGAGGCATTTGGCATTGATATATTTATGCATCAATCTTTTTAACCTAAATAGACATCTAGAAGTATTCTATGACATGATCTGAACTACCACCATGTTCTTTTTCATCTTTTTATATTAACCCTGTTAACTGTATTTGTCTGTAGGATCTGGGGAAGGAGGTAAGATCAGCAGCTTCTGTGCGTTTGTGTGAATGTGT
Source organism: Mytilus edulis (assembly GCF_963676685.1). Taxonomy (NCBI): domain Eukaryota; kingdom Metazoa; phylum Mollusca; class Bivalvia; order Mytilida; family Mytilidae; genus Mytilus; species Mytilus edulis. The sequence continues at coordinate 11,356,490 of NC_092354.1, forward strand.
TTTCATTAATAAATCATAAATTTAAAGTGCACTGATTAATGGGCCGTCTCAAAAACATTTTTTCTAAGTGCAAGTGTAAGACATTTCAGTTTTAATTTGAGATGAAAGCCACAATTTATGCATGTGGAATTATATTTATTCTGGACAAAATAATTAGTTATGAATAATGAGATGGTCCCTGAAGCTTTGCTTTTGCTTTAATATATCATGTATATTTTATAATGTACATGTATGCACAACTTTTGATATTGTAATGTGTAGCCAGCATGCTGAATGCATTTACAGATGTTGATTTCTTAGCTGTGCGCTCAACTCTTTTGGTATACGCACTAATTATGCTAATATTAAATGATTCATGAGAGAAAAGAGTTTCTGGATATGCATGAAATATTTGCCACTGGACAAAAGTGAAGGGATAGGTAAATGAAACACTCATTAAGACTAAAAGAAAAAGACCAGCACTTATATTCTTGTTTCTTTTCCTCATTATTCCATGGAGCAAACCTTGCACCTTATTTCAAGCGGAAGTGTAAAATGGCCTGTATCATCATGTATCATTGATATAAACCTTTCCTGTGGTTTGTGATATATTATCTGCTTCACTATGTATGCTGGAAGCTTCGATTACAAAAGCTAAAAGATTAACAAACCTTTTGTGCAATAAAATTAACTATGGATGTTAGTTTTGTTTCTTAAACTGTTTATTTGTTTATATTTTTGGAGCAAGACTTTTTTTTACTGTGTGGTAAATTATTAAGTATATATTGATATTTTTTTTGTATTTTCATGTCAGTCATGCCATTTGCAATCCTATTTGAGTTTTCTGTATATTTATGAGCTAATAGTGTAGAATTTAAAATTTTGTAAAGTTTGAGCTTGTTGTCATTTCCATATTAAAAAAATATTAAATTTAGCATGCTTATTATGTATATAATTATGAGCTGAGTGATTTGATTGCTAATTTTAAAAAGCTTGAGCTTGTCATGAAATTTGTCAATATTACTGAAGTGCTGCTTATATACATAAAACATTTTAAGAACAACTTTGAAGTTCTTGCATCTGTACAATTGTAATTAATGTACTAGGCTTATATTAGCTTTTGTAATAATGTTATTTTATCCTTCTATCTTAAAAGATAAAAAAAAGTTGGTTGTAATTGTTTACTTCAAAATTTCTTAAAAGAGAAGCTGACAGCCTGACACACAACAGTACACAAAACCAGGGGTTAAAAAATTCACTAGCCCGACGCCCAGGATTAGATCATTTGCGCCTCGTTAACCTCGTTAAACTTTAACCCAATATGCCCGACGGACTAGTAACAAAACATTATTGGCGTTTCCAAAATAGATAGTGGTAAATCCCTTCATCCCTATTCTAACTTAGTCAAATCAGATTAAATTACGTCATCCGGGATTCGAAGCATTTGAACTGGTTTGTACAGGTCTAGGGTTGCATTCAATATTGTAGTGGCTACTTAGGGCTATGCAGATTTATGACTATTGAATGAGTAGCTAGCCTAGCTGCTACATAGATATTGATAGCAGCTAGGCTAGCTACTCGTTCAGTAGACAAAAATCTATGTAGCACTACGTAACCCTACGATATTGAACGCGACTCTGTTGTAAATAGAACAATTAACTCAGGGTGGACAGGTATCATCTATTGATTGCAATATCTCACACTTTTAATATCGATTTCTCAGTACAGGGGGTATTGTACATTGCTTCTGTCGAGATTTTCAATTAATCGGTAGATGAAGGGGGTACTATTGAGGCTGAAAATTCATCTAGAAAAAATGTAAAATACGATCGGGAAAAGCGGAAAAGAACATATAAAGACAGAAAGATTCCCCTAGGCAAGGTCGACTGTGGCGCCAGGATGAAATTTCTGAGACCATGTTCTGCGAATATTGCCAGTGTTTTCCCGAGCATCCCAATAAAAGGTCTCCCTTGTATGTGTGGACAACTAATATAATAATTAAACCACTTGTTTCACACGATAAAACCAATAAACATGTTTTCTCTGCCAGAAAATAAACTAGTTTAAAACGGTGTATAATGTCCCCTTCAAAACATGACACCCACCATGTATTATGCAGCAAACTGATTTGTAAGGCATACATGGGCTAGCAGGTCAGTTTTGATGGGCTAGCAGTTCTTCGAACAGTGCTAGTAAAATCCTGCTGCCAATAAGTCCTGGGCTAGTTATCTGGAACAACATTTTTTAACCCCTGAAAACACAACATAAAAAACTACGACTGAGTAACATGAACTTCACCAAAAGCTAGGAGTGATCTCAGGTAATCTGCAAGTGTAAGCAGATTCTGCTCCACATGTGACACCCGTCATATGTTGCTCATAAGGTTTCAAAGCTATACTCAAACTAGCAGTCATATTTTTATTTTATTTTTTTGGGGGGGGGGGGGGGGAGAAAGTAAAACTATTATTGTGGACAAATATACTATTCTTAAATATTAAAAATGATACAAAAAACTTAATTCTACCAATTGAATATAGTTTCTGTAGTTCTCTGAATTTTGTCTAAGTATTATTATGCATAGCAATGAACAGTATTAAAACATTGTAAAGGGTTTTATCAAATAATTATTAAAGTAATCATTGGTTTAAGAATATGTGTTCCGTGTAAACTAATAATACCTAAAGTTTCCTTGAAACATCTACATACTACAGCTGAGGTGGATTGTGCCAATTTTACCTGCACATTGTGGGAGTGGGCACAGAGTGAACCAAATACTCTACTGCAATCTTTCAAAAAACACATGCCAATTCTGTTCATTTAAAATTGAGCATATAAATATATTGAAGCACAAGTTGAGCTTTTTTAATTCAATTTTTTTTCCAAATCTGAGATTTAATTTACATTAGACAAAGGAACAGTCAATGATGGGTAGTTCCCTGAGCTGTAGTGTACTGGTACCTTTGAATATTACTATGTTACTATGTATTTTGCAGTGTACCCTAAATCAGCAGAGACTTCCCCTGTAGAAGACAGCAAACCAGGTCCATGGGATCCAGCGTATGTACCCCCAGAACTCCAGGGCTCACAGAACAGGAAGACCGTCAAGTTAAAGGACACTATTACACCTTCTAAACATTCAATCTATAGAGGGGTAAGAAAAAAAACAAAAATACTGAACTCTGAAGAAAATTCAAAACAGAAAGTCCCTTATCAAATGATAAAACACATCAAACGAATGGACAACAACTGTCATATTCCTCACTTAGTATGGGCATTTTCTTATGTAAAAAATGGTGGATTGAACCTGGTTTTATAATGCTAAACCTCTCACTTGTATAACAGTCCCAAAATTCCCATTATATTTATAACGATGTGTGAACAAAACAGACTAAAATTGACAAAATTGGGATACATCACCGTGTCACAATCTTATTCCTCCTTTTTTTTTGTCATTAGATTTAGGTAGAGATTCAAACTCATAAACTTGTCGAAGATAAACTGATCAGGCTATGGCTAAAAACTAAATACAAGTTGTAGACAAACAAAACATACAATACTGACCAACTCAAACCGTTCAAAATTGTGAAACATGTTTGAGAAGAGTGAGTAAATCCTGCTCCAAATGTTGATGTCATCATGAATTTCACAAGTAAAAATTCTGTGGCAAGTATAATTCGGTAAAAATGTACAGTAAATCAAATTAAATAAGGCTGTTTTGTGTCTGTGCAACACTCCTTCACTAAACAACACTACTTAGATTATTCTTTGTTGAGTTTTTTAAGTGTGTTTTACTCTGACCAAAGACATCCACAAAAATTGGTATCCAATGAATATGATGAATAAAGATCAACCAACTGGTGGCTAGAAAGACTGACAAATGACAAGCCAGAATAAAAACATAAAAATGTGTATTTAAACGTTCTAAACTGACTTTTGTATTAATTTCCACATTTATAAGTTGTTCAACAACTTCAACAACAATTCCCTTGTTGTAAATGCAACTATGTTCTTTAAATATGCAAAAGAATCTATACAAAACATTTTAATCATTGACAATTTTCAAAACATTTTATAAATCATCTGCACAATCGTAGACAATGTCTCACAGATTTTAAATGTATGATTTGATGTTTTTTCTCATTTCATGAAATTGGAGAAAACAGTATTGTATTTTGAGCTCTGATGTCATCAATTCATGATTTGATAGACACAAATACCCGTTTACTTGTTCCGATTTCACGTCGCCAGTAAACTTAATTTTTGACCATCAAATCACCAATTGATGTAATAGGAGCTTAAATTTCAGTTTATCTCCAAAATAACATCCATTTGCTCAAATTGATATTATATAAATTTCATGACAAATTTGTAATAATTCTTTTCAGAAGCCAAAGTCAAAATGTAAAAAAACCTTGGAAATGGATACCAATAATTCAGAGGAAGCCAGTACTTCTTACAAGGGAAATAATTTAGAGCAAGCTGGAACTTCTCACAAGGGAGATAATTCTGATGAAACTGAAGAGAAGCTTTTAGCTGATGAAGGAAGGGACAGTGGTGGAGATAAAGATGAAAAGGTTGAAAATCAAAGAACTGAAAGTACTAAAGACAAAGCTGAAGCAGAAAGAAAAGAAAATGAACTGCTTGATTTTGACAATGAAAACGATGGTGCTGAAAGTGGAGATGAAAATAAAATCAATGAAATTATAGATGCTTTAGATGAAGATGAACTGTTGCAAGAGGAAAATGAACAAGTTAGTGACAAAAATGTGACATTAGCAAAGGAAAGTGATTCTGAAAAAGTAGATGAAAATAATCTAAAAGAAAGTTCTAATGAAAAGGATGAAAAAATTCAAATTTTAAGTGAAAAAGATGAAAATTTAGCAGATAATTCTGGTGATGTGAAAAGTCCGAATGATAGTATAGAATCAAGTTCTGATGGTGTCAAAAGTCCTACAAACAATTCAGATGACAAAGAGAAAAGTGACAATTTGAAAGAAGATGAGAAAGACGATGAACATATTGATTCTGAGAAACAAGCTGCAACAGATGAGAAAAGTGAAGTTGCAGAAGAATCTTCATCAAAAGATAAAATAGATGAAACTGAATCTAATGAAAAAGATGACAATTCAAAAATTGAAGATGATTCAGAAAAACAATTAAAAGATGAATCCACTCCGGAAAAGGATGAAATTGTTGATGAATTGTCATCAGAATGCAAATTAGATGAAATCAATGAAGATAAAAATGTAGACAATACTGAATCAGAAAAAGATGTCAGTGAAAAAGTGAATATTGAAGAATCTACCAATCCAGACATTGAAATGAAAGATGAATTATCATCACAGAATAAAATAGATGAAAATGAATCAGAAAGTAAAGAAGTGGTTCAAAGTGAATCAGAAAATAAAGAAGTGTATCATAGTGAATTACAACAAAAAGAAGTGGTTCATAGTGAATTAGAAGAAAAAGAAGTGGTTCAAAGTGAATCAGAGCAAACAGAGGAATCAGGACATGAAACAAAAAATGTTGAAAAGGAAAGCCAAGAACCTCATTCAAGTCATAAATTGTCTGAAACAGGAAGTGAAAATAAGGGAGATAATGATAGTACAAAAGAAATTAAAAGTTCTCCAAAAGTTGAAGATTCAAAGGTAAGAGTTAAGTCTCTTTAAATATCTGAGTTACATTACGCATACTTGTTTTATAATTTTAACTTTTCTATGCATTGTGCTTAGTTCCTTTGCCATTATTTGTATTGGAATTATATTATATCACAGGAAAATGACCAAATCTCCATGAATATACATGAAATAACTGCCACTTGATGTTAAGGAAGCAACAATCAATCAATCTGACACACATAAATTTTTGAATTCCACAGAAATAAGGTATGGCTATATGTATGCTCTGATAGGCAACTTGTCTAGTCACTTGGCAAAAAAATGGTGGATAGGTTGGGATTTCTTTCTTCCAATTCACAATCCGTTTATTAATTAACCACCAGTTTTAATGACATGCTATTTACCTTTCAGACATCACACCATCAATCTGATGATAAAAGATACTATGGCAGCAGGTCACATGACCATAGATCAGATAGTCACAGATCACATGATAACAAAAGGTCACATGATGATAGGAGGTCACATGATGATAGGAGGTCACATGATGACAGGAGGTCTTATGATGACAGACGGTCACATGATAGACAATACCATGACGATAGGTCATACCACCACCAGGGGGGAAGATATGATGATAGGAGTAGACACAGACATCAAGATGATAGGTATGATCTTTAAGTACAGAATCAAATAAGTCAATCCTGCAACTGTTGGCCCTTGGTCATGTTAGTGGTTTACTCAGGGATAAATAGTCTTATCTGTGCAGGTTTTTTTGGTGCACCAAGGACATCTTTTTTCTGCACACTAAAAAATAACATTGATTTTTTTTTCTAAAAATCAAGTACTAGAAATTTGCTCTCTCTTCCAGTCTGAAACGAATTCATACTTATTCGATGGATACTAAAAAAGTACGCAGGTTAATATAATAGTTATTTTTTTTTCTCCATCAACAAAATTGGTACCCATGAATCTACAGCATGGGGTACATTCACTACAGCCCATGTGGATCATTTCCATGAAAAAATATGAATTAAGCTTCTGAATACAATATGTATTTTTTCAATCTAAAGAAAGTTTTAAGTACATAGCAGTTGTCTAGATGGATAATAATTTCATAAAAACTAGATAGTCAGCTGTACTTCTTATGATTTCTTCATCTTTGTACGACAACAATGAAATTATCTGATTTTTTTCCCTTCATTTCATCAATTTTTATATATTTACAGAAAGTTATGTTTATTTTTTCTAGGAGTAATGATCGTGGATATCATGACAACAGAGGTTACAATGATCAACGTGACAACAGAGATCATTATAGAGATGACAGACGACACCACAACAGAGGTCATAATCAAGGTCGTGGTGGATATGGAGCTGGGGGTTACCATGGTTACAGATGATCTGTGTTTTAAACATTTAATTGACCTTAAAGATCAGTATCAAAGTTGTGGTGCTTTTAGTTACCATGGCAGCTAACATAAAACAAATTTATAGAATTTACATTTTGAAATATGTCAAATACGCAGATTGTTGAATGGCTGTAAATGGCTGCTGTCTATGATTCCATGTAACACTGCTGTTACAAGATGAAAAGAAGTGGAGGCAATTTTACAAAATACCCATAATGCAGTTTAATTTGTATACTTTTATGAAGTCTATGCATGATAGTTCTGAACAAAATGATACAAATATGGTTTGTGAGTCTGTTAGAGTGACTCAATGACAGTTGAGCGATGTTTAATCATATCAGTCAAGAGGGCAAACACATGAGTAATCTTTTGGTGTATATATTATCCCACATCTCAGTTATTTCTTACCTGAACAAGATTTCAGGTTGTACATAAGCAGTAAATTGTACAGAATTTTTTACATCCCAACCTATGAAAGTATGGGGACATTATGTTTGACGGTCTGTCTGTCTGTCAGTTACTTATCATGTTAATTATTTGAGTTCATATAGTTTACCATGTTATTGTGGTCATATAAACTTGAATCTTAGTACATCATCATGTGATTTTTTTAAGACATATGCCAAAAAGGAATAAACTCATTTTTTTGTGGTTCACTGAACATTCAAATGAAAGTCCATATTCTTGTTTCGTTTATGTTTATGTAAATTAGGTAAAGCCATGCATGAATAAGGTTGTCGAAAGTTGTACTGAGAGACATATATTTTAAATTTTACTCCTTAAAATAATATCATTTTCTGCTCCATTAACAATGTTAACCAGATGTGTAAAATGCTCTTTACACATGATATTTCAGGTTGTTAAATTCAAAATATTATAGCCACAACTTTTCAATGGCTTTCATGTAATAAAACAGTTGTAGTCTTTAAATTATGTAGTTTCTATTACCATTTTAGGTATTAAACATCCTCAGGTCAGTTTCTATTTAATACTGTAAACCAACTTATTTTCAAGAGTATTTTATTTCGCCTTTTAACCTTTCTAGTCTACTTCCAAATTTTTTATTTCACTTGATGTTATTTAGTAAGAATAGATCCAAGTCTAACATATTAGCAAAAGTATGTATTCGCGTTCTTTTTCTACTCACAAAAGTCACGAAAATAAATCGCTAGATAAGATAAGTTGGTTTACAATGATTGCTTACAGGTATATCAGACGATATATTAAACAAAATATGAAGTTAATTTATTTCACCTATCCTTAAGATTATAAATATGATTCCATTTCAATATAAAATTATTTTTTTAGATAAAAAACTTTAATACCATGAAAATTGTTAAGCCATTAAATTTACATGTTTAAAGTATTTGACTCTGTTGTGAATACTAATCAATAGTGTCTGGTTTTGTTTTTTATAATATTGTTAAAGATATTTTCATTTTTCATTTTGTCATCCATTATTGTTTTTTGCATATCTTTTTTATCATGTAAATTGTATAAGAATATTAAAGATACAAATGAATATTTCTGTTGTGGTGTTTTTTTTAGTCCCCTACATACGAAGTCTTAGGGGACTTTTTGTTTGCACTCTGTCCGTCTGTCTGTTCATCCGTCAGGCTGGCAAATCAGTTTTAAAGACTTTTTTTCTTCATGCTTGAAGATGTTGATTTGATATTTGGTGTATTATTATATCATGCATGACAAGTTACAGGTCAAGGTCCTTTTTCACGATTTAAGCTGTTCCCCTTGTTCTGTTAAAGCCCTTTCTCTAGAATTAAATTTTTGATGAAATACTTATTATAAGATTTCAAAGGGAAATAACTAATTTTTAGCTCAAAGAGCTTTTCTCATCACTTGGTGTCCCTCCTTGTGTGTCGTCTGTCGTTAACTTTTACAAAAATATTCTTCTATGAAACTACAGGGCCAAATTTAACCAAACTTGGCCTCAATCATCATTGGAGTATGTAGTTTAAAAAATGGGTGCGATTGCCAGCCCAAGCAAGAAAACAAAGATACTAATCTGGAAGCAACTGCCATGATTTTCCCTTGGACAGGAACAAGACAAATCAATACTAATACAAACTACACATCTTTATTCTTAAACCATCTAACATCAACTAACTCAAAAACAGATTATGAGTCCAATCTTACATTCTAATAACCTGGAATAGCCTAACCTCGAACTGGATTCAACCGTACAACATAACACAATGGGGTAAATTATTTGCCTGAAGTGTAATAGAAGTGTATGTCTAATAGTAGAGCTATATTATAATCACCTTGTCTTCATACCTTTAACAGGTTGCCCCACCTTTGATTATACGTTGTCTGGATAATTTATTTTGGCAAATGCTGAAGTTTGTTATCTTGTAAGCTTAAAAATTAAACCTGGACTTTTGCACTTCTGTTTTGTTGAATTCCCTTATTGGAACCCTTCACATTATTTTAAAACCTTCATAAAATTGTGAATGGAAATGGGGAATGTGTCAAAGAGACAACAACCCGACCATAGAAAAGACAACAGCAGAAGGTCACTAACAGGTCTTCAATGTAGCGAGAAATTCCCGCACCCGGAAGTGTCCTTTAGCTGGCCCCTAAATAAATATATACTAGTTCAGTGATAATGAACGCCATACTAAACTCCAAATTGTACACAAGAAACTAAAATTAAAAATAATTCACGACTATCAAAGGCCAGATGCGGCAGGTTTAAACATGTTTATGATTGTTACGTATATTTGTGTTTATAGGGTTTCATTTCCAGTGTGTCTGATGTATAACAATACCAGTATAATGTAGGAATAAGTAGATGTGGTATTATAGTTTATGAGACAATTCTCCACCAGGGACCAACTAACATAGAAGTTTACAATTATAGAACAATTTCAATAGTATATATCTTATATGTTTGGCCTTGATTAAATGTAGAATGCAAATTTCGAAACATTAGTCAGCAAGAACTCGACAATGTATAAACAATTGCCTAATTCATTAGACTGTTTAAGACCATGACTCTCATATAAATAGTTGTTCCTTTGCTATACGAATTACTTTTGTATTTATCTAGTATCCAAGCAATCCCACTGCTGGATCACCATTGTGTGTTCGACTTATTTACAAGGATTGCGATGTTCCTTCCATAGGTCAGAGATTCCTTTCGGATACTCTGGATTCTTCCACAATAAACACTTACCCCAATGATATACCTATTAAGTAGTCTAAAAGCTTTATACCATATATATTTTATTATGTATATAATATTACACTTTAACGAGATTAAGGTGGTTCCTAACACTACATAGAGATAACGCTGCAAAAATCAGATAAACGTTTGAATTATGTTGTTTTGTTAAGGGAATATTAAGCATCTCAATAATCAAGATTAGTGTTTGTCAAACTGCTATATAACCATCGACATTTTTCTGATAAAATTGTTGGTTCATTTTTTATGCCCCACCTACGATAGTAGAGGGGCATTATGTTTTCTGGTCTGTGCCTCCGTTCGTCCGTCCGGTTAAAGTTTTTGGTCGAGGTAGTTTTTGATGAAACTGAAGTCCAATCAACTTGAAACTTAATACACATGTTCTGATCTTTCTAATTTTAATGCCAAATTATAGTTTTGACCCCAATTTCATGGTCCACTGAACATAGAAAATGATAGTGCAAAGTTCAGGTTAAAGTTTTTGGTCAAGGTAGTTTTTGATGAAGTTAAAGTTACATCAACTTGAAACTTAGTACACATGTTCCCTATGATATGATCTTTCTAATTTTAATTCCAAATTAAAGTTTTGACCCCATTTTCACGGTCCACTGAACATAGAAAATGATAGTGGGAGTGGGGCATCCGTGTACTATGGACACATTCTTGTTTTTTAATATTAATCAAGGTGTTGGATACCACCTTACAGTCAAATTATTTCTGCAACAACAACTCTACCAGAGGAGAGGGAGGTTACTAGGAACTTATTACTGTTTTCTTTGAACCTAATACCCCATGGTTTCACTGTCCCAATGTCGTCACATGGAATTATTCTGATCAGTTTTCCTGATGCGGAAATTTGATGTATATTACTCGATTTGTTAGAACAAATATAAAGGTTTCCATGGAAATCCATATCTATTCCTCTCGGACCGGCCAACTTTGGATTTTTGTAAGTAAATTGTTTCGTACCACCGTCTGTACAAACCACGCTACTCGGCCCATCAGCATAAACGTATTTGTTTTTTTCAGACACACATACATAAAACGTATTGCCATTTGTTTTTGTTTCTTTAATTTTCTGACCGTTTGACGCATTTAACCACACAATGCATTTATCACATGCAGTGACGAATTGGTTATTTGAATTCATATAACGTAATCCACCAACCGGAACAGTAAGTACTATTTTCCATCCAATGGTCATTGTGTGAATATTGATCAACTGAACTTCTTGTGAATCTATGAAAGCAACTGCTAACTCATTTTCTCGGAATTTTGCGATATCATATGGTCCATTGTGAAACTGAATATCCGAATGAAATACGCCATTGAGATTAAACTTCAGGAGTTTTTTCTTATATAAGTTACTTATGAAAATGAATTCTTCAGTAAATATTCCACACACCGCCGACCATCTTGTCTCCCCTGCATCAAGAGTAAAGAGAGATTTTACCTTCCCTGTATGGAAGTTAGGTTCATTCGGGTTCGGGACCATTTCAATTGAAGAAGACCCCTGTGACCCTGACTGAATATTTTCATTAAAGTCAGGTTCTTTCTGGTTCGGAACTGAATTAATTGAAGAAGACAGTGACTTTGACTGAACAGTTTCATGTTTAGTTTCAATGCGGATTTGGCCGAGAGATTTAACCATTTCTTCAAAGTTTTCTACTACACGGTTTTTTTTCAAAACTAAACGATTTTTCATTAATGTCTGAAGTAGCTTTTATTATGTCAGTTTCTATTTTATCTTTCATCGGAATGAGTTTGTTGATTTCAATCAAACACTGAATATCGGACCCATCTTTCACACATGTACTCAAAATTCTGTGCCAGTTATCTATAGTCGACTTTAAACTCGACATTTCAGTCAATTTATCTGTAAGTTGTATAAGTATTTCTTTCTTTGTGATAGTCAATTCATCTTTTACAGCTTTTTCCATTTTATTGACATGTTCGATTATGTCTTTCTTCAAACTTTCGATTTCTGAAAATATATTGTTGTCCAAATTTTCAACGTTAACCACATTTTTCTCTGTGCCTTCGATGGATTTATCAAGTATCATTTTCCATAGCATAATCAGCTCTAGAAATTCTATTGTCTGCTTGGATTCCTTTACGCCAGCTGCAGCATCTTCTATTACAACGACTTTTTCGCACTTCCGATGTTTTACGGTTGCACAAACAGTGCAGCATGGCTTATTGTGATCTACACAATAAATCTCTATAAATGTATCCGAATGATCTTCGCACGTGGTAGAACCGGAAACAGCTTTTGTCTTGTCTGCTTGCACCTCTTGTAATGTAAGAATTTTATGGTTGGAGGACATTTTAAACTTACGGTGGTAGTTTTCACAAGTACAACATAGTGCTTCCTGACATACAGTACACCATGACACTGCCTTTTGAATGATATCGCTAAGTTCGCAAACGTTGCACAGTTTCTCTTGCTTCTGTAAAGACTGTCGGTCAATCATCGATATAATTAAATGATTGTTTGGGAGTTCCTCAGCCCAACATTCCCGATTACTGAACCGCTCACCAATAGACACAAATTGTCGACAAACGGGGCAGCTGAAGCCTTTATTCTCGTGTTTGTCTTTTGTAACGGTTGATAAAATGTACGTATGAATGCATACCTTACAGAAAGTATGTAGACATGGTAAATACTTCGGAGTTTTATACGTCTCCAGACATATACTGCATGTTAACAGGTCGTCTCCTTCTTTTCCTACTTTTACTGAGCCAGACGCCATTTCTTCAAGTGTCTTTATTCCTCATGAATGAAATGTATAGTTGTTGTCAAATTGATAATTTATCAATGTACAGTATATTTATTGAACTTTATAGATCAGAGATAATGCGCACATACTAGATATACGATGAACGTTAATGTCCGAAAATGCAAATGAATGTCAATCTGACATATGATTAAAGATAATATTGAGGGAGATCAAAGTGTGTTCCTGTCTTACGTATACGATACGATTAAATATGTTTGTATTTTCGTAAGATCACCGATAGATTTTGCATATAATATGAGTAATTCGATAGAATCAATCAATTACGAAAACTTCGTATACAAGTTTTTTACCGAATATATTATTGTACAGATGTTTTGATTATTCTTGACAGTTTTGAATAAGCCAATGGAATGTTTTGACCGTTAGCATCTGTTCCAATGCCATTAAACGCCATAAAATATATTGTTGCAATATTTCACGAAAGGTTTGGTTTGGTTGAAATCTGTCAAAAGTTGCAGAAACAGGGATGAAAACAAGGCGAAATTTTGAAGTACGGTAAATCCAGCAACAGGTTACGAGGATCATTATTCTGTTTATTCGCCTAGTTGCAAAATGTAAAGCCTGGTATCTTAGGTGAGATTGTAAATAGGAACTCTGTTGTACACAAGATCGATACAGATAATGGAACATGTCATCGAGACACGCACAACTCTAGACGGCCATAACATTCCACGCCAACTTTGCTTTGCTCTTACTTCTATATGTCGCTTGCTTAGTGAGGAGCTGCTAAATACCATTTTTAAGTTTTTGGTTTGACCCAGACGGTTATTGAACACATGAAATATACAACACTAAAGGTGACCACGATATCATGAGATCAACGTGACTATTACTAGTATTTTTAAATGATGTGACCACATATAAACAATGGCTGTCATTTTTGAATTGAGTTTATCATGGCATTTGTTCTATGCTGGTCAACCAAGTGATATGGAATGGTTTAATCTAAGGCAATAACTTTTTTATTTGGATAACGTCCCAAGTTGTGAATTGTTGCAATGAACTTCCGCGCATGCGCAGACGTTATATGACAGATGTTAAATACATGTTTTAACGTTGTTTTCGGTCAGTTTCATAAGAATGGGGATAACAATATTGTAGTTTAATCTCCGACGGCATCAATTGATGATTTTATGGTCGCAAATACACGTTATTTTATTTTGTGATCATCAAATCACCAATTGATGCCGGCGAAGCATAAAATACAATATATAGTTTTCTCCTTAATAAGATAAAATTCACACTAAAAATGTGTTTTATATTGACACAACTATCTGAATAACAACAGCAAACTCCTCGGAAACTTTAAAACAGAAATTCCGTAATCCAATGGCTAAATTACAAGCTAAAACACAACAAACGATTGAATAACAACTGTACGTCATATTCCTGACTTTGTACAGGCTATATATGTTTTTAAAATATATATATATATATATATAATTTTTCACATTAAAGAGGGGAAAAAAACCAAAAATACAGTCTTCAATGTTTCTATTAGAACGAAATAATTTAAAACTATTTCAATAACAACCACTCACCCGGAGACAAAAGAAGTTATTAAGAATTTATTACTGTTTTATTTGAACCTGAGAATCACTGAACCATTTGTTTTGCCAAAATGTTTGCTTGGAATAATTCTTATCAGACCTCCTGGTGATAAATTTGATGTAGTTTCAAGGACATATGTAAATATTTAGTTGGAAATCCGTATTAATTCCTCTCGGACTTGATAAAGTTTTGTTTTAGTAGTAAAATCATTATTTATTCAGATAAGATTACAGTGAAAAAGATATCGGCTCTGTGTGTTTGAGCTTCTTTTTTCTTTTTTCTTTTTATCTTTTCCGTCCCCAATATGGATTTTTTTTATGCTAGGGTTTATGTTGATACCCGTATTTAATGCGTCGAGACAGAAAAAAAACATCGTTGCAAAACCGAGTTCTTCACTTCATCACAGGAGATACAAAGGATATACTGCAGGAAAATGTTTATCAAGTAGCGATGTCACCAATTTGCATTTTGTTATACATTCTTTGTCCAACCGTCAAAATCAAATTACATAGACTAAACCGTTTATATGAATGTCGTCATGTGATGTATAAATTTTTCGAATGTTTTGGTCCAACACATGATGTAGCACTGGTAGAATCAATCTAATCGTTTCAAATGTATACCTATGCGCACGTAAAAAATAGAACTGACACTGCAAACTTATTTTCTGGATTACTTTCAATACAATATGGTCCTGTTGGAAACTGAATGTCAGATTGAAATGCACAATTCATACTAATATCCAAAGGTGTCCTCATTTTGAAGCTACTTATGTAATTTAAATTTGTTTTGAGAGTAAACAGTGTTTTCTAAGTGATAAGGCCTTTATAACTCAGGAATAGACTACCTTAGATTTATTTGGAAAAACTTCTAGGAATTTTGGATCAATCAATGCTCTTCGATCAACTTCGTTCTTTATTTGTCCGTTTTAACATTTTTGGATTCGAGCTTCACTAACTAGTCTTTTGTTGACGAAATGCGCATCTGGCGTAAATACAAAATTTAATCCTGGTATCGATGATGAGTTCATTTACAACCACTGGGTCGATGCAACTTCTGGTGGAGTTTTAATTCCCCGAGGGTATCACCAGACCAGTAGTCAGCACAGAAGTACTGACATGAATTATCATTGATATGGTCAAATTTATTCGTTCATAGTGTGTTAATTTACGTTTTTTGATTTAGTTAAGCTTTCCAATTGATATTTTTCTATGTTGTGATGTTATACTATTGATTCAGAAAAGGGAGAAAGTTTGGTACCATTAAAACGTTTAATCACTCTGCAAATGCTTGCACCTGTCTCAAGTCAGGAATCTAATGTTCAGTAGTTGTCGTTTGTTTATGTAATTTATACGTGTTTCTCGTTTCTCGTTTTATATATAGATTAAACCGTTGGTTTTCCTGCTTGAATGGTTTTACACTAGTAATTTGGAGGCCCTTTATAGCTTGTTGTTCGGTGTGAGTCAAGGCTCTGTGTTGAAGGCAGTACATTGACCTATAATGGTGTACATTGACCTATAATGGTTTACTTTTATAAATTATTTTTGGGATGGAGAGTTGTCTCATTGGCACTCACACCACATCTTCCTATACCTATATTTATAGATTAACTGTTTACAAAAATTTTGAATTTTCTAAGAAATAAGGCTTTTCTACTTCAGGCATAGATTACCTGAGCTGTATTTGGCAAAACTTTTAGGAATTTTGGCCCTCAATGCTCTTCAACTTCGTACTTTATTTGGCCGTTTTAACATTTTTGGATTCGAGCGTCAATGATGAGTCTTTAGTAGACGAAATGCGTATTTTGCGTTAATAAAAAATTTAATCCTGGTAAATAGGATGAGTTTATTCATCTTACAAGAACAGAAAGTTAGAATTTTATGGCAAGCTGTCATTTAATAAAAAGTGTTTTGACAAACAAGTTTTAAGAGGATGATTCTTTATCTACTTATTTGCATAAAAAGAGCATATTCGTTTCCAATTTTGATTATTTATATGACATGCAGTCCTTTTGAAACAGACATTACTAATGAATTGAGGACCAGTCACTGTTTTTTTTTATTCACAATCATACTTTTAGAAGAGGTGGCAGAACCGATTCTTTTAGGACTCAATCACCTATGTTTTTTATTATCAGGGTAGGATGAGAATTTAGCTCAGTGACACATAAATAGTCAGAGAGCTGGTTCGTTTAATTTTTTTGTATACATAGTGTATACATAGTGAAACACCAACTGGTAATGTATAAACGCTTATCATTAGTTAAAGACTGCATGTTGTATTTTAACAGTGGCTTGCTGTCGTTGTTTGATACAAGTGAATTTTTGTAACTTTAAGTCACCGTACTGCCTTCAACAATGAACAAATGAAGGTTCTGAAAAAAAGATATACGAGTCTCTCTTTTTATATACATCATATGAAACTCAGAATGTCTTAGGTGACTTTGTATCACACAAATCTTCAGGTTATATTCTATCTTTTACGAAAAGGCACTCTTGCTGCTAAAGTGTTACTTTGATTTTCATACATAAAATAAGGAGATGTGGTATGATTGAACATAAAACCACTATTCATCATAGACCAAATTATGTCGATCATTCTGCCTTTAACATTGAGCAAAACTAATACAACATAAAAAGCTATACAAGGCCCCGACATAGAAATTATAAAACAATTCATAACATTAAATAAACGGACTGATTTATTCAAAAGAACAAAAGATCAACACATATGATATAGAAGTAGACCGTATGTTTACTTCCATGTCATTTGGTCTCTGGTGAATAATTGTCTTTTCGGAAATCGTAATACATCTCCTTGCTTCAAAGGTGCATCATTGGCCGAATGGTCTAAATAGTTTTAATATACAGTGATCACTAGCCTGTCAACCATGACGTTGTTTTTTTTAAATTTAGTTAAAATCAGGCTCGCGAACAAGTTCATTTACCTCCTATCTTTAATTAATAGGATAACTAGTTTCAGGTCCAAAGTTCGGTAGAATGGTTCCCTACCGCAATATTCAGTATGTTACACATATACCATTATAGCGTTTTCATCTACAATCAATTCTAATAAAATCCACTAAATAACAGAAACTGATTATAACAGATGTAAATTATGTTGATCGGTTGTAATAAATGGCTTTATCAGCCAAACCAGTATGGAATGCGTTATTTCATACTTTTGAAAATACAGTAAACATTATCGTGAACATCAAGTAGAACTATATGTTTAAGTTATCTAAAAATTGATACAGAACAAATAAAAAATCTTCTTCATTTACCAATAGGTTTTAATTATTAACTAAATTATTTCTGCAATAAAAATGTTTTCGGATGTGACTGACGTAACTAAGAATATATTGGTGTTTTGTTTGAACCTTATAACCCATGGGTCCATTGTACCAAGCTCTGTGCATGCAATTTTTCTTATTAGTACGCCTGATTGTGTAATTTGGTATATATTGTTTGATCCTCGTGAAGAAACGAAAAAACTTCCCAGGAAATTAAAATCAATTCCTTTCGGACTTGCCAATTCTTGATTTTGATAAGAAAATATAATTGAACCATCTGTTGAAGAAGACACATTATACAACCCGTCGGCATAAACATAACTCGTGCTGTCATGTGCACAAATATAAAAAGTGTTACCATTTGTTTTAGTTTCTTTAATTTTCTGACCATCTGTTGCATTCAACCACACAATACTGGTGCCACGTGCAGCAACGAATTGGTCATTCGCGATTATATATCGTATACCATAAATCGAAACAGGAAATATCACCATCGACATTAAATTTCAGGAGTTTTCCAGTCAAGTAGTTATTAACGAAAATGTGTTTTTAGTAAATACTCCACTCATTGCAAAACTATTATTTCGTCCTACGTCAAGGGTAGAAAACGAGACCTTTTTCCCAGTACTTAGATTGGCTTCTTTTTGATTCAGCATCGAAGCGTTCGAAGCAGGAAATTGCGATTTCGACAGAATACTGTTTTGGATTTGCTTGCAAATTTCTCCTATAGATGCTACTCTCTCTTGAACCTTTTTAACGACATGATTCCATTCGAAACTTAATGATATCTCCTCAATGTTTGATGAAGCATTTTCTATTTCAGATTCGATTTTTTCTGTCATTGGGACTAACTTGTTATACTCTATCAAACACTAAATTTCTGATCCATCATTGATGCAGGTACTTAATATATTGTGCCAGATATCCATGGTTGACTTTAACCTCGACATTTCAGTCATTCTGTCTGTTACTTCGGTTATAATGTCCTTCTTTTTGACGACCAGCTCTTCTTTTGCAGATTTTTCCAGTTTGTTAATGTGATCGATTAAATCGCTCTTTAACTTCTCTATTTCTGAAAAAAAAAATGTTTCCCCCATTTTTTCAACACTATACAAGTATCTTTGTGTGTCTTGGATTAATTTTTCAAGCATTTTTTTCCTCTGCATTATCAACCTCAATAATTCCATCTTTTGCTTTCCCTTTATGATACCGGATGCCGCTTCTTCTATTACTGCAACGTTTTCGAATTTTCGATGTTTCACGATTACGCATACAGTGCAACAAGGTTTTCTATGATCAACACAGAAAATCTCCACAAATTTATCCGGATGGTCTACACATGTGAATAAACCGGACACAGATGAAGTCTGGTTGGCTTGCACTTCTTTTAATGTCAATCATATATCGCAAACCATATACTAGAACAGGAACTTTGATTGTCCTTGCAATGCTCAGTGTGTGGAGATTTATAAACTTAATTTCCTTTACAGATTGAAATGACACTGCCAACTGATTTTCTGGAATGTTTTCAATATCATAAGGTCCAGTTGGAAACTGAATCTCGGATTGAAATACGCCATTCATACTTAACTTCAAAAGTTTCCTCATTTTGAAAGTACTTATGAAAATAAAATTTTCAGTAAATATTCCACTCACTTCACTCAAACTAGTATCTCCTGTGTTGAGAGTAAACAGTGTTTTCAACTTCCCAGTACGGAAATTTGAAACTTTTTCCTTCGGAACCGAATTGATTGAAGAGGCACATATCGACTGCAACTTATAACTTGGTTTTGGATTTACAGTATCAACTTCACTTATTTTCTATTTCGGTCAAAACCAAATGAACCTTCACTCATGTTAGAAACGGAATTAATCACAGACGCACGTATTGCCTCCGACTGTGGTCTTTGTTTTGCATCTTCAATGCTAATTTGACAAAGAGAGGTAATGTTTTCTTTAAACGTTTCTACTACATCATTATTTGAAACCGAAAGGACTTTTTATCAGTGTCTGATGTAGCAATTTGTACTTCTGATTCGATTTTTTCTTTCATTATTCCTTTATTAATATACAAAATCTTATATTAATTAATGTAAATTTCAGTTAGAATTGTTAGTACTGAAGATGTAAAAATTCATAAAATCAAAATACATCAATCGAAGAAAGGCAGTCTTCAAAAAAGAATTTATGGTTTATAAATTTCCTGTTTACAAAACTTTGAATTTTTCGACAAACTAAGGATTTTCTTATCCCAGGCATAGATTGCCTTAGCCGTATTTGGCACAACTTTTTGGAATTTTGGATCCTCAATGCTCTTCAACTTTGTACTTGTCTAATGTAGACGAAACGCGCGTCTGGCGTACTAAATTATAATCCTGGTACCTTTGATAACTATTTCAAATGAATAAATATGATAAGTTTATCCACTTGTGTTAAATTTCATCGCCGTTTATTGCATATAACCAAGCAATAGTACCGTTACATGCAGCAATAAATTAATAATTTGGCTATTGTAACCATAAACTGTTGGTAAAAGTTTGAGTTTTCTTTCTATAGTTAATGTGTGTATATTTAACACATTAATTTAAATATTTCCTCAATAATAAAACGCTGATGTGCTGTCACGAATTTTGTGATATTAGTAGGCCTACTACCAAACTCAAGATTGCACTTAAATACGCCATCTAAACTTCAGCAATATTTCTTTTATTATTTATTATCAAAATATATTGTTCAGTAAACATTGTTCTCATTTAACATTTACTGTTATCTCAAGCAAAGATTAAGAGAAGTTAAATAGTCATCAATGTATATGTTCTTCAACATGTACAATATCTATCTCGTGATATAAAATTCCACATGTGTATGGTTCTCTGATTAAAAAAACCAGTGTTCATTACTTTAGTATTGTACGTATCAGCTAGACAACTTGACATACGTGTACTAATAATCTACACGGCAATTTTGTACTAATCAGGTTTGACCTTTAGATAAAATTGAGAATGGAAATGGGGAATGTGCCAAAGAGACAACAACCCGACCATAGAAAAAAACAGCAGCAGAAGTTCACCAACAGGTCTTCAAGGTAGCGAGAAATTCCCGCACCCGGAGGCGTCCTTCAGCTGGCCCCTAAACAAATATATACTAGTTCAGTGATAATGAACGCCATACTAATTTCCAAATTGTACACAAGAAACTAAAATTAAAATAATACAAGACTAACAAAGGCCAGAGGCTCCTGACTTGGGACAGTCGCAAAAAATGCGGCGGAGTTAAACATGTTTGTGAGATCTCAACCCTCCCCCTATACCTCTAGCCAATGTAGAAAAGTAAACGCATAACAATAAGCACATTAAAATTCAGTTCAAGAGATGTCTTTTTATTCTGATACAGTCTGGTTCACGTAAACACTTATCTTTTTTCTTATTTATACAATTTGAGGTTAACCCTTTAACACAATTATTATAATGATGGTGTCGAAAAGGACGAAGATAGCAATGCTAGATTGATGTTGTAATTATACAATTTCAGCAACAACAACTTTCCCAGACAAGAGGGAAGTTACTAAAAACTCGTTGCTGTTTTCTTTGAATCCAACAAACCATGGCGCCACTGTCCCTATGTCTTTACATGGAATTAATCTTATCAGTTCCCCTGAAGTGGAAATTTGATGTATATCGTTAGAATTATAAAAACAAACATAAAGGTTTCCATGGCAATCCATATCCATACCTCTCGGACTATACAGTGGTTGGCTTTGATAAGTATATCTAATTGAACCATTGTCTGAGCAAGACACGCTTTTCATTCCGTCAGCATAAACATAACTGTGGTCTTTATATGTGCAAATGTAAAAAGTTTGACCACTTGTTTTTGTTTCTTTTAATTTTACACCGCTTGTTGCATTCAACCAAACAATACGTTTTTCACATGCAACAACGAATTGGTCATTTACATCTAAATATCGCAAACCACAAATAGCATACAAAAACGTAATATTTCGCCTAATGTTCAATGTGTGTATATCTAACAAACGTATTTCTTTTGAATTTGGAAATGACACTGCTATCTGGTCTTCTCGAAACTTCGTGATCTCATATGGTCCACTGTCCAACTGAACACAAGACAGATAGGCACCACTATGATTAAATTTCAGGATTTTATTCGTGTTGCTATTAGTTAAGAGAATTAACTCTTTGATAAATATTCCACTCACTGCAAGACCTTCGTTATATCCTGCATCAAGAGAAAATTGTGATTTCACTTTCCCAGTACGGAAAACTACCCCAGTTAGTTTCGGATCCGAGTTAGTTAGAAAAGTACATTGCAAACTCGACTGACTATTCTGTTTTGGATTTAAAGTGTTAATCTTACCGACAAAGTCTCGTTCACAATCAATTGAACTTCCACTTACGTCTTGAATTGCACCGATTGCAGAACAATGAAGCGATGTCGAACGGATACTTTCTTTCGAATTTACAGTGATCACTTCACCAAGAGTTGTTACATGTTCTTTGATCTTTTTTAAGACGCTGTTGTATTTGAAACTCAATAACATTTCATTAATATTTGAAGTAGTATTTTTTATTTTAGATTCTATTTTTTCGGTCTTTGGAAATATCTTGTTAAACTCAATAAAACATTGGGTATCTGACCCTTCGTTGACACATGTACTCAAAATATTGATCCAGTTATCAATGGTAAACTTTAATTTGGACATTTCAGTCATTCTGTCAGTAAGTTCTGTCACTATTACCTTTTTTTTTGCTGACCAACTCTTCTTTTGTAGTTTGTTCTACTTTGTCAAAGTGTTTGATTATATCTCTCTTTAAATTTTCAATTTCTGAAACAATGTTTTTCCCCATATTTTCCACGGTACACATATTTTTATGTGTGTCTTGAATTGATTTGTTCAGCAATTTTATCCATTGCATTATCAGCTCCAAATATTCATTAGTCTGCTTTGCTTCCTTAATACCGGCTGCTGCTTCTCCTAATTCAACCACATTTTCGCATTTACTATGTTTGACGGATGCGCATAAAGTGCAACAATGTCTACTATGATCTAGACAAAATATCTCGACAAATTTATTTGAATGGACATCACATGTGATCAGCCCAGAAAAGGATGTAGTAATGCCTCTTTGTACCTCTTGTACAGTAACAATTTTATGGTTTGCAGAAACCTTAAATTTTCGCTCACACACAGAACACAGTGCTTCCTGACACACTGTACACCATGAAACGGCCATCTGCTTTACATTGCTAAGTTCGCATGCGTTGCATACCTGTTCTTGTTTCTGTATTGCTTGTTGGTCAATCATCGATGAAATCAAATGATTGGTTGGAAGCTCATTTGCCCAATATTCTAGATTTGAACGCTCTCCAACAGACACTAATGTTCGACAAACGGGACGTTTAAAACTTATAATGTTTTCCTTATCAACGGATGACTGAATGTACGTTTGAATACATACCTTACAGAAAGTATGTAGACATGTTAAATACTTCGGGGTTTTATATGTCTCCAGACATATGCTGCAAGTCAACAGATTGTCTTCTTCTTCTATTACATTTAATGACCTAGTCGCCATTTTGCCACTTTTAAACTTCCTGGGTGAATGATTCATCCTATTATGTATATGCCATATTAATATATCATATCCGAGTCAAATCATGTGCTATTTTAAACTTTTAAAATCTGATAACTTGGTCTTTTCTAGTTTTTATTCTCATAACTCCTCTTTTTCGACTTACATTTATGTCGAGTCTGCGTCTTTTTCGCAAAAGCGATCATAAAATGGTATCCAGAAGAAAGTTTTGTAAAAAATATTTCTTTTTTAACCGAAGTTTCCTTATAAATGGTTTTTCTTCCAGTAACCATTACATTTACTCTGTGGTTAAATAGAGATTTTACAACTGTAGCGAGTGTGATACGATATTATACACTTGAGACAGTTTAATTTTCAAATTTTAAATATTTAAATTGCAACTGTTGAGAGTGGATAACTATCGTATTACACGAGATTTGGTGGTGGAAATTGTTTCTCTAATGATTTGTAAACATTATGCACGCTAACTCATTTCTTCTTTTCTATTGATATGCTCACAAGATGTGTTCTTATATGAGACGTCATCAGGCGTGGTCGCCTTTTTTCATGACGACTCAATAGGAAATTCTGAGGAAAGCAAGAAAACTTGACGTCATTATCGTATTTTGACCAATAAACAACTGAGATGAAATGAACCACACGTTGATTAAAAAAAGATAATTAACATGTTAGAAAAAGGATAAAGTGGTTAAGAATTAGAGTTTGTATTTTAAACATTTATTAGATTCATAAAACATCCTGAATTTTTACCATACAGTTTTTTTCTTTTTGTGTTTGTTTTTCTTTATCGAGATCTACAGTACGACACAAATTTTAAAAAAAATAAGTAAAACGTGTAAGTTCGATCAAATCATAATGGTATAATAAGATATACATTGAGTTTGGTAATTATATACCGCTTCTAACAATGCCACCTCTAATAAATTTCTATTTTTTTGTGCAGGGGTTAAGAAACCCACAGAGTAATTTTTTCTATATTCATCCGATATCTTAAATATTCTATCCCATCAAATGTTGTGGGGAATATGGTCTTAAATTTTCATTGGTGTATTTTTACCAAACTTGGACAGAAGCTTCTTACAATCAAGTGAAATTATCTCGAGGAAATTTTTAATATTTTCCCCCATTTTTCTTTTCTTTGTAAAAAAAAATTCACAACCCAGCAATGAATTTAGGCAAGATAAGGCATGACTCTGAGTATAAAGATTGAATATAAGAAATAATCAAATCAAACAGGTTTTAGTTATGTGGGTAGAAATGATGTATCCCAAGCCATATTCACTATTGAAAACAGGCGCTAGGGTACAGGATTTGGATAATGTTTTTCCTTTTTTCCAATGCTTTAATTGTTTAAGACCGTTTTAAATTGATGTTTTAATTTTACAGAATTAAAATGAAACGTTCGTTCGTGTCAATGTTTTCGAGATATAAGACCATCAAAATTTGGCGGAAAACAATTCTCCATAGACTTTCATATACAACTTTATAAAAATCGGAGTTTCAATGCATATGCATATCATTTATTCTTTATTAAATTCCAGAGATATTTTAGAGTGCATACAATCTAAGGCTATTTCATCATGGATTATTAACAAAACATTTGACTTTTCTACACTTCACACACGTATTCCCCGTTCCAAACAAAGAGACAAATTGAAAGAGTTGGTGGTTCTGCTTTGTTTCTTAAAAAGAGTGACCAACGTAGATACAAGTATCCTGTCTTCGGGTGGGATAAAAGTTCCTTTGTAAACAAATTACACTGCCTCAAACAATAACTTCTTTGAAACAAACATTATATAGATGCCTGATTTCTTTATTAACAACATATTTAACGTTGGAAATATGTTTTTTCAACAAGAAAACGGCAATCACATGAGCAATAACTGTGCCACTCTTTTTTTATTATCAGTTCCTATATTCACACGAGGATGATTCTTACGGAAACTTACCAAAGAATGAAATAACGTACAGAAGTTAGCAATATCATTTTACTTACTTTTATCTTATATAGATGATGTTCTCTTACTAAATAATTCAAAATTTGTTGATAAACATGTTGAACGCATCTATCCAATAGAAAGTGTATGTTTCTATTGTCATAACTACAATCTAACCCCCTTTTTCCAAGTATGAACTATTTTGTGTCTGCTGTTTTCTTTTTTCTTTTTAGCAATTATGTTGTTAGTTTATTTTCGACTTGTGAGTATAAATGTCCCTTTGGTATCTTTCGCCTATCTTTTTGACACTTCTGCATGTAAAATATAATATTGTCATGCAACCAGACGTCGAGCAATTAGAATAAGATGAACATGTTCTTCTAAGAATCCCCTACAACAAATTTAGAATCGAAGATATATTTGATGGACCATTTAAACATTCTGTTATAATATACATATACTAAATATTATGTTTAACTTGGTGATTGAATCTCGTATGAGATAATGAGGTATGCACGATTGTTAAGAAATTACACCTGATCTAAAATGTAAGTAATTGGCGATGTAAGAGAAATAATGTAGAAAAAAACCGATGGTAATTTAATTTCAGTTACAGAAAAACACAGACGCACAGATAGTTCTCTTTAATAATAGTTGTGTTGTTCAATTGTGTTTGCAATAAATCCATTTGTACCCTAAATACCAGTAGGTTATATCATAGGAACTATATTTACATAATTTTAACAACAACTGTGCCGGATGAGAAAGATAATACTGTTTTGTTCAAACCTGAAAAACCGAAGGATCTGTGTCTAAAATTATTCACATAAAATTATTCTAATTAGATATTATTAAAGATGAAATTTGGTGTATACACTTGTTGTACTATAGAAAAGTATAAAGATTGCAATGGATATCCAGGTTCATTCCGATTGGAGTTGACAACGTTTGATGCTTGTATGTATATGAAGTTTCCGATATCATGTTGGCCTCTGTAAAAACTTTTTTTTTTTAAAGTTTCGTCGTGTTCGATTTACTTGAATACATAAATTACATAGTCAGAATGCTACTCATTGCATAACCTTTGTTATGTTCTAAATCAAAGGATGAATTTATGGAATTTACCTATTGAATTGTAACACATGTACTCCGTGTGTGCAGTATGTCGCTAATCAACAATAATTTCACCGAGACATTTGACAGTCTTTTGGATGTTTTCGATGACACGGTTCATTTCGAAACTAAAAGTTTGTTCACTAATGTTCGATGTTGCATTTTTTATTTCAGATTCCTTTTGTTTCTTCTTTTGGACCAACTTGTTAAACTCAACAAAACACTGAACATCAGACCCATCAATGATACATGCACTTAAAATCTTGTGCCAATTTTCGACAGTAGACTTTAAACTGGACATTTCTGTCATTGTGTCTGCAAGTTCTATTACTATGCGCTTCTTTTTGAAGATCAACTCGTCTTTGGCAGTTTTTTCCAGATTGTTAACGTGTTCAATTAAATCGTTTTTCCACTGTTCGATTTCTGAAAATATAGTTTTCTCCATAATTTCAACGCTACACACATTTTCCTGTGTATCTTGAATTGATTTGACAAGCAAAGTTTTCCACTGCATCATACTCCTCAAAACATCGGTCGTCTGCTTTGTCTCTTTAATACCGGCTGCTGCATCTTCTATACCAATCACCTTTTCGCATTCACGATGTTTAACGATTGCACATATAGTGCAACATGGTTGTCCATGGTCTACGCAAAACATTTCGACAAATTTATCCAAATGGTATTCACATGTGGGCAATCCAGAAACATATGAAATTCTGTCTCTTTGTACCTCTTGCAACGTAATAATTTTATGGTTGGAGGATATTTTAAACTTCCGGTGACAGTTTTCACAGACAGTACACAGTGCTTCCTGACACACGCTACACCATGACACGGCCTCCTGATTTATATTGCTCAGTTCGCAAACATTGCATAGTTTGTCTTGCTTCTGTAAAGCCTTTCGATCAATCATCGATATAATTAAATGATTGTTCGGGAGCTCCTCTGCCCAACATTCAGAATTACTAGAATGTTCCCCAACGGGCACGAATGTTCGACAAACCGGACATTTGAAACCTTTATTTATGATTTCCTGAGACACTGATGACTGAATATACGAATGAATACATAACTTACAAAAAGTATGTAGGCATGGTAAATACTTCGGATTTTTAAACATCTCAAGACATATACTACAAGTTAACAGGTTGTCTTCTTCCTCTACGACCTTTACTTTTGCAATCGCCATTTTCGTCACATTTAAATCAATATGAGTTAAATCATGTGTTTATTTTTCCGTTTTTGTCTATTCTAATTTTATTTTCCTATTTGTTTTTTTTTGGCTGATATGTTTTTGTTCTTCAAAAACTCACAATGCCAATAAATATAAAAGAATAAACTCTGAATTTAAGGATTGAATATTAGATGGGAACAAACAGAGAGGTTTTTATAACATTAATTTGTGTTTTAATTGGTATTATGTTGAATTTTAAACCGTTTTTATCGTCAAACTATGCTTAAAAATATCGCTTATAAATTATTGCAGTTCAATAATTTCACCTCATCCAGATCTGTATTCATGCGACATGTGGGTTAAGGATTATGTACCCTTGCATGTGTTGATTCAATACTTAAACATGAACATTTTATAGAATATCAACAGCCTTTCCCCTTGTACTTTAAAATGAAACAATTCGGTTCTTGATAGGTAGAGGATTATTGCATGCACTGCTAGCTATGATTTCCTTAAAATAAGTTTACAAATTAAGACATTGGTTAAAACAAATATAAACATGGACCAATTCAAGTACACCTTTTAGGGTGCGCTCGACCTTAGTGACTCGGCATGAATTATTTTGAAATATCAAATTTTTTTTAGAACATTTTGTAAACAATAAACGCTTACACATAATGGACAAACAATTAAGTAATAAGTTATAACGAAAATCTCTGTATCAAAGTCTATGGATTTTCTACAATATCTTTATTTGCCACAAAATACCCAGTTTCTATTAAATGCAATAAAACAATAAATAACAAAGCTTTGCACGTAGTTGCTCCATGGTATATATATATAAAGGCTCATTTTACAATTTATTATCTTTGCTGTTTATACTTTTGTCCTTTGAAAATTTCATAATTCACATGGCTACAGAAGGGGTCATTAACCATAAACGTATCTAAGATGGACAACACATGTGTTCAGCGTGTTTGAAATAAAATTGTCGATTCAAAATGTCTGCATTCAAAACGAAACAAGGGAGCCACTGGATATGAAATCAAACAGATGCAAGGAAATCGGCATGATTTGTGTGCACGTGTTTTTAAATTCATATTCAGGTTTGTATCAGGTCGTTGACAATCTTCAAAGGTCATATCAATGGTTAACCAGATTGCATCTAGTCTAGATCTTGTTAAAACTTGAAAATGTGGATTATCACATTTTAATACACGAGAGCGAACATTTACAATACCTTACAAAACGAACCTAAAATGTATTTTTTCTACATGCATGTGAACATGATGCTATACGAATCGTTAAGTAAACATGATAATAATATCCAACGAACATTGCTTTGTCATTCAAGGCTAATGACCTCGCTAGTCACGTCCGCAAAGATCTTTCATTAAGTGGAAAAAATATTTCCTCTGAATGGAGTTTTATCTAAGTATGATCACTATATCCAACATGAATTACCATAATATTCTTCGGTTTCTTAATAGTTGATTTGCATGTAGACATTGTAACTATATCAAACACCGCTTTCTGAACTAACAGATGATTCCTTTAACTGAAAACAACGTTTTTCAGATACTGTCTTAAATTGTCGTTTTCTTCCCTGATTGTATAACAAGTTAAGCAACTTAACACATGTATGCGTATGCAATAACATGTGTTTCCTACTGGACGCTTTACATGCAAAAGTCAACTGAATAAAAAGATAACAAAACATTCCATTCTCGTAAAAACACTGTCACAACTCTTTTATATGATGACAAAGCGTTTAAGTTAAGTGGGTTTCTAAAACTTATGAACAACTATACTAAATGTTCAAACAAATAGAATAACAGGTACTAAATTTAGCATCGTACTTTTGAGTTTGTTCTTGAAATATTTTGTTTGAATATATGTATGTTCTATGACCAAAATAGAAAGAAAATATATCTAAAGTTATGCAGTCAGAAAATAAGATGGCCATTTAGCAGGAATGAAGTAAAATAAGTATACAATTGCAAAGAAACATTTTTCAATTTTTATAGTTCTATAAAAAGGCGAAAGTGCATTCAGATTTTCCGGACTCGATATTTTTCAGAATGCAAACAAAGAATGATATTCAATCTAATTACAATTTTAGGCTATCATACACATTGATTATGCGGCATTCCTGTTGAAGGCCTTGTCTACTCTTTGGTGCATGCTTACCATTATGGTTTATTTTCTTCACATAAGTTGGGACCAATTAAAATCGTCAAAATCAATGTATATGCTGTTACAATGACGTATGATTAAGTAACAGTTTTTAATCAATTTCACACGGAATGCGTGAAGTCGGTCAAGGCCGATAACCTTTCAAGTCACGTTCGCAATTAATTTTGTATGAAAGAAAAATGAAACTAATGAAAGCTTTTAAAAGTCAATATTTAATATTTTATTCAAATGCATTCATTGATTGACTTTGCCATTTCAAATATAGATATTTCTAGTTAGCAATTATATTTTTTAAAACGTGGAAAAGTGCATGTAAACGTGCATCAATTTCATGGGATGATACAACATAGAACTGCGCCTTCGATCTATGACAAAGCATGTTTTTTATTGGTTCGTTAAAAACAAAGACCATCTTAAAATACCATTGAGAATTTCTTCATTGTCTACTGACTGATGAACACATAGTGATGTACTTTGCTGAAGTCTGATCTCTCTTACTCAGTTTTTTTAAATTTAATATGGCTGTATAAATCAAGGTTAACTGATTTTATGGTTGCATTTTCATTTTCTTGTTTTTCTCCCGCGAGGGTATGTGTCTATGCATATGGTGTTAACCAGACATCTATAAAACGTGTGGGAAATAAACAAGAGCCAATACAAAATCACAAGTCACAGAACGTAGACAACATCATTAACTTTTAACAGATAAAAACCAAAACAAGATTGTACGTTTTAAAATCCCCCCCCCCACGTGAAAAACACACCAGAAGATGTGTCATAAAATAATTAACTTCCAATACCGGTACTTTCATTTGTAGGTTCAATCGCGGTGCAAAATAATCATCAAAACAGACGTATATATTATTTTGTTTATATATAAAAATATAAGAGGATGTTGTATGATTGCCATTGATGCCATTGAGACAACTTTTCTTCTGACACTAAATTTTAACAACTGTAGGTCACCATACGAACTTTACGCATAGTCAGCTACCAAAAGGCCCGAAATGACAAATTTAAAAAAAAATATGCTCAGACAAAAACTAACAGCATGATTTTTGTGCAATGCAATAAATGAAAAGCAAATATGATTTATAGCAACAAACGCCAATCACTGAATTACAGGTTCCTTGTTCTGTTATTGGAATTATATGACTTGTGTTTTGTCATCATTTTATGAAATATCTTATTTTGTTGTTATGAAATGTAAAACTCATTCAAGTTTCTCAAATTGACATCTAATTTATTAGCCAGATTTCGAACTGTTTCAATAACTAAGTCCCTAATTAAGTTGTCTACATGATACTTATTAGTTGAAATCAAATCTGAATTAAGCATATAACGTTACACTCTGTCTTATTCTGAAGTATATGCGTTATGCATGTTTGCCTCTTATTTTAGTTTATTCTCCCTTAGCATCTAAGAGTTACTAAAGTCTGTACACAACAGGTGCTCTTAACTTTATAACTGTTGTTTTCAAATAATCTGTAATAGGATTAAGGGCTTGCGGTAACATGAAACAAGCGGTAATCTTTAATAATCTAATTAAAAGTTAATCAAATCTTTACAGTAGATTTGTCACTTTGTAAGAGGATTAAATTTTAATCCGGTTTAATTTTTTATTTAAGAATAAGTCACGTTCACATAGCTGAACTTTGTATGCCACGTTCAAGTGAAATATAAATTGTTCAAACTTATATAGTTTATTCTAGTCCTTTTCAAACATTGAACCATTACACAAAATCTTTTCATATAATTAAGAAAATAATTAACCACAAACGATATTTCAAACAGTTCATGGCATGTCTAGGGGCAAATATTGCATATAGTCATAGGAGAAAGGTTTTTAGGATGGTAACATGCTTATGTATGTATTACATGTGTGTCTTTAAACCGTTTTTTACGTCCCTATAATTTAATTTTGGATGTAACGCGTCTTCTGATTGGCTGACGTTATTTTGTTATCAGCCCATAGACATAATTTAGTCATATGACCGTGACGTCATCAACGTTTTTTCATGGTTTTCTACGGTTTAACATGGAATTTAGAATTAAATTATAAGAAATGACTGTACTATTGTTTCTGTCTATTCGAAATAACATAAAAAATATGGTGCACACTGTTAAATAACCCGCTTCGCGCGTTATTCAGTGTGCACCAATTTTTTTTATTTTATTTCGTCATAGACAGAAAAATTATTACAGTCATTCCTTAATTATTGTACGGTATTTGTTAATGTATTGAATGAACGTTTTTGTTAACCTCCAGAACGAGAAAAAAAATGGATGGACTGACATTTCCAGGAACCATTTATCATCATACTTCATATCCGTATTTCATACATGAGCGTTTTCATGTGCAACTTCCGAGTTAGTAGCATCGTCAGTACTGTTAGTTGTTATATAAGATAGATCTGTCAATAAACAACTTGCATCTGGTAGGAACGATTTAGAGCTGACACAGTGTGTGAACGTATATGTAATGTTGATGAGTATATGTTGACTTTTAGACAACCAAAACAGTACCAATAGTCCTTTGGATTTTGAATCTGCGTAAAAGGTTATAATAAAGTGGTGTTGGTATGTTATTAGATGAAGCAATGCAAATTATGATTTTAAACTCAGTATACTCAAAACATCGATATTGCAAAGTATTTCAGGGAAGTACCAGTTTTTGGGTTCGTCCAATGACGAGCATTAGCGAAGTCGAAAGTTCTAATAAATGAAGAATAAAGAAATGTGTATTCAGCTTTCACCATTTAACTTACCGAACATTTTTTTTTTGGAGAACATGGCGTTTAAAAATTTAAAGCATCAAATGTGATCAAGGCATCCCGAATGCGGGAGTTACTCGCTGCATTGAAGCTCTATGGTCCGGTTGTTGTCTCTTTGACACATTCCCCATTTCCATTCTCAATTTTATAACTTTAACGTACCGATGTACATAATGAAGTACATAATGAAACGACAATATTCATATACTATTACTCAAGGTTAAACATGCCATAATTCTGTCAAATGAATATTAACTAGTTAATAATTCTTTATATCTGATGGCCCGATGACTTCCTATGATAAATTTCAGCATACATTATTATTTTGCTTTGATTTCAAATATCAAAATACAATTTTGATGACATGCAAAGCATGACTTTAATATCATAATACCATTAAGAAAATGATAAAATCTATGTTATATAATAAAATTGATATAATGCTATTTTGAATGCAGCAGTATTTTGACAATGCAAGGCTCTTCGATGATGATCGAGGTCAATATATTTGAATGTTTGGAAAAAACAGTTGAGTTGTAAGCTCTTGCTTACAAATGATATCAATAGGGCATAAAGCGACGAACGCGAAACTGCATCAGAACGGTATAGAATATTGACACGAAGCTTGCTTTCAAATTTCCTTAAGCTCTGATTCGTAAATCCTGGGAAATATAACAATCAATTTTATACCACCAACAATGGGAAAGAAACAGGAGGAAGAATACGAGCAATAGATATGAAAACGCATCATATGTATAGTATACTCACATAAAGCTCTAAATTGTAATACTTGAAAAATGCAACAAGAGTTTCATTGGACGAACAGACGGACAGACAAACACAATGATTAATCTCGGACCAGACCGAGGATGTTAATATGATACTGA
Organism: Mytilus edulis; assembly: GCF_963676685.1. Lineage (NCBI taxonomy): Eukaryota > Metazoa > Mollusca > Bivalvia > Mytilida > Mytilidae > Mytilus > Mytilus edulis. The sequence goes on from NC_092354.1 coordinate 11,390,038, forward strand.
GTATACATGTGATACACCAATGATTAAATCAAGTACAAAGGAGTCCTAGTGTGGTGGTTAAAACCTTGAGAAAATGCCCAATCGCACAAATAATGTTTCATGCGAACGTGACCATGTGCTCAAGATAATGGGTCGATAACTCTGTGATGACTTGCGCTTTCATTCATAATATAAACAAATTAAAATACGATATCCCACTGATAACAGGTATATATTTCTTTAAAATCTCTAAGTGCATCGAACATTTAATTTTATGTTTACATTTAAATAAATTTCTTGAATGGAATAGTAAAATGATCCTATTAACATTTAAAAAAATCAGCATTTTTGCACGGGTGAATTCTTTTTACATTCACTATTAAGATAAAAATATGAATTTTATAATGAAATAAAAAATAGATAAATAATGATATAACAAAAAAAAAAGGCTCGTATTATATATAACCGTGCAATTTGACTGCTTTTACTTAAACGATAAAAACACGAATTTAAAGTTTATTTTGAATGCGATCTTATGGCATAAGTCAGTAAAAATAAAGGCGCGTTGTGTCTAAATAAAACCTATCAGTAACATTCGAATCAAAACATTTTGAAGGCCTTATCAATTTAGGTTTTCTACAGCATTGAAAATCAAAAGATCCAATAAGTATGACAAATCTGTTTTAGGCAACCTTTTCTGGGAACAGAACAATCTTATGAATGATTTTTCCATTTCATAAACAATAAAATCTTTTTTTAACGAGATGGAGATCAAACACTGGATTCTTCAGTAACAGAGCATCTACACAAATCAAAGTAATGACGAACATTAAATTTTGCAAAAACATTCCGTTGAACAACAAATTATCCAATTCTATAATTAATAATTTGCCACGTTTAAAAATAAAACAATATTATTGTTGTTGAAAGCTCATATTACATACCAATATCCCATTTTGATGTTGTGAGCAGCAAATCCACCATTTTCTACATTTGAAAATGCCTGTACCAAGTCAGGAATATGACAGTTCTTGTCCATTCGTTTTTGATGCGTTTTGTTTTTTGATTTTGCCATGTGATTATGGACTTTTCAAATTGATTTTCCTCTGAGTTCAGTATTTTTGTGATTTTACTTTTCACTAGTTTGATATTTGAATTGCTATCCTTTTGACGTACATATATCCACGGAGATTGTAGCCTTTTGACTGTTTTCGCTCGTTGGTCAGGTTTATGTCTTTTTGGCAAATTCCTATATCCATTTTCGCTTTTATCCAATTTACAGTGTGCATGAAATCAATTAATTGTCAAGTACTATCGAAAGCAGCTTCTTGTGTTGTAACACAGTTTATCATATAATGAAAACCTGTAAAAATATGTTTTATTTTAATCGTTTAAATATGTAAAATGAAAGAATAAGCAGTATTATTTATACCTATAGAGGTTATTTTTTGTCTTGCTCATGTTTATACTTCTGATGATAAATGTACATTCGTTTTCATCTACAATTTCGTAGCCCAGTCGAATGAACTACTCACGGGTATTGTTTTCAAGGTAAACCAACTTCTAGCACATTAATCTATTGTAATAAAAATTCATAATTTCTAATATTTGTTTATTTAGCTAACAAAACCCTTATATTTGTCTAAAGTAACATTCGTTTATAGTAGAAATTGTTTAAACGTTAAATAAGCTTCAATTAAAAATTGCTTGTTAGTCCTATCTGGCATTCATATTAGATAACTCTGGTTAATCTCCCAATCTTTTTTTTTCTCATTCAATTAATCTCCCAATTTTTTTTTTTATCTTTATCTCTTTTTATTATGAAGGGGAGAGATATTACTCGATTTTCATTTATAGTCTTATTCAAAAATGATGAATGGTTCTTTAAATTGGTAGGTAATCATTTTAAACGTTTCAAATTTATGAAATTATATTCGTACCTCAATGTTTTTGATACACTAATAACAAAAACAAATATATATTGAATTGATACATTTTGTAATTATTCAAAATTATTAATAAATCAGAAACCTATATTTAATTATAAAATAATGAACCTGTTAAAGGGAGACAATATTCGCATAACTTTTTTTCGAATCGGCACATAATACAAAGGAATGTCACATCAATATTATTAATTAACTGTGCATTCGTGCTCCACCTTCAATGAAGATTCTAAAGTATAAATATAACCAAAAGTTGTTAATCTATGGGATAGTGAAGACTAATGAAAGCTTACCCACTGTAAAAATATTTCTTTGAAACTTTTTAAACTTCCTCAGAAAAATGCTCGAGCCACTTGACTTTCATAGCTCATAATTATCATTTTTACACAATATTTTAATAAAGTAGTAAGAGATTATTTGTTTCTAAAAGTGTAAGACGCAATAAAAATCGTATGCTTGCATCATCTTATCCAAATACAGATTTAATTAAGTTTCGACATGTTTATTTATTTTTAAAAATACCGGTTTGTAACAAAACACAAGTACATGTTAAGATCCTACATAATACTGATATCCCGATATCGTCAGGTAAACATGCTAAACTAAGCTGACTTCAATCTGAATTTATTTCATGGAAAACTGTACCATGATGAAAAAAATACCAATAACTTTAGCGTTTTCTGTGGACACAAAAAAAACAGAAACATATTAAAAAAATAGGAGTTTTGTTTAAGGTCACTCGGTTGCGGTACTTATTAAACTTTTTGCTACAGGTGATTTTAGTCCGTCGTCTGAAAGACAAATATCTTTCATTAAATTATTTAATATACCCTGTTTAGAATCGTTTTAATGAAAAACGATACTTAAATACATAATAATTATATGCGAAAAGCCAGTTAGTGCATTTTAACAAATGATTCATCGAATTTATTTAAAATATAAAAAGTGAAACTTGATATTAATGGACATTTAGTTTTAACAAGTATATAATGGATAACTTATTTATTATAAATGTCTATATATGAGTAGTTTACTACAATAATAGCAAGTCATTGTTTTCTTATGACAATGTTTGTTAATGTGGGCCAATTGGTCACGTTCACACATGACAATAAAGATCGCAAGTGACCTTGATTGTCGATACAGTTAAACTTTTATGCATTCGTACAAAAATAAAGGACTCGTTGAAGTGATACAAATGAGGTTAAATTGAGATACACTAGAATTAAACGATACTGTGTGATATTATTTGGTCATATATACCAAAAAGATTTCCAAATAGATTATTACTTAATCTTTTGTTTGTAAGGGTGTAAGTGTATGTGGGGATGTTTTTTTTTTATAGTTTTGATTCGGAACGTATCAAGTATTAGTATAAGTTATTTACAAAAGTTTTGTATCTGTCGATGGAAATATTTTTATTCAAGTTTGTCCCGTACAGATGAAGACTACTCTTTCTTCATTTGAAGTACACCGCATTCTAAAAATTACATAAAAACAAGGCCGACAATGAGTCTACTTCCAATGGTTACGAGATGCATAAATACCCATGCAGCCAATTCAGATCGAAAAGAGGACAATAAATGCGATGACCCATTTGAGTGTCATACTCTCTTCACGTTAAAGAACCATGGACAATAATATCTCATGTATTTCGACAATGGACGTTAATCAAGTACACAACCTTCAAACAATCAATCAGTTGTTAATTTCCCTGGTTGCTATTTAATACAGCAGAAGTTGTTGATAACCCAAAAAAAATATAAAATTAAGTCTGGAGTACGACAATTCACCAATTTCAGCTGATTATTTATATCTTCATTGTCATTCCTGGAGTTCGTTCTTTCTTTCATTTTGAAAACATGATCTATGTTCTCTGGTATAATTGATATATTGAAGGCCATTGTCTTCATCTCATGATTAGTTTCATAAATCTGTTATCTTTCTTTTCATTATTGATAGTGAACATATATAAATACCTTCAAATTTTGAGATTTTTACTGCGCCATTATGAATTCAGACGCCATTTTGATTAATTGTGTATTTCACGAAATTGGAAAAAAATATTTATTGACATGTCTTACATGTATTTCATTAAATCTGTGGTATCTACTGAAATATTGTATATTGGTAGACTTCATCAAATGTTTGATTTTGTAATCCCTGTACCTAATGTCAGCCAGCATTAATTTGGCGGCCATTTTGGAATTTTTTTCGTGGCTCCATATCTCAATTTCGTTTACCACCCTTAATCTTTCATTTTGCCAAGTTTCATGCTTTTACCATAAAGTGTTCAATTATTCTTATATCCGCTGGACTATCTGTACTGTTCCTCAAGTTCAAAGGGAAAATCGTCGTGTTACAGAAATTTACCATGTATCATTTATGAAGTCGATTCAGAAATATTATTTTAATTTATACCTTTATTGTAATTTTCAAATTATTATGGTTAAATATAACTGATGGTTTATTATGGCTTTCGTCCCTCTTTTAAATTTATAACTAATGGTTTATTATATATTATAAATTTAAATTCAATCAATTTTCGTAAAGTGCAAGTCATGACCTTAATCATCACGTTCACACCATGTCGTTTTTCTAGGTCGAGATTTATAATTTGATTGTAACCAGAAGTCGATATAATTAAGGTGTAATAACACCATTATTTCCCCTTATTAGTCTTTGTTAAATTTGCACTTTAAAAAAAATTGTACAGAATTTATCTTTTTTCAAATAAGGAAATACTTGGCCTGAGTACCGTTTTATCCTGTCCAGTACTATAGAAAAAAAATCACATAACATTAAATTGCATTTAAGAAAATAAGCATCACTGAAAGCTAACCAATCCCTCTAATTTTACCTGTTTACAAGCTTTAGTAACCATGTTACCTCAAGTTTCCAAAATGTTTTATAGAAACCCCAAATAAAAAACTAAAGGTGCTTTGAAATACCCAAGATATATGTTTATGACCCATAAATGTTTTACTGCAATAAAATGTAGGATTAATGAGGAGGGGCAATAGGGGGTCTGTTAACATGTTAACAACACCTCGATTTGGGCAAAAACAGTTAACAAAAAATGCAAAAATGCTGATAACAGTTAACAAAGTGGTTTAAAATTAATCTCAGATAACAGTTAACAACATCTAGAAAAAGGCTAAAAAAAGAGGTTAACATAAAAAGGTATTGCCCCTTATTAATAAGCCGCAACTGTCAAATTCAAGGGAATATTTTTTTCGACATATTTCTTGATGTGACACACTATGATTAGGTGGTATTACACCTTAACAATGGAACCACAAGGACTATTATACATAGCCATGTCCGGTCGAAACGAGGACATTAATTTCTGACGAGGTTAAAGACGAGTACCTCGCTCTCTGCTAATTATTTAAGCCTATAGCAAGTCAAAATTTCTGCCAAAAAATCAATACCCCTATTTTTTTAAAAGGTTTTCCGAATTGTACACCTTTCAAAGCGTGGAACACCTTTTTAGACGACCTAATGCATCAAATGTTAATTTGTTTTCCTATTATGCATAACACATTTGCCATGGGTCATTAAACAAACAACAATCAATCATATTATAAAATGAGGGAAAATACCAACAGCCACCAACAAAAAAGAAAAAAACATAAACAAAAACAAACACAACGAAAAGACCAACAACAATCGCTTACTTCATGACATACTAGCCAATGAAAACATCAAACACAGAGTATTCAATCAGATATTCATATTTAAAACACATGAGTCTAAGTGCTACAAAATATTATGTAAGCATTCAAAAGTCGAAGACAATGAATATATCAAAAGCTTGAAGTTCCGTATTTGATTTCATATCATCATTGTCATCGTCATCTCTGTTTACAATTTCTTTCTGGAACAATAGTTTGCGAAGAAGTTGGTCTGATATTGGTCCAGAGAAAAATTGTAAACAAATCCCGAGGGTGACAAAACAGAAAGTAACACGGAAAGTCGTCATCTCCTTGTAAGAGAAGTTTGGACTAAGGATTTGTATTTCAAAGGGATTGTAATTGTGCCATCAATTTATATCACTCTCATTTCTGTTTTGTATTCTTACAGGAACATTTATTGACATTTTTATGACTTCAAACGTTAGAATTATTTACTATATTCTTTTCTGTACATACAAGGTTTCAGATTATGTTTGAATATTTTAACATGTAAATATATATCACTAGACTTATGAACATAAAGTCTCTGACACGGATGTTTTACAAAATTTATATGCAGGTATATATCAATAATACACTCGAAATAGACCGCTTATCACGATAAAGTGTGCACAAAAGAACAGTTTAAGAGGTGAACATTTAAAATAGTGGCTTCACGTAAATCAAAAATGCTTCACTCTTGCTGTTGTCCATTTTGTTCCAAATAAACTCATCAGAGATACTAATTTTTGCATTTCGTGCGCCAGACGAGCATTTCGCCTTAACGATTCAACTGATTAAAACTCTTCTGAACATGTTTATTACAATACATCGTCAAAATATTTTTGCAGTTACGATATCCATTTTACTGCACCGATGCAAATTTCAACCCGTAACTATTCCTTTCTCTATCTTCTGACATGCTGTTGTCTTGTTATCTATCGTAAATCGCAGCTGCATTCCATCAAAATACTTCTGGAATATCTTCTTGATTTGATCTGGAATGTGATAATGAACCATTGCCATCTTTATCCATTTTTGTGGAACTGATCAATATGCTTTTGCCAGGTCTAATTATACTTCTGCTAAATTCTTCTTTCCAGTGAGTCTTTGCCTCATTTATAAGTTGGTTAAGATCACTAGTATGTTCTACACATCATGAAAAATCTTTCTGCATAGATGTATTGATGTAGCTATTCTCTACCATATATTGCGTCATCCTGTTCGCAAATACAGAGAAGTAGATTCCCCCCTCTACGCTCAACAACGAAATTGTCCTAAACTGTGAAATCTTTTTCCATATGGTACAAAACACCCTGCTGCCTTCTGCCAGCTTTCAGGATGGCTCCTTTTCCCATGGTTTTCAGAATAGCTGCCATAGTTTTCTAAGTATCTTTTGGCATTTCTTTTCTTCTATACTTTGTATGGTATACCACTGTACCCAGGTGCTTATTTTGTTCTTGCCGTTTTGCCACCTCACAAACCCTCTTCCATGTTATTTCCGTCGTTTCAAATTCTATTATTGGTTGTTCTTCAACTCTTGGGCAATATCTTAAAAGCGTATCTCTTTCTTTGTCTGAGTGTGCTTCATACATATACGTTTCTATTTCTTCCATACTACAATGCAGATGTCCTGTTCTTTCTCTAACCAACAGTGTTTTGTGCAGTTGTATGGATTCTTGATATAAAGTTTACTTTATTTTCGCTTTCTTCTTATAATAATTCTTGAGTTGTATATAAATATAAGAAGATGTGGCATGAGTGTCAATGAGACAACGGAATCCAAGTTACAATTTGTAAAAGTAAACCATTATACTTAGGTCAAGTGTATACTAGTATTCTGTATTATATTTTGGAAGTCAATTTTTATTATTTGTTATAACAGCCACTTTTCTACATCAATCTGTAATTGTAAATCAATGCTACGAGTAATTTATAAACCTTACTTAACCGACTTTTCAATTCCGTATTACATAATACGTAACACAAACGAGTACCAATTCATACTACTGAAAATTAAATAAATTAATATTCAATTGTTGCGAAGTATCAACTTATTTAACCTTTAATTCCTACTTGTTAATGATATAAATCTTTATGTTCAACATGTGTTGACTGGTTTATGGATAGAAATCTTCACAATTTTAAATTAGAATCTTTTGACGAGTAAATATGCATGCTCCTATTCATTTAAATTAGAGTCTTTTGACAGGTAAATATGTACGCCGCTCCTATCCATTTAAGACCATCATTCATAACGTAAATTAAAATCTGTAAGTATTTAATTTCAAAAGGGTGTAACAAGGTGCATCAAAGTATGTCTAGATATATGATATTATTCTGAAACACTTGACTGTGCTGTCAAATTGATATATAAATGTTCTAATAAGAATGACTAGTCATTGTACTTCTCACTAAACCTGCCAAGTTCTTAAACAGTAAAAATGGCATGGTATACTTGTTTCACGTATACAAAAAAATGTGCGTAAAACGTATGTTCCATGTCATGGTTTCCGAATCTTAAAGCATTTGTCGAAAATAAAAATGTAATAAGTAAAACAGCTAAAATACCGAGCCCCAAGGAAAATTAAAAGCGGAAAGTTTTCTATCAAATGGCAAAATAAAACGTTGAAACACATCAAACGATTAAAACAACTGTCGGTTTCATGACTAGGTAGGCATGCAAATGGTGGATTAAACCTGGTTTTATAGGTAGCTTAATCTCCCACTTTCATGACAGTCGCATATAATTCCATTATATTAAAAACAATGTGTGCAAAAAAAACCAGAAATAATTGATAAAATTAATAAAAACTAATCATAATAAGAAACAAACAAAAAATTATTAAATGAAAATCCTATTTCATATCCAAGAATTCTTTGTTATTTTTCTGAAACATCCGAATAAACGAGCATGTGATTTGCGTACATCTTCATGTATGTCTTAGAAACATTGGAAAAAGTTCGATGATATATTTCCCTGTGTAGTGGTACGTATACGCATAAAGCTATGAACAATTAAGGAATCCTTACATGAACATATAGGTCAAACGACTTTTTTACAAGTTTATGCTCTAGTTGATGTGAATTAAAAAGTCCAAAAATTGATCACCGGTTACCATCATTTTGTACTTTTGCTTTAACAAAACCCATTGTATAAAAAGTTTAATTGGAAGAAAGATCGATAGTTCATGTATTGAATTTTACTTCAAATTAATTACTTTGCTTAAACGAGTGACTGTTTGACCCCTAATCGAACTATAAATTTGACATGGCCAGTAATTTCAAAATTACGATTCGTTTAAACATAAAATAAGGATAATAGAAGGACTATTTGTACAAAGAGAAAATGGATGTGTATACCTGTCATATGTGCAATAGATGGCTGATTGCAGGATTTATACAAATGAATATACTTCTAATCGCTCAGTCCGAACAACAGCAACAATATGTGTTAGATTCCGAACAACAGCAGCAATATGTGTTAGATTCCAATATGTGTTAGATTCCGAACAACAGCAACAATATGTGTTAGATTCCGAACAACAGCAACAATATGTGTTAGATTCCGAACAACAGCAGCAATATGTGTTAGATTCCGAACAACAGCAGCAATATGTGTTAGATTCCGAACAACAGCAGCAATATGTGTTAGATTCCGAACAACAGCAGCAATATGTGTTAGATTCCGAACAACAGCAACAATATGTGTTAGATTCCGAACAACAGCAACAATATGTGTTAGATTCATTAACAACAGCAACAATATGTGTTAGATTCCGAACAACAGCAACAATATGTGTTAGATTCCGAACAACAGCAGCAATATGTGTTAGATTCCGAACAACAGCAACAATATGTGTTAGATTCCGAACAACAGCAACAATATGTGTTAGATTCCGAACAACAGCAACAATATGTGTTAGATTCCGAACAACAGCAACAATATGTGTTAGATTCATTAACAACAGCAACAATATGTGTTAGATTCATTTGGATGCATCAATACACTGCATCATCTTTTTTTTACGCGACTGTCAAAAAGAGGTTTATTTAGCTATACAATTCCACATGTGGAGCAGGATCTGCTTACCCTTCCGGAGCACCTGAAATCACCCCTAGTTTTTGGTTGGGTTCGTGTTGTTTATTCTTTAGTTTTCTATGTTGTGTCATGTGTACTACTAAGTATTGTTTTTCTGTTTGTCTTTTTCATTTTTAGCCATGGCGTTGTCAGTTTGTTTTAGATTTATGAGTTTGACTGTCCCTTTGGTATCTTTCGTCCCTCTTTTAGGTTTAATCCGCCATTTGCTACATGAGAAGAAGCCTATTTCAAGTCAGGAAATGGCACTTTTTATCCATTCCTTTAAAGTCTTTGAGCTTTTGAATTTGCCATTTGATTAGAGACTTTCCGTTTTGAATATTCCTCGGGGTTCGGTATTTTTGTTATTTTATCTTTTAAATGCCATTAAGATTGTAATATTATGCTATTATGCAAGCAATGTTTGATTTTTAATTGGGTAACGTTCTTAATTTGCATTTTACATCATACTGATGAAAGATATCTGCAATCAGAAAAAGTTATTGATATTTGTGTTAATAAATGTAGCGTTGTACACCTGTTAGGCGTATATTTGATTTATTTTCAATATGGTTTCGTTTTCATAATGATCCGACGCCTTCGTAATAAAGATCGTTGACTTATATCGAGACGTTTTAAATAATGTCAATATCATTGTTTGCTATTCCTTATAGTGAAGTTAGAACTTTGCTCAAGTTTGAAGACCTCATTGCACTTTGAAAAAAATTCATTACAAGCACCGTTCCTTTGCTTCTAGTTTACCTGTGCTTGAAGTGATTTTGTAACATTTTGTGTCATAAACTTTATTTTCCAGTTCAACATCATAATGTTATGGGTTGATGTATTTTGAATGAAAAAAAAGTATTCCAAATATATCAATAAATAATAAAACTTTTCAAGGTATATAGTCAAAATCAATGAAGATTTCTTAAAATTTATTATTCTTCCTGAAAATGCGCGAAATACTTATCAATAGACGTTAAGCAAACTTTAATAAATCTATCTACAACATGGACAAATATCAAGCCAGTACGTACAAACATCAGTAGTAGTTGGTTTATTATGAGAAAATCTTATCATCAGTCAATGACCTTGTCACCTGATAAGATTACATGTCTTTTTATATTTCCTGATAATAAACGTGTCAACTCCCACAATTTTGATTGAACGGACAAGACGTAGTTTGTAAAAATGACTTGCAGTTTGTTATTTTTTTTTACAAGGACGTATTACTACTACATTTGTACTATTTGTTTTAGAGTATAAGACAATTGTTATTATAAATGCAAAACCGGAAATCCTGATACGTACGTACCACACCGAATGGGGTTTGGCTTAATTATTTCACACTTTTTTTTAACACTTTTGAATGTAAAGAAAAAGATAACATATGTCGTTGTTCTCCTTTTATATTTAATGCGTTTCCCCTCAGTTTTAGTTTGTTACCCCGATTTTGTGTTTTGTCCATGGATTTATGAGTTTGAACAGCGGTATACTACTGTTGCCGGTATATACAATTGTGTACACATAGTTCTCTAATTGAATCGAATCCAAACTTTACCTCAATCGAATTTAACGAAACAAAGTATAATGATTGCTCCTTGGAAATCGTTAATTATGTATAACTAGAGGTTCTAAAGAGCCTGTGTCGCTCACCTTGGTCTATGTGCATATTAAACAAAGGACACAAATGGATTCATGACAAAATTGTATTTTGGTGATGGTGATGTGTTTGAAGTTCTTACTTTACTGAACGATTTTGCTTCTTACAATTATATCTATAATGAACTTTGCCCATTAGTAACAGAGAACTATATTTGGTAAAAATTTACATAAATTTACCAAATTAATGAAAATTGTTAAAAATTGACTATAAAGGGCAATAACTCCTTAAGGGGTCAATTGACCATTTAGGTCATGTTGACTTATTTGTAGATCTTACTTTGCTGAACATTTTTGCTGTTTACAGTTTATCACTATCTATAATAGTATTCAAGATAACCAAAAAGGGCAAAATTTCTTTAAAAATTACCAATTGGAGGGCAACAACCCAACAACCAGTTGTCCAATTCATCTGAAAAATTCAGGGCAGATAGATATTGACTTGATTAACAATTTAACTTCTTGTCAGATTTGCTCTAGATGCTTTGGTTTCATAGTTATAAGCCAAAAACTGCATTTTACCCCTATGTTCTATTTTTAGCCGTGGCGGCCATCTTGGTTGAATGGCCAGGTCATCGGACACATTTTTCAAACTAGATACCCCAAAGATGATTGTGGCCTAGTAGTTTCAGTGGAGATTTTGTAAAAGATTACTTAGATTTATGAAAAATGGTTAAAGATTGACTATAAAGGGCAATAACTCCTAAAGGGGTCAACTGACCATTTTGGTCATGTTCACTTATTTGTAGATCTTACTTTGCTGAACATTATTGCTGTTTACAATTTATCTCTATCTATAATAATATTCAAGATAATAACCAAAAACAGCAAAATTTCCTCAAAATTACCAATTCAGGGGCAGCAACCCAACAACCGATTGACCGATTCATCTGAAAATTTCAGGGCTGATAGATCTTGACCTGATAAACATTTTTATCCCATGTCAGATTTCCTCTAAATGCTTTGGTTTTTGAGTTATAAGCCAAAAACTGCATTTTACCCCTATGTTCTATTTTTAGCCGTGGCGGCCATCTTGGTTGGTTGACCGGGTCACGCCACACATTTTTTAAACTAGATACCCCAATGATTGTGGCCAAGTTTGGTTTGATTTGACCCAGTAGCTTCAGAGGAGAAGATTTTTGTAAAAGATTACTTTAATTAACGAAAAATGGTTAAAAATTGACTATAAAGGGCAATAACTCCTAAACGGGTCAACTGACCATTTTGGTCATGTTGACTTATTTGTAGATCTTACTTTGCTGAACATTATTGCTGTTTACAGTTTATCTCTATCTATAATAATATTCAAGATAATAACCAAAAACAGCAAAATTTCCTCAAAATTACCAATTCAGGGGCAGCAACCCAACAACCGATTGACCGATTCATCTGAAAATTTCAGGGCTGATAGATCTTGACCAGATAAACATTTTTACCCCATGTCAGATTTGCTCTAAATGCTTTGGTTTTTGAGTTATAAGCCAAAAACTGCATTTTACCCCTATGTTATATTTTTAGCCGTGGCGGCCATCTTGGTTGGTTGACCGGGTCACGCCACACATTTTTTAAACTAGATACCCCAATGATGATTGTGGCCAAGTTTGGTTTGATTTGGCCCAGTAGTTTCAGAGGAGAAGATTTTTGTAAAAGCTAACGCCGGACGACGACGGACGACGGACGACGGACGACGGACGCAAAGTGATGAGAAAAGCTCACTTGGCCCTTTGGGCCAGGTGAGCTAAAAAACAGGTTGCGTCAACATGTTTCTGTCCGATCTATTCCGAATACTATATTTAGATGTTTTCTTTAAATCATTAAAGTATTTCAAAACAGCAAATGTTTTATCAAACAGTGACTGGCTCAGGAAGGATAAAAAAAAGGAGAAGAAACGCCCGGTATTAAAAAAAAAGACAATTTATTGAAAACAAAAGTTTTATGCCAATAAAGTGTAAAATCACAAAAATACTGAAATTAAAAAAAAAGGAAAGTCTCTAATCAAATAGCAAAATCAAAACACACTAAACGAATGGATAACAACGGTTATATTCCTAACTTGGTACAGGCATTTTCTTAAGTAAAAAATTGTGGGTTGAACATGGTTTTATAGCTAGCTAAACCTCTCACTTTTATGACAGTCGCATTCATATTCCATTATATTGACAACGATAGGTGAACAAAACAAGCAGACATAATACTATAAGTGGGTGAAAATGTCAAAAATACAGCAGTCAACATTGTGTTAAAGAGAAAAATACTATATATTTCTTTGGTCCGCCCTTGATTAAAGTTTGGACATTTCCACATTATTACAAATAACCCTAATCTGTCCGAGAAAATAGATATGACAAAAACGAGAGCCATGTTTCAATTAAGGCTTCTGTCGTCAATTTTTATCAAATCAAAGAGCGGGTTGTGTTCCTTTTCTTTTTAAAACAATCGAGAAGATGCGTCCTTAAGTTGAAATAACAAAGTTAAAAACCAACATTAATTATTTTGTTTACAACACATGCACACGTTAATAAACATAAAACATATACAATTACAAAAATATAAAAGATGGCTTCGTAAGTATCCCCGTAGGACAGCTTTTTATTAACAAAGTTTAAAATGCGTAGTATATACTGCGCACCATTGCGTAAGTGATTATACAATTGTAATGTCAAACGTCTATGCAAAATTATTGTATATCATCCCAAAATTAATTTATGTATACTTAGTTTTACAAGAGTTAAGTCCAATGTCATTAATATGCTCTTCATCGCTTCAGGACGCAATTAATAGACCAGTAGATAGCTCGCCAAATTTTGCATTATAATTTCACAAAGAAAGTTTTTGTCAACATGAAATATTTGATATGATATATAAACATAATTATATAAAAATAAAACGAAATTTAAAAACATCAATTTAAGCTTTGGTTATATTAAATACTATTGTGAATTATTTGAATACATTAAATATATCAAATTTCTTATAGTTTTGTTTCCTGCAATTTAAATTAGAAGGAAAAGTAATATAAACATGAAACAGAAAGCCCCATATATTAGAAAAATAATACAAATATTGTAAAGTAATAAAATGGTATTTTGATCCAATAAAACGTTAAATTATCGCGTGATTTCCTCATAATTTGTAGTTTATAAAATATTTTATTATGTTGACATGTTTTATTATATTATAATATGATACTTTAATACTTCAATCAAAATTTTGTTAAGTCATTTTAAATCTTTCTATGTCAGAACGATTTTTTTTATATATATATCATTTGACTAAACTTTATCATTGTTTGTCAACATGCATCTGTCTGTCCCCTGATGAAGGTGCATGTAGAAAACACATCTGTCTGTTCCCTGATGAAGGTGGATGTAGAAAACACATTTGTCTGTCCCCTGATGAAGGTGGATGTAGAAAACACATCTGTCTGTCCCCTGATGAAGGTGGATGTAGAAAACACATCTGTCTGTCCCCTGATGAAGGTGGATGTAGAAAACACATCTGTCTGTTCCCTGATGAAGGTGGATGTAGAAAACACATCTGTCTGTCCCCTGATGAAGGTGGATGTAGAAAACACATATGTCTGTCCCCTGATGAAGATGATGTTTACCTTAAACAAACCTGGTATCCCTTCTGCAAAAAACTTCGTTACGTATGCACATACAACAAATAGTTCAATACATTTATGTGTGTCTTTGTGTTGCTGTCACATTAGCATACGGTATGCCCAACATCCATAAAGTAATTGCAGGTTATAAGGTAGATTTGACGAAAGATATGTCGGGATTATATGGGTTTCCGTGCATTGATACCGTTTATGATCACTGCTCATGTCTTCATAGAATTGGATAGCACGGCTATTTGATGTTATATACATTGATCCGAAATTAAGAATAATGACCAGGACTTATCACTATTGCCATGGTGTTTGAATCAACGCTGATAACTTTGACTCGAACTTATCCTGTTTGTTCCGTTGTCTGATGAAATAAAGAAGAACTATTGTTTCTAAGCAAGACTAAATTATTTAAGTAAAAATAAAGGTAACAACAGTATACCGCTGTTCAATAGTCATAAATCGATTACGCGAGGGAAAAAAATCGTGTCAGATGACAAAACCGAGGGACGCACA
This sequence comes from Mytilus edulis, assembly GCF_963676685.1. NCBI lineage: Eukaryota > Metazoa > Mollusca > Bivalvia > Mytilida > Mytilidae > Mytilus > Mytilus edulis. Next base: position 11,405,509 of record NC_092354.1, read on the forward strand.
TCAACTAAATAGGGGAAACAACAAATCAACAGGAACACTGAACTGTTACAAAAATAAAACACGCCAACATACATAGAAACGGACTATTTGATAACAACTGTCATATTCCAGTCTTGGTACAGGACATTTTAAGAAAAAAATCTGATAGGTTGAATCTGCTTATGGCTAGCTAAACCTCCCGCTTTTATGGCAACATTAAAAATTCAAATTGAATAGGACTTACATTGATAAGATAATATTAACAGTGTACAAACACATGCATGTGTTCTTGGTTTGTTTAAGTGATTTTTTGTTACTAATATTTGTTAGTAAAATGGTGCTTATATCTTATCTCTAATAATGGTTAGCTATTAACTTCAATTCTTAATATGTAAATTTGGTCAATCAGATTTTTTTCTGAAATGTAGGCCATAAATAAGCCGTGTACAGATATCATTGCATACGATATTCTAAAATGCTTCATTCGTTTCAGCACGCTACCAGTTTGACCTCTAAGTCGTTTAGAATGACAATCAATGTTTTATGTGATGGTATATAATTGTCGAGAGAAATCCATATACCTATACTTTAAAGCTGAATTTACCTCTGATAGGTAGATGTTACCGAGTCATGCAATGAACCTAAGGGTGGCTTGTCACGTCATCGTATCTATATAACTAAACACAATCGATTCTTATGACATTCATTTAATGTAAATCAATATTGTCTTTAATTGAATTTATAATCACCTTCCTTTTCTGCATGTTTCTTGCGATGGACTTATGACGCAGTATATACCGTTCGGAGCATCCCTATATCTATATAAGACATAAAACTGGTAGCAACCAAAGTCAATGACATTACAATTCAGTTACTTTCTTTTTAATTTATAATCATCTTCTAGTTTCTGTTTGTTTTTCATGATGTTTTAGAAACAATTGATCATCGAGTCTATATAAAACGTATATTATTGACACCTTCCTTTTATCATGATTCTTGGTATGAATCTTTTGACGTAGTATATGCATTTCTGAAACATTTCTATATCTATACAAGACACATCACTACTTTCTTTGACATATCGTCAGTTTCTTTTTTCAAGTTCAGAAACAACATCGTATAGATCTACACATTGAATTGACAACAATCGATTTTAATCTTTAACTTTAAATCAGTGTTGCAACATTTCTGCGTAACTATAATTGTACATAGCCATCGGTTATAATGACATAAAACATTTTTTGATGTTTATCGATGTTGTCTTTAACCTATTATTAATTATGTTTTTTTGCTTGTTTCTGGCGATGGAGCTGTGACGTAACAGATGCATTACTGAAACATTATCTTATCTATATATTGCGCATTACAATCGATTTTAATTACTTCAAACATTGTTTGCTGTTAATCGATGTTGCCTTTAACGTATTATTATTTTCCTTTTTTTTCTGCTTGTTTCTGGTGTTGGAGCTGTGACGTAACATAAGTAGTTCTGGAACAGTAATGATTAACCTCACTACACTAAAGCAAATCAAAAGCACATAAAACATCGTATCGAGCTAAGTGGTTATTTCCGAACTTTCATGTTCTAGAAAATCCAATTTGTATCGACGTCTTGGTACAAGTTGAAACTTCCATACTTGCCTTTGGACATCTACAGGTCAAATAATTGTGAGATTACTTTTAAATGAAACAGTTATTGGAGTCAACTATCTCCGCTTCCGATTTTGACTGTTTTTAGACGTTTCGTCCCCCAAGGTATACCAGCCCAGTAGTCAACGTTTTGGTGTTGACATGAACATCAATATTGTGGTCATTTTTATAAATCTCTTGTTAATAAAACAAAATTTTCGAAAAACTAAGGATTTTCTTATTCCAGGCATAGATTATTAGCAATATTTGGCACAATTTTTGGGAATTGTTTTATCTTCAATGCTTTTCAATTTTGTACTTGATTGGTTTTATACATATTTTGATATGAGCGTCATTGATGAGTCTTATGTAGACGAAACGGACGTCTGGCGTACTAAATTATAATCCTGGTACCTTTGATAACTCTTATAAATGCAACCGTTTTCGTCGATTTAAATGTTAATCTCTAAATATTTTACTGATGTAAAATTAAAGAGATGTGGTATGAATTATCCACCGATCGCAGTGCATGGATCGGTTGATTGCCGTTCTATCTTATAAATTGAATAATAGGTTGATCACAATATCTTTCTTTGTTTCTTTGTTTCTATATCTTTTAATTAATAAATTAATTTATCAACTATTAATTAATAAATCAATTATTTATTATTTATTAATTAATTAATCATTTATTTATTAATTATTTGTTTAACCAATGAATAATTAATCAATTAATGAATAATCAGTTGATTAATTACTCGTTGATTAATCAATCAACTAATGAATAAATCAAGTAATTAATCATCTATTTACTAATTATAAATTAATCAATCATTTATTTAATGATTAATTGATTAATCAACCATTAACAATTATTAATCAATCAAATATTAATTAATCATTGAATCAATTATATTATTGATCATTGAATCAATTATTAATTAATCATTGAATCAATTATTAATTAATCATTGAATCGATTATTAATTAATCATTGAATCAATTTTTAATTAATCGTTGAATCAATAATTAATTAATCATTGATTCAATAATCAAGGAATCAAGGAATCAATTTTTGATGAGTAAGTTGATCAATTGATTAATTAAATTGATTTAATTTATTTATTTGTTTAATTTTGAATTATTCATTTATTTGCATGTATTACCAATTAATGAGAATATCAAATTACTGTTCATTCAGTTTTCTGACTATATTATTATAATTACGCTACCCTGAGATTAAACTGATGGCATTCCATACATTAAACTTTTGCATGTTAGTCGCTCATTTTTTAACGTTTAACGAGTATCAAAATGTAACCAAATATATTTTATGCAACTTAATATCTTTTTGTACTGACGATTATCCTATAGAATTAAATACAGTGACACAGCAAAACATCTGATCGTTAACTATTGACATTATTTACATTTAATGCAGTTATCTGGTTGATAAACTACTGTATAATGTTATAAATAAATTCACGGTGTAGGAGCATTGAGTTCAAGGAGGTATAAGCTTCTGTATCTGTTACTGTTCTGTGTAAGTAGGTTGGCAGGATTATATAAAACATTTCCTGTCTGAATGGTGTTAAACTAGTCATTTCAGGGCCGGCCCTTGATCACTTGCTGTTCGGTGTGAGCCAAGGCTCTGTGTTGATGGCTGTACTTTGACCTATAATATTTTTTATTAACTTTTTATACAGTTTGGCTTGGATGTAGAGTTGTCTCATTTGCGGTCATACCACATCTTCTTATTTATAAATGTATTGAATTAGATAAAAGTACAATAAGGTTGGTTCATGGAATTGAAATGATTTCTGTAGAAGATATGATGGGAACAATATACTGTGACGTCATTTGTGTAAGTACCAATAATTGAATTGGCAAACAAGTTTTGTTTTGTGGTGTTTCCGATAGTTGGTATAGGTTTTTGATGGTCTGGATAAAAAGAACAAAGAGCAGATATGGATAAATCACAATAAAAAAATAAATGAATAGATAATATATGATCCGAAGTTAAAGGAAACGTTTAAGATTGATTGATTTGGACGTCTATAATTTTTTGTTTGGTTAAAAACACCCCTCTCCTAAACAAATAAATAAATAAGAACACATATAATATAACAATTAAACATGCATAATTTTTAAACATTATAAACTGTTATCACAGAGATATGTCTCTCTTTTTTTGTAGTTTCGATAATGCAAATGTTGAAATAAAAAATAGCAACACTTTAACATGTAAGTTTAGAAAAAAACCAAGGTTAATGAACAATGACTGAAGGTACATGACTGAACAATCTCCATGGAAATGAGATGTGCTAATGCTAATACAACTGCATACCAAATACCATTGACTTATCATGAGTAGTTCTCTTTAATCCAACCTTAACACAAACAAATACATGTAAACTAAACAAAATTTCAAAGTCAATAAACCATAACTGAGGGGAGGGTAAAAAAAAATCCTATGTCAATGAGATGTGCCAATGTTAATATAACTGCATACCAAGTATCATTGACCTACCACTACTGGTTCCCCATAAACTGACCTAATCACAAACTTATACACGAAAAGTAAAATAATCTCCATAAAATGAGGTTTGTCAATGCTTATACAACTGCATAACAATTATCATCAACCTACGACTAGTGGTTCCCCATAAACTGACTTAATTACAAACTAATACATTAAAACTAAGCAAAAATTTCAAAGTCAACAGACCATGAATGAGAGGGCGGGCCAAATAATCTCCATGGAAATGAGATATGCTGATGCTTGTACAAATGTATACCAATTATCCTTACTTTACTACTAGTGGTTCCCCATAAACTGACCTAATCACAAACTAATACATGAAAACTAAGCAAAAGTTTCAAAGTTAGTCGACCATAACTTAGGGGAGGGGGTCAATTAATCTCCATGGTAATGAGATGTGCCAATACTTATACAACTGCATACTAAATGTCTTTGACTTACCACTAGTAGTTCACCATAAACTAGACCTAATCACAAACTAATACATTGTTGACGTCGCCGCCGGAAACAGCATACCTAATTTTTTACGACTTTCTTCTTCATTTTTGTAGGCTGATAGGAAAAAAGTAAAATCACAAAAAACTGAACTTAGAGGAAAATCCATTCGGAAAGTCCATAATGACATGGCAAAATTAAAATACAAAACGCATCAAAAACGAATGGACAAGAACTGTCATATTCCTGACTTGGTACAGGCATTTTCAAATGTAGAAAATGGTGGATTAAACCTGGTTCTATAGCGCTAACCCTCTCACTTTGATGACAGTCTCATCAAATTCCGTTATATTTACAATGAAGCGTTATAGTACGGTGACCAAGTAAGGAAAAGTCGCTTATTTAAGGAGTTTAATCGTCATTCGGACTATACGGCTATAAATCACAGTATTGGTAGTTCAAAGGTTACACTTCACATTTTGACTTGTCGTCAAAACATCGTACGGTGCAATTTTTGTAAAATGGGCTTTGAAGTTCGTTCCCTTACTTTAAAGAAAAAAATACTTTCAAAAGATTTTATGTCTACATTTTGAAAGAACATTCGTAATATGCTTTTTGTTATTATATACATTGTTGTTACACCTTATTTTAACAATTTCAAACAAAGTTTAGCCAAATTAATCCGTTATTGAAGAGTTTTTTGTTAAAATTGAACACTACGAATATTTTGCATTTAATAGAGTACGTTTCAATTAATTTTCATAATTTATTTTTACGCAAAATGTAAAATAAACAACATTTATATGATATTTCAAACTTTTATTAAACATCAATTTCTAAATCATTTATCTCAGAAGCAGTATTTCAACTTGTGCATTGAAACAAAATATACACTACAAAATGAAGATACAGGTTCTCTCTTGAAATTCGACTTGTAAAAAAATATTGAACCGGATTGATAACATTATTTTAATCTATAACTGATATTTTGTATCACAACGATTTTTCGCTGCTAAAATTTGTTCAATTCGATCTTTTTGTTAGATCATGGTCCCATCTTGTGTTGGTTATCGTGTTTTTTTTATGTATTTTTAAAAGATTTCTTATTTTCGTATGTTTATTTGATATGGTTTTTTTTCTTTTTATATAGTCTGAATTTGGACATATAGTTATCTGGAAAATGTTTGAAATAGGAAGTCCTTTACGAATAGGTTCTAGTAGTTAAAAAAGGCAACACATGGGTTTTAATTTTGAAAAGTGTATCGTGTTCCAGAGAAGAAATACTGAATCACTTCTATTACTGTAAAGAGTAAACGTTGCTTTTTAAGTTCTATTGAAAGACTTATGATGGAATCTACCAGCAATGTGTTGTAGAATATGGGCCGTTTGTTAAAATTCCTGATTTGGTGAACCAATTCAATTCTGATGTCTCTTGTGCACTTTCCCTACCATCCTTTGGCCCATCACTCACAACTAACACCAGTCTGAGAGGTGGTATGGTATTGCTTAAATGTATTGATGATAACAAAAAAGCAAAACATTTGGTGATCTTGCAGCTGACTATTATAAAAATATGACCCAATGCTTTTCTCTAGCAGACGTTTTTTTACCGCTACGACATGAAAAGCTCAATAAAGTTGTCTGTTGAAAAGGAAAGCCGCACAAAGACTACACCTTCAACCAAAGTGTATCAGATTATTGAAAGGAGAAGGACTCCTGACTGGAAGGAGTTTCTTTCTGTTAAAGAAAACCAACAGGCTCTCTCTAATTTCTTTGGTAGTTTTTCTTCTTCAAAACTATGACAAATCCCCTAGTGAGCTTTATTTAGCCGGAACGTTTATAAATCCGAAATTGTTGAAGTTTTTTCAGACAATCATGTTTACTTAATGACTGTCGTAACTTGGTTAGAACTTACCAAGGGCCAATACTCGTATGATATTTAATGCCTTATACTTTGACATGAAGTTAACAGAAATGGGAAAGAGCGACAGAATAATCATACAGACCTCTGATACGGGTGTAATTGTTCTGTGTGTTCACTACTACAAACAAATGACACATGCAGTGTAATGAATATTTGAAGATTTTAACCCATTCACCAACTACAATGTATGTGCTTGCTTTTCCCCAACAATTTATAAACTGCCTCCTGCTGTACATACTCTTACCGGATACACACAACTTCGTCTCTGTTTGGAATAGTGAGAAAATGGTATACAAGACTTTAAAGGACACGCAATACTATTGTAGTTACAGAGCTTTGGGAGTACTGACGAAGATAAAGCCCTTGTTTGTGCAAGAATTTAGTTTCGAAGATGTATGATCTGAGGAATCTCTCAAGATAAATTATTCCATCATGATATGAATAAAATGCGCGTCAAGCTTGCCTACAGTAAAAAAGTAGGTTTAGTGAGGTTACTTCCCTGTAAAGCGGCAATTTTGACCGCATCACACATTGCTAGACCCACTGTTCCGTCACCTGTAGAATACGGTTTGCGAAAATTAATTATTTCATTACAACCCGTTTATTTTGAAGGGCATATGTCAGCAGAATTCTTGCAAGATCTTTTGAGTTTATGTAAGGGAAAATCTCCATGTAAAAAGTGTTTGTTCACAACAAAACCTTGCATGTACGGAGCTTTGCTCCTGTCAATGGTCAGAATTATGTAGAAATTCCTTAACAGATGAATCAGAAGATACACCTGGATGAAATCTATTTTGTGGATCATTTTGATTGGATTTTTTAATTGTAACTGTTTTAGAGGTAATAAGTGGTTTTGGTTGCAATGAATTACATGCATGAGCTTTTGCAAAATAAACATTCGGGATAGAAGGCTTTACTTAACAACAACATTTATCTTTTATTGCTGAGGTTGAATATCACCCGGCAAGGTAACAACTGTAACTTTAACGGAATTTGGATTGATCTTGTATAATAGAACAAGTGTTTTTCAGAATTAATCGATTACTAAGTAATAAGTTCATTTTGTTTTTACATTTACATTGAGATAATTCATTGTCAATTGATTTGAAATTTAACACAAAATGCTGCTGAGATCTTTCAATTTTGAAAATACAGAAAGAAAAACAGTATGTTGATCTTTGACCTTAATTTATGCAAAACTGTTACCATATTTCTATTTGACGACATGGATATTCCAAAAGTACTCATTTTCCCGAATTCAATGATATATGATATAGCCATATAGTATGTTTGACGATTAAATTTAAAAAATAATTGGTCTGGTCACCGTACTATTAACTAAACAGACACAATAAATAAAATAGTCAAAATATGGGAACAGCAGTCATCATCGTGTAACAATTTTAAAAGGAACAATTAAACAGAACACAAAAACATCTATCTACAAACACATTTCTTGATTTGCGCGTCTAACGTCAGAAAATTTTATACGTCACATATATTTGTCGTTCAATGTACATACAAACAATTTTAAAATTTCACATAGGCAATGGTAAAGTTTAATTTAAAATTTGTTTTCAATCAAAATAAAGTAAAAAAATATTCATTGTTGTACGTATAAAAGCCTCTTATATGTTTAAATTGATTTCAAAATATATGTTTTCGTCCTGGACATAAATGAAATATTTGTAACTGGACGTTAAATACACAGTCAACAATCAAGCAATCATTCATCCGGTGGCCGAGTGGTCTAAGTAGTTACTACTGTTATCACTAGCCAATCAAAACTGAGGTTGTGGGTTCGAACCCGCGTGCACTCGACTCCAATATAAATGGACTAGGATTGTTAGCTTTCCTATGGAGGGTCAATCGTTGTCATTGGGCATTCGACTTCCTCCACCAATAAAACTAGCCGCCACGAAATAATCCAAAAGCGGTGCTTTTAAGTCTCGTTTAAACGCCAAAAAAAATCAAATGAAATCAATCAATCTATGATATGCAATTCATTTCAATTACCATTGGGACTTTATTCAAATTTTAGTGTGTCATTCGTGGTTACACATCAATTAACTCCTTCATAATAACCTTTAATTGTATAATACACGTAACCCCAATATATCCTAAGCCTTAAAACATGCCAAAATAATGTTAACACTCCGGTACACAATATATATTATATCAGATCCTTGCTTTTGTCCATAATTAATTGGACTCTAGGTCATTTCGTGATTACAAGATTACGACCGTGGATACTGTCATCAGAATCATAAAGTTTAAATGGTAATAGTTTAGATCTATTAAAGTTTTGGAAGAATTTAACTGAAACGTGATATACCGAAATAATGACAGAGTACACGTATTGTGTACTATAAATTACCAATAACTATCCGTCCTAGATCTATTACTAACATCTGGTATAATTCTCGGTTGATCTACCCCAGGAAAAGATTACCTCAGCCTTATTTGGCAACACTTTTCGGAATTTTGAGTCCTCAATCATCTTCAAATCTCACTTCATGTTATGTATTTATCGGTCTTTGACTGTTGGCCTCAGAACACAATTATTCTCCCCCTTGGCTACAATGCATTTCTTAGTTAAAGTCAAATTGAATTAAAAAATTTGCAACGCTACAAACATGAAATAAATTTAACTGCTTATAGACCATTATTATTCTAATAAAATATGCTTGTCCCAGGACAATCCATCAGTGCTTTTTCTTTTGAGGGCCCTATTAGCATGTCAATGGTAGGATTTGAATCTTGAATAAATGACGAAGGCTGATTTCTACCCTACTTACCCATTTTGGCCAAATCACTACTTTCACTTTGAACAATAATTTTTTTCCACATGTTTTACTTATTTCAATATATATGCAACTGATAGGACCACTTAAATAGTAAACATTTCAAAGAAAACAGTAGACAGATTACTTGGGAAGAAATACCCCATATAATAATTGGGAACTATTTTCCTAGACCACGAACAAAGGGAATTAATTGTGATCTGAGGCCTGTTCAGGCCTAGCCTTGTGTGTTGAACTTTTTTTGATAGTCCACGCCTTGTCTGTAGAACTTCTTTGACTGTTTCGACATTGTCTGTAGACTTCTTTGCCTGATCAGATCTTTCTTTATAACTTCTCTAACTGTCCTTATCTTGTCTGTAGAACTATGTTTGCTATTCCTGCTTTGTCTTTAGAACTTGTTTGTGAAAGCTCTACCTTCCCCTAACCTAAGACAGTGGTGTAACAGCACAACCTAAGAACAAACTATAAAAATCAGTTGAAATATCTGACCTCATCAGATGGAGACAATGAAAAACATCAAACAAATAAAGACAGGACGTGGAAGGATATATATCCATCCTAACAACAAAAAAGTTAAGGCTACTGAGACAACTTTTCGCCGACCCTTCTGTATAGCATTGCATTTCACCTCTCTTTAATTCAATAACGGGTCCTATTACTATTAGCCCCGCTTATATTTCAAAAACGATCCCATTAGCGAATTAAGAACTGTTTACCATTCTGCAGATTCTATGTTTATCTCGTTTATTTCGTTTATAGCTTCGTGTAACCATTCTTAATTTTACGGGTTGCATTTATAGGAAGCGTCGGTCATGTATTATTTCATTTGTTTGCAATAATGTTGTCGTCTTTCCTTCCTCCAGGCAATGTTTCTCTGCCAACACTAACACAATTAAACATCGGACATGTTAGGTTATATTTTGAACCTTTCCCAACATAGTGTATAAAAATATTTAGAAACTAATTACCTAAATTTTCTATGTTTTTCTGTCAGAGTACAGGAAACGGGCAAATATATACTTTGGCATTATCAAAAATTTTGTTTTGAATAACGGTACATTTTCATAAACGTGACCTCTTCATGTTCAAAAATGCAGAACAATATAGCCAGAAAAAAATATCTGACAAACTGCATGTCATATGTCAATTAAGGCGTAATTTAACAAGACAAATTATCTCGCAGGAAAACGACGAAATCGCATGTCATCTTAATAATTAAGGCTTGAATTAGATATGTACATGTAAAATTGCAGAAATCTGTCACAAACTTCATGTCTAAAGACTTAAGGAGAAATTACAAAATTAGAAGAAATGTTTCAGAAAACGAATTTAAAAGAACTGCATGTTATCCGTTAATTATAGTATGCACTAATTAAGGTGTTAATTAGAGACGTACATGTAAAAATGTAGATATATGTCACAAACTGCATGTCTTTAAATAAGGTGTTATTACAAAATTAGAAAAAATGTTTCAGAAAACGAATTTAAAAGAACTGCATGTCACCCGTTAATTATTGTATGCACTGTTGAGTTAAATTGTAATTAACTTCAATCAATATTGTGTTATTGTCATGCATGTAATCAAGTCGGTTAGAAATGTAATTATAAAACATTGATATCACCTGTCAATTTAAATAATTATATTTTGACAGGTGAAACAATCTGCAAATAAAAATGAAATATACGACGATAGATCTAATTTTTCTTATCTATGTAGGTTTATTTACATTTCAATTTTACTCGGATAATATGATATGTGAACGTGCATAGGAAATAGTCACTGCGCATGTCAGAAATCCATTTAAGTACGTTATAGATAATAAATTGGGTTAGACTAATTCTTTAAAGAGATTATTACAAAGGTATTTACAGATCTGTTGACATGAATCAGCAAAAAGGTAAAGTCCAATGAAAAGAGGTTTTCATTCACAATATATATCATTAAACCGTCCCCTCTTGTTAACGTATAATATAGGTATACAAGTGAGCTGATTTAATATAAAACCAATCTATACACTTAAAGAAATACAAATAGATTTTTTTTTATCTATTCGATTATTTAGCATAATAATATGAACACGGAGATTGTTCAAACATGCAACGGAAATAAGAAACGGATTTCTTTTTACTTAACGAAAATAGGCTCGTGTTGAAAAAATAATTTATAACTTTTACATTTGGAACGTGTAGTAATTATCATTTGTGAGATACAATTATAGATAAGTGGAATACTGCAATTCTAGTTTGACATTTCATCGTTTCTTCGGATACCAATCGTCTGGTGAAACAGTGCATATAAAATATTTTACTACATGTTTCATGCAATTTGTGATGCATGTTTTAGAAGAAATACAGACATTGTTCTATTGATGCATATTCAACTGCAATAATTCTGAAACATAATCAAGAAAGCAATTACAAGATTTCTGGAATTAAACTAACAACCTCAATATATAGGACGGTATCCCATAGACAGCAAAAAGTGGAATGAAAATGCATCGCTAAGAACTAGGAGATAAACGTGCAGTTCTAATAAAAAATATGTAGTGTGAAAGATAAAACGAAACCTATATTATCAGAAATCGATATTTTGACAAATTTAATATACTGGTAGATAAATCTTCCATAATGGCATTCGACAAATCTCCAATTAAAAAGACAAAATCTTCCGTCACAGTTATTCATGTGGCGGGAATGGAAAAAGAGCAGACGGATATTTCCAATGGATCGTCTGCAGACAGTGAAACTAAATTCCCACTGGATTCCAAAACGTCCAAGGACTCCGCACTGACAGTTTTCGTCAAGTTACTGATATCTAGTATTTGTGGACTAATATTTGGATTTGCAATGGAAAAATCAAGAGGTAGGTTTTCATATACATGTATTTGATATATATATGGGGATTGAGATGAAGGGCTGACCTCTAGTTGTCAATTCGTGTGTCATTTGGTCTCTTGTAAATAGTTGTATCTTGATCTTCTTTTTTTATTATTCATTTCTGTATTCTGAACTTTTAAGGTCATGTTTCTGTTTCTGATTATGCTTAGTACAGTATTCTCCATTCGTTATATTTGAGCCGCACTAAAATTCTTGATTATATTTTACCTTTATTTAGTAAAACCGTCTTTTATACAGACTGATTCTTGGATTCTTGATTATATTTTACCTTTATTTAGTAATACTACCAAAACCGTCTTTTATACAGACTGATTTTTGGATTCTTGATTATTATATTTTACCTTTATTTGGTAATACTATCAAAACCGTTATACAGACTGATTCTTTGATACTGCCAAGAGGTCCCTGATTACATGCATGTGGATAACAGAAGAACACATCCATTGTATTGTTGTCTTGATTATTTTTTATATGTGGTAAAGTTGAAACAAGCGTTCCCACATCCAAAACATTTGAGACAAGTTATTTTCAAAAGTTGGAACTGTTATAATTTAAGTTTCCCTTTAATGTACAAGTGCTTTTCTACTAGCAGCAGACGAATAATTCAAATCAATTTTTATATTTCTATTCACACCCGTTTCGAAATACAATTCTCTTTTGGAATTGATTATTGATTTATGCATATAACGATTGAAAACGGTTGAGTATAAAACTTCAATTCAGCAGACTAAATCATCAATTTAATAATTGAAGTATTTTAATAAGGAGTGTAAACTTTATTTGAAACTTTGTAATATATGACAGGAAAAAACTTTTTTTTATTAAACAGTAGAAAATAAATGTATGCCACTTCTTAAACAAATAATAACACTCCCAATATATTACATTATATATCAGTAAGTACAATATACAAAAAGGATTGAAAAATTAAGTTTGTGTATTGAAATAGGCGAATATAGACTAATCTTAAATATTTAATCTTATGATTTTCTACACATACTCATAACATATTGAATAATCTTTTAAAACTTCGGGCTATTTAAATCGGCTAATGTTATTTGATTACAAAAAATACATCTATGCGAAAAAATGTTTAACAAATTCTCATGAAAATCCATCTGGACAATAAGTCTTATATCTGGATATTGTAACGTGATTTGTTAAGAAATAAAACGAACAAAAGTACACATGCATAGCACATGTATTGTATTTTTCAAAAGAATTGGATGAGAGATTAAATTGTATGGTAACTGTTTATGCTTTACAGCGACGACATGTACGGAATTTGGTTGCCATAAATTAATTTTGATTAAGTTCCACCAAAATCAGAAGTGTCACCAAACGGCTATCATATATAATTAACCTTAACTTAAGTTGAGAGAAAAGAAAAGTTAACTTAAACATCTTCCATAGAATGCATTTTGACCATAGATAGAAATGACCATAGACTGAAAATTTTGATAATAAAATTAAAAGAACCGTCATGCAGACTTGCTTTATGTATACTATAAAAATTGAATTTCAGAAACGTAACAAACTGTTTAAAAAAAGTAAATAACAAAAATAACGAACTTCAAACAAAATTGAAAACGGAGCTTGAAGTCCTTTATCGAATTGCAAAATCAAAAGCTCAAACAAATCAAACGAATGGAAAACAACTGTTTTATTCATGGCGGGTGATAAAGGCAAATCAGGAGAGGCTTACCCTTTCGACGTACTCGGTCTTTCTCTTCTTGGAGTTCATGCGATTCCTAAAGTTTTATTTTTTATCTTGATAAGTATCTTCTAAAAGGCAGTAAAGAGATTTGAACATCTTCTTACTGCTGCCTTCACTAAAAATATAACATGGTAGAATGTCAAAACCTTTACAAATGAGTAACGTTAAAAAGACAAAACTGAAAAATATGTGTTTTCTCCAAGTTATTTGTTTAGAAATCTGCTCATTCATTGAAAAAAAAGTAACAGCATTTTTTATAACTTGAAGTGGCTAGTGTCTCGTGCATATTCCAAACGATAACATGATAATTGTGTTGTTTTGTACCAAACTTACACCTTCACAGGAGCACTCATACCCCAGTTGTATAAAAGCTCTTATTGGTAGTAGCAACAGATAATTCTGACTCTGAACTTATCTGTCTATTCCGTGTATTTGGAGGAGGCTCAAAAATACCAATTTGAAGGTAAACTTTGACCTAGTCGGAGGTAAAACCAAACAATCTGCAGCACTCAAGGCGATCACTACATCGCAGTTCATAACAAGAAGACCAAGTTTTACATATATCATAAATCAATTTGAGAAAAACATTATTTTATCTTTGGATTGTTGTTGCATGTTGTTTATTTTTGGTTGTAGGTTTAACTTTTAGTATTTGCTCTGTAAATAGTTTATCAGTTTTGTTAGATACCACTAAAGTCAATTTGGAGAACGATCGATAAGCTTCAATGTTTAAAATGAATCTCAAATAAATTGATAAAACTAACAAGTGTATAACAATTATGTAACGATTTTAGAAAATTCTAGATGCAATAAAAAGAAATTAAGATTATCATATAAAGTTCTCAAGGTAATCAAAGTACTGAAGTACTGACGAACTACGCTTTTACAATTGAAATGAATATTTAGTAATGTTTCAGTCTGGAAGCAAGCCATCAGAAACTACCGTTGTTGCTACCTCCTATATTCGTCATACATTCTTTATGCCATGATTATTGTTTGACCGCCGACAGGAGCCCGTCTCCGGGTGTTTGATTTTATTATGGGAGTGATATAATATCCCGTCATTCTGAAGTCGCTCTTAACTAATGTCGCATAGCTACATGTAGCC